>NC_137620.1:20115695-20288488 GCF_963280865.1 Gymnoscopelus braueri
ACACACACACACACACACACACATAACAGAGAGAGTGTACAAATGAAACCAAATGGACCCTTAAGGACCATGTGGGCACTCCCAGAGTTACGGACCTGTAAGGGTCCATTTGGTTTCATTTTTACTCAGAGTTACAAACCTGTAAGGGTCCATTTGGTTTCATTTGTACACTCAAGATGTTACAAACCTGTAAGGGTCCATTTGGAAGTAGGAACCCTGAGGGTCCCTGGCTGGACCCCACTCCGAGAACCACTGGTCTATCAATATCACAACTTGTGGAATTTCGAGAGCACGGATTAGTGTTGTTTTCAGTGTCTGTCTGTCTGTGTGTGTGTGTGTGTGTGTGTGTGTGTGTGTGTGTGTGTGTGTGTGTGTGTGTGTGTGTGTGTGTGTGTGTGTGTGTGTGTGTGTGTGTGTGTGTGTGTGTGTGTGTGTGTTTGTGTGCGTGTGTGTGTCCAGCTTTGTTTATTAGTCCCTTAATACAATCCTTAAAGCTGCAATCCGGGATTTATTTTAATGAATTCATATAATGTTATTTTAACCAATCTATAAGGAGGTTTAAGTAGCACATCTGCAGTGGTTGGAGGTGGTCTGGTCTCCCTACTATTCAGACCCTGGTGTTGGGTAGGACACCTTCTGGTGGACAGGTGGTAGATTTGGTGCCATTTCAGCCTAGCTTTCTCCCAAATAAAATGTTACATGACTTCAACATTTATTTATTTATTTCTGAAAGAGGGCACGTTCAACTGTCAGAAAAACACGTTTTGTCCAGCTCAGGTCATTATGCCCTAATTAAAGTATTATTAGGGCATTCATCACACATGAAATGGGACAAATGTCCACCCTATTACAGGACATAGGCTACTTATATCTATTAAAAAGTGTTTTCAATGTACAGTACAATTATTATAGTATTCACATTTTCTGTGTCCCTTCCTTTGCCATGCTAATTTACCAAAGTAATTATAAACAATCATGATCTTATAAAGCGCATCATTTTGTTACTTTGCAGATTTTGATTATTATTACAAAACACGCATTAACCACTTCATCCCTATATACTTTGGCTATTTGAAAATAGCCGATCTACAGGCTCACAACGTGTCGCAAAGCTACACGTTGTGAGCTTGTAGATCTGCTATTTTCAAAAGATTTCGTATACATTTTGATTTTGAACACTTGTGAAATGGGACATTCTGCATAGTGAGTACTTTTACTTTTGATACTTTAAGTATATTTTGATGCCAATACTTTTACCGAGTATTCGCACATTGTGCTATTGATACTTTTACTCAAGTAAAACATTTGAGTACTTAGTCCACCACCACTGATGACTTATTGCCTGAAGTTCACGAGCTCATCTCCCCTTGACAAACGGGATTGTCTCTTGCATAAGCGGTAGAAATCTCACGCTACATTGTGGTTCACGGTTCCGGCTGGGTGGTGCTCATGTGGGTTCCTGTGTGGATGTGTTGTTAAGTGGCTTCCTGTGCTGTGTGCACTGTGCATGAGTATTATTACTCAAAGGGGAAGTGTGGCAATCCGGAAATTAATGGTTAATGGACTGCAGCATGCTCTGTAGCCTTTAGGTTTGGTCTGAATAAACAATAGGCCTATGGATTTGCAATACAAATTTGCATTTGATGCACGTATCCAGAGGGACTTTAGACTTTGAATCTGTGCAGTGGTTGAGTCATCTTGACTTTCCAAGATCATCAACCTTAAAGCAACCAGCTGCTTAGAGCAGGGGTTTTCAACAACAGGGGGTCCGGGACCCCTAGGGGGTCCTCAGAGTTACTACAGGGGGTCCGCCAAATCTTTGTGTGGTGGAGAACATTAGCCAAAAATGGCAGATCTACAAGCTCACAACACCTCACAGCGCGAGGAGTTGTGAGCTTGTAGATCGGCTATTTTTGGAGAGTCTGCATTGTAGTGTATGTATTACTGATGAATTTGCGTACAATGGACCACAATGGAACTTGTACTGCTAACAAACTTGTTAATAAAGTATTCAGTCAATCAATCAAAAACATGATCAGACAAAGACTGTGTTCAGTTATTTATGCTCTAACATTTCAGAATATGACAATGAAAGTTGTATATGTGCCATGAAGGTCAAAACAAACAAGAAAAGGTCTATTTGTTTGAGGTTTAGATGTAGGAAAGGAAACTCATTTCAATATCATGTGTAGACTGCCAAAACGCCATAGTTTGGACAGTAGATGGTGCTATTATTATTTACTCCCCTCTGTCTCAGGGACTTTCCAGGCCCCTTGTGACCGGAGTATGTACACTAAAGGCGGCTTTCCATATACATGGACTTACCTAGCCCCACCCCACACCGCCCACCACAGCAACGGTTTCCACTACAATGAAGTGGGTAGAGTGGTGTGTAAGTGGTACTAAACTGGTGCCTAAAAAGTACCCAGTCTTGGGTAGGTCTGAGCTGGGCTAAGCGGGGCTAAAGCTGTGACTGCTACTGATTGGTCGGCTCACAGCTGTGTCTGTCCACTCAGGTCTCTGTAAAATGTAAACACTACGGTAGCAGTGTTGCCATGTCCACTTATTATAAGCGACATTGGGCTTATTTTTCTGTAAAGTTGCTTGTAAATATTGGTAGTACTTTTACTCCACTACAATTATCTGAAAACGTATTAGTTACTAGTTACTTTTCAGATATAAATGATTACATTATAAAACATACATTAACCACTTAAGCCCTATTTTATACCTAGGCTATTTGAAAATAGCCGATCTACAAGCTCACAACGCATCGCATCATTGTAGATCTGCTATTTTCAAACATTTTAGTACTTACTTTTGGTACCTTAAGTACATTTTGATACCAATAGTTTTTGTACTTTTACTCAAGTAATTCCAGACTTTCACTTGTAGATGCTTCGGATTGATACTTTTACTTAAGTAAAACATTTGAGTACTTTTTCCACCACTGCTTGTTTCTAAAATGTAGTTGATTATTTGGGGCTTGTTTCCATATGTTGTTGAAACCAGTGGTTCTTAAACATTTTCATGTCAAGGACCCCCAAATTAATATGTATTTGTCAACATTATATATGTATATATATTTTTTAAATAGCAGATGCACACACTCACAATGCGTCGGATCGCTACGCGTTGTGAGTTTGTATATCTGCTATTTTCAAATAGCCGTAGATAGTCGCTTCTTTTGGGATTGTTTTCATAGACCTGATTGCTTATTTTTTTCTGCTAAACCTGGCAACAATGAATGTGCGACGATACACGCTAATAATGTTTTTTATATAAGTGATGGCAACGTGTTTAGACACCACACAGGTCTTCCCAACAATAGCGAAGATTAAAGTCAGGGTGAACATGGCCAAATAATAACTTAAGAGCCAAACTAGCTCTGAGGAAGCACGCTAGCATTTAGGCTAACCCTGTAGCCTGAGGCTAAGTTGGTGTGTTAAAGAAAGGGGCGTTGATTTCCTTCGGGAGGGGAGGGGAGGGTGGGGATTTTGCGAGTGGGGACTTTTGTGTAATGGAAACGCAAGACATTTTGAAGCGGTGCGGTGCGGTTCTGGACTGTACTGGACAGTGTCGTGCTTAAGCTGTGATGGAAAAGAGGCTTTACTTTGATGATAGGAACCTATTACACACACACACACACACACGCACACGCACACGCACACACACACACACACACACACACACACACACACACACACACACACACACACACACACACACACTTATGTGTGTATATCTCTTATCTGAAATATCTATCTTATCTTAAAAATATAGCAACTAAGAAACCCATATTAATGGTTTCAAAAAGTATATACAGTATACAATGAAGGTGACATAGCTCTGTACCCCTTCCAACTGTATATACTTCCCCATTTTCTTAAATAGTTTTTATTATATTTTGACACTTGCTTTGACAATGTAAATGTATGTTTTCTCATGCCAATAAAGCTCCATTGAATTGAATTGAATGGTATTGGCTTTAAGTTGGCACCAGCATCCAATATCTTCTAATCATGCTCTGTGTCCTTTGTCTCCTTGCAGAACATTTGCCGAGTGTCGACAAGGCATGTGAGAAAGGACACAACACAGAACCGTCTCTCAGATATCAGTTTAAAGGCTTCTCTGGACACCGCCCACTGACCCTCTGACATTGACCTCTCCATCATGCCATTGATTGTGCTGTCCACTTCACAGCTGCTATGGGTTCGCTTGGCAGCCCTGGTGTTCACCTGTGTGGCCTTCAGCGTGGCAGCCCACGGGGCCATGCTTCCTCACGGAGGCATGGCTGACTGGAGCATCTTCTGCTGGGCCTTCAGCTTCGCCGGCACCCTGCTGGTTCTCCTGGTGGAGCAATTCGGCCTCCAGGCCCGAGCCCCTGTGTCCTGGTCCAACTTCCCCATCACCATTGCCTGCTATGCCGCCCTGCTTTGCCTCTCTGCCTCGGTCCTTTTCCCTCTCTGGTTCATCAAGGACCAGGGCCGTAACTACGGCGAGATGCGGAGCTACCGCATCGCCTCCACGGTCTTCTCCTGCCTGGCGGCCGTGGCCTACGTGGGGGAGGTGAGCCTCTCCAAGGCCAGGCCCGGAGAAGTGGCGGGCTACATGGCCACGGCCCCGGGCCTGCTGAAGGTGTGCCAGACCTTTGTGGCCTGCGTCATCTTCATCCTGGTGAGCGACCCCGTGACGTACGACGGGTACCCAGCGCTGGAGTGGTGCATGGCGGTGTACTGCATCTGCTTCATCCTCTCCATGGTTATAGTGGTGCTGTGCGTGGGCGAGTGCACAGGATACCTCCCCGTCCCCTTCTCCAAGTTCCTGTCGGCGTACGGCCTCCTGGCGGTCATCATGTACCTAACCGCCACCATCATCTGGCCCGTGTTCCAGTTCGACAAGCAATACAATGGTCGCTACCAGAGGCGGCCTAAGGTGATCGCCACGGCAGTGCTCACTGCAATCAACTTACTGTTTTACCTGGCGGACCTCGCGTACTCTGCCAGACTGGTGTTTGTCAGCGTTTGACGGAGCAGGGAAAGAAGGAGTGTGGAGTAATAGAAATAATATGAAACGCACCATCTTTATTTATACAAATGAGTTATGCCACAGAGAAAAGGAAGCCTGGCGTGGTTTTGTTCAGCTGATGTTACAGTACTAGTGAAATAGATCGCTAAGCGTTTTATTATTTAATTTTCTGTCACGGATTTGAAATTCTGAGGTGAACCACTGAGAGAGGGAAACCCAGAAAGAAAATAAAGGGGGAAAAAAGCTGACTTGTGTATGTGCTTGTGTAAACAGAAGCCCAGATTTCTGCAGTGAGACCATTTCATACCTCTGCGGGTACTTTGTTAAGGTCGTTGGATAAGGTATACCTTAAATGTGTGTAAATAACACATTTACCCATATGCGAAATTCAGTGCAAAACACAATGTAGAGGATCTTGCTTTGATCAATGACTGTACTACGAAACTGGCTGCGATCACAGAGAAAAATGAGAGGAACTTCAACAACTTTATAATTTTTCATATTCACCCCAACTAAATCATGCCTTTTCCAATACGCATGAAGTGCTTTTAAAAATAAATAAATGACCAACCAGTAATTGTCACTAATTCAGTGACAAGGACAGAATCCCCTGCCTGTTTCCCATTCGTGATCCGTTTGGGTTCCTTAAAGCACTAGTTCTCAACCTGTGGGCCAGGGTCCACAGGTCGGCTGCGAGGGTATTCAAGTGGGTAAGTGGGTCTCCAAATAATTGGCAAAACACTACAATTTCAATGATAATCTAACATTAATATTAAAAAGTTTTACCAATAAATAAGAAGAAAAGTATACTATATATGCTATAGTTCCATTGATCCAAGATGGAACAATCGATCGATTGGTCATTAAAATAAACATGCTCAGAAAATGCACGCGTTACGTACCACCCATTAGCCATTCGGCTGCCGTGTTAAGTGGTCAGATGGGTGGGCTGCGAACGCTTTCAAGATTTTCAAGTGGACCCTGATCCAGAGAAGGTTGAGAACCACTGCGTTGAGAGCGCTCAGCCAAACCCGGAGGCATCGCTGTTGTTGGGTAATGAGCATGGGTCTCCGCTATGGCGGGCGAGTGTCTTCCCCTCTCGTTTATGACACCCAGAGGCCAAATGTAGACATATGGCGTCTGGGTGTCATGAACAAGAGATTTATGAGAACATCCATAGAAGTTCTATATGGAAGCTTCAGGTTTATGACAAACTTCCATAGGATTTCTATGGAAGCTTCATGCATATTCAAATACCGTAATGTCTGTACCTTGAATGTGAACTTTGAACTGGTTCAGTTTAGGTTGATCTGGTCCAGTTTTGGTTCATCAGTTACAGATATTGAGGCTGCAACTAAATAATTTCATATATATATATATATATATATATATATATATATATATATATATATATATATATATATATATATATATATATATATATATATATATATATACACCACTGTATATATATATACGTGTTACACCCAAGACAAATATGAATTCATGAATTCAAAGAAAATAGAATGACCTATACAGTAACCTTATTAATAAATATTTATATAAAGGTTGTGTTCAATTATCACACTGTAATGCTTATTGGGACCAATGTGACATCCCTTGTACTGTTGAGAACATGTTCAAGGCCTCTGAAATGTTTGTTTAAAAAAAAAAGTGTTAGTTGTTAGTTAGTTGTTTGAAAAAGAAAGTTATTCTCTGTTAGAAATCATTGCTATATAGGGTGTTTGTTCAGTAACAGGGGTCTCCCCACTTCATTACAAAAGAGACCTCATAAACAAGTGAAATTGAAATTGATGAAACAAAAGCAGACACAATTAGAACTGGAACGTTAAATTGAAGCTGATAAATGGGTATTCTCTCCTGACTGGATGAAGTGGTGACAGGCCTGAAAATGTTTTTTTCTGTTTATTAAAGAGATGGGGAGTCCCCTACAGTATATAGCAATGATTACAATCACAATATTTTTTCCCCACCAATTAATATCACTTACTTACAGCACCTTTAGGCAAGTTGCGAATTTACGGAAACCAAAGCAGACAGCTGGAGAAGGAATACATGCAGTAGATCATGAGACTTTTTCCCCCCAGGCCCCACTTTAGCATGCAATTACTGGGTGTTACACACTGAGTGATGGGGTGAGTACTTTCAGGTATCAGGTGACATACTAGTGAACAGGTAGGCATGGACACATGTATATGTTCTTTAAACCGCACCAGTTTGGGAATCTTTTTGGGGAAATTATCTTTTTCTTATTGGAGCCTCTTGAATGAATACAATATTGAATATTGGAATGTTTTGTGGCCATTTTTTGAGAATAAATATATATTGATGCGTTCATTATACCATAGATTTTGTTTGAATTTGTTGGATTTACATTGGATGGGCGTATTGAAGATGTTACCTAGTTTGCTGAAACGGAAAACAAATGTCTTGTGTTACAAAATATGCAGAAATGTTAAACATTTCTTTAACAGCTTTGGTGTTATTGGAGGTTGAGATAGTTTTAGCAATGGTTGACTTCATATTCAAATATAATACAATTACGTTTTTGGTTACTTGCGAATGTGAAATTTGCCTCATAAGAGAATGAGGTTAAAGAGAATGAGGTTAATTAGACAGTATGTTTAGTAGTAGTTTTAGATGGGTTATCATGTTATAAGCAATATACAGTATTATATAACAAGGAAAATCATAAATGTTGCCAAATAGGTTTACACACATATGGGGAGTCACAATTCTCCAATTCCATCGTTCAAATTGACTAAATTGTAAGGTCATTGTTGGATTTTAGATGTTAACTTTTTAAATCACACTGTCAAAGCTTCTTACAGGTGATCAAACTCAAGCTGTAGCTGTAAGGCACTCTGCTGCCATCTAGTGGCTATTTTTTTAACTGCAGTGTGCACTCCGCATCAAACAGCAGTTTTATTTTTGTTTCAATGCCCATGTCCCTTATTTGGTCAATTAATGGTACATAATGGTATAATATACACCCCATCCTTTTCCCCCCAATTGATATCAATAAAGACGTTTCAGTATGGAATTATTATGGACTTATAAATGAGGACATGAGGACTTGAAATCTCTGTTTGAAAAAGCCATGACATAGTTCTGTGTTGCTGTGCTGATAGAGGGTCTGGACCCAAAACTGTACATATCTTCCCTTCTCTACCAGTTTATCACAAGGCTTCCTCCACTGTATAGGAAAATGATGTCTGTGGGGTCTTATAACAGCAGTGCTTCTCAAAAGGGGTATGTGTTCTCTTTTGCACCTTAATGTCTAAATATCATGTACAGTACAGTATACCTGCTGCTATGTTCTTGCACTACATGTTTGACCTCATGAACAATTCAGATTTTTCTTTCTTCTCCTTGCTGTTGCTAAACTAAATTAAATCAAACACTTGAGTGCTACAACCTATATTGCATAGAAAGCAATATTTGCACATTTACTTGAACGTATTGACATCAAAACTTGACTTACTTAAAGTCAAGGTTGTCTTCTTTCCTGTATAGTAGAGGCCCTAGGAGGGGTCCACGCGTACCCTCTTATTTTTTTTTCTAGTTTAGATTTTTGGCATCCATAAGACCTCTAGTATAGGGATTTAGATGATCCCAAGAAAAAAAGTGGTCCAAAGTGTGTTTTTTTCAATGTTTTATTACCCCTATGAGACCTGCAGGATTGCTGGCTGAAATGCCAGCGAGACTGTCTGTCGAAGACTGTGGCACGCTCAAATTTAGACGTAGCCCAAAGATAGAGATATCATTTGATTCTAGACAACCTCAGGTTTCCAATGGGACCAACCTTGTCATGCTACCTTGTAGGTAAGGGGGCTAAATACCTAAGGATTCAAAGTTAGACAACATTTTGTCGAGGGAAAAACAGCCATCACTATTTTCCAAATGGTCCCCTGAGCTGTCACCTTGATATAAGTGAATTGAAATGGGTTACATGTATAACTACAAGCCTCCCCTGTACATTAATGCCACATTTATGCCAATCTCATGCAGTTTTGGGCAAGAATCATGCCGTTCATTGCATGCAGTACAAATATGTAATTTCCGCCTATTGTAAAAAGGAGACCACTTTACTGTATCTATAGCTGCATGAGACCACTGTACTGTATCTATAGCTGTATGAGACCACTGTACTGTATCTATAGCTGTATGAGACCACTGTACTGTATCTATAGCTGTATGAGACCACTGTACTGCATCTATAGCTGTATGAGACCACTGTACTGTATCTATAGCTGCATGAGACCACTGTACTGTATCTATAGCTGCATGAGACCACTGTACTGCATCTATAGCTGTATGAGACCACTGTACTGTATCTATAGCTGCATGAGACCACTGTACTGTATCTATAGCTGCATGAGACCACTGTACTGCATCTATAGCTGTATGAGACCACTGTACTGTATCTATAGCTGTATGAGACCACTGTACTGCACCTATAGCTGTATGAGACCACTGTACTGCACCTATAGCTGTATGAGACCACTGTACTGCACCTATAGCTGTATGGGACCACTGTACTGTATCTATAGCTGCATGCATGATACCACTGTATCTATAGCTGCATGAGAACACTGTACTGTATCTATAGCTGCATGAGACCACTGTACTGTATCTATAGCTGCATGAGACCACTGTCTGCATCTATATCCCACTATACTGAATCTAAACCGCTGTACTGCATATATAGATTACTGTACTACATCTATAGACCACATACATTGACCACTGTACTGTATCTATAGACCACTATACTGCATCTCAACTCAATGGGGGGGGGGGGTCCACAGATGTGTCTATACACGAATCCACGGAGCGCTGCCCTGGGCGCAGCCATTGCTGCGGTGTCAACGCTCCGCGGACGCGACACCGCAGCAATGGCCGCCTACAGGCAGCTACAGGCAGCGCGTCTGTGGATTCGTCTATAGAAGCACTAGAGGGGTCTACAGATCACGCCAGTGGTCTACAGATGCACTAGAGTGGGCTAGAGAGGCACTAGGAGTGGGCTAGAGAGGCACTAGAGTGGGCTAGAGAGGCACTAGAGTGGTCTACAGATGCACTAGAGTGGGCTAGAGAGGCACTAGAGTGGTCTACAGATGCACTAGAGTGGTCTACAGATGCACTAGAGTGGTCTACAGATGCACTAGAGTGGTCTACAGATGCACTAGAGTGGTCTACAGATGCAATAGAGTGGTCTACAGATGCACTAGAGTGGTCTACAGATGCACTAAGGAGTGGTCTACAGATGCACTAGAGTGGTCTACAGATGCAATAGAGTGGTCTACAGATGCACTAGAGTGGTCTACAGATGCAATAGAGTGGTCTACAGGTGCACTAGAGTGGGCTAGAGAGGCACTGGAGTGGTCTACAGATGCACTAGAGTGGTCTACAGATGCACTAGAGTGGTCTACAGATGCACTAGAGTAGTCTACAGGTGCACTAGAGTGGTCTACAGGTGCAGTAGAGTGGTCTACAGATGCACTGCAGTGGTCTACAGATCACGCCAGTGGTCTACAGATACACTAGAGTGGGCTAGAGAGGCACTAGGAGTGGGCTAGAGAGGCACTAGAGTGGTCTACAGATGCAATAGAGTGGTCTACAGGTGCACTAGAGTGGGCTAGAGAGGCACTGGAGTGGTCTACAGATGCACTAGAGTGGTCTACAGATGCACTAGAGTGGTCTACAGATGCACTAGAGTGGTCTACAGATGCAATAGAGTGGTCTACAGATGCACTAGAGTGGTCTACAGATGCAATAGAGTGGGCTACAAATGCACTACAATGGTCTACATACCACGACAGGGGTCTACAGATGCACTAGAGTGGTCTATAGATACAGTACAGCATTCTATAGATACAGTAGGTAGTCTATAGCTGTAGTACAGTGGTCTCATACAGCTATAGATACAGTGCAGTGGTCTATATATACAGTACAGTGGTATATAGATGCAGTACAGTGGTTTATAGATTCAGTACAGTGATCTATAGATGCAGTACAGTGGTCAAGATGCAGTACATGATCTCATGCAGCTATAGATGCAGTGGTCTCATATAGAAAGAGATGCAGTACAGTGGTCTAGATACAGTACAGTGGTCTCATGCATGCAGCTATAGATACAGTACAGTGGTCTCATACAGCTATAGATGCAGTACAGTGGTCTCATACAGCTATAGATGCAGTACAGTGGTCTTATACAGCTATAGATACAGTACAGTGGTCTCATACAGCTATAGATACAGTACAGTGGTCTCATACAGCTATATATACAGTACAGTGGTCTCATACAGCTATAGATACAGTACAGTGGTCTCATGCAGCTATAGATACAGTAAAGTGGTCTCCTTTTTACAATAGGCGGAAATTACATATTTGTACTGCATGCAATAAACTGCATGATTCTTGCCCAAAACTGCATGAGATTGGCATACATGTGGCATTTATGTACAGGGGAGGCTTGTAGGTATACATGTAACCCATTTCAATTCACTTTTTTCAAGGTGACAGCTCAGGGGACCATTTGGAAAACAGTGATGGCCGTTTTTCCCTCGACACAATGTTGTCTAACTTTGAATCCTTAGGTATTTAGCCCCCTTCCCGACAAGGTAGCATGACAAGGTTGGTCCCATTGGAAACCTGAGGTTGTCTAGAATCAAATGGTATCTCTATCTTTGGGCTACGTCTAAATTTGAGCGTGCCACAGTCTTCGAAAGACAGTCTCGCTGGCATTTCAGCCAGCAATCCTGCAGGTCTCATGGGGTAATAAAACATTGAAAAAAACACACTTTGGACCACTTTTTTTCTTGGGATCATCAAAATCCCTATATTAGAGGTCCTATGGATGCCAAAAATCTAAACTAGAAAAAAAAATAAGAGGGTACGCGTGGACCCCTCCTAGGGCCTCTACTAGTATCATCCTCAAATGTCCAACTCAGTATCGTGTAGCCACGCCCTTGTCTCGCCTCCGTGGTACAGGGGACAGGTGTTAATTATGTGTTCGGCAGTCTGCCAAGTCTTCATAGCTGATTTGAAGCAGCCGTCTCCAGTGCGCAGGCGGTTCAGTAGGGTCCATTGCCGGCGTGGTAGGTCCTCTCCTTCAACGGCATCTCCCGGTTCAACAACATAATAACCCCTTGGGGATAGCTTCCATGACAATAGAAAATGATTAGGAGTCACAGGATTGCCATATTTATTAAGAAATAAAGAACACGTGAGTCAAATTCTAGACTCACTAATAAAATACCTTTCTAATAAAGGATATTTTGGTTAGCCTATTCCAAATTAAATAATAGTTGTGGGGGATTTTTTTTTTGTATATTAAGGACCAAACATGTGTTTATGTTTTCGTAGAGGCACTGTAATTATACATTAATACAAAAGGGAGGCCACCTAAATGAGAGAGTATGTAGTTTAGAATAAAGTTCCATGTAGATTTAGAGTTGGCCAGAAAGTGTTTGATCCAATTAATTTTGAAAGTGCTATTAGAGGAATTCAAGAAAATTGACACGGCTACTACAGGTACTGGTATTCATAACTACAGACTCAGAGTCCTTTAGTGAGTTGTGCTTTTCCAGATAAATCTGAACAGTGATGTTCAAGGAATCTCCACAGTAGCCTGGAAACCAGACGAATCTGCCAGTGCAGTGATGTTAGTGTGGCCATGCCAGGCTATCTCTCCAGCACGTCGTCAGATAGTCATTAAGTCAACTTGATGATGACATAATAGGCATATTGTTTTCTAAAGGATGAATCCCAGGTTCCCAAGGTGTTCAATCATCATATCAAGTTATTTTCTGAAGCTTCAGGCAGTTAGTGGCTGAGGAGAGAATTCCCAGCATGCCTTGGGGCACGCCCGCCTGTACATGTTTCATGTTCTATTCTGTGTGTAATGTTTTGGCCAAACAATGAGACATTAGGGTTAATTGCAGTGAGCACCGCCCCTGATGAAGAGTATTCCTATGAGAGAAGTTGCCAGAATGCTTGCATTCCATCGTCATTACACTATAAATATGTGTATGTTTGTGTGTTTCAGTGCATCCAGAGCCAGAGGTGTAGCCCAGTGGTTCTCAACCTGTTGGTTGGGACCCCCAAGGGGGGGAGGTCCTCACATGATTTTTGGGGGGGGTCCCCACACAACAGTGAAGTGACTTTTAAGACCTTTTAATACCTCAAAAAGAAAGAAAGAAAGAAAATAAGACCATTACTGCTTCGAAAGTAATCAACAAACTATACTACTGTATAGCAAATAATATAATAAAGAATAGCCTATCTACAAGCTCACAATGCCTCGCAACGCAAGGCATTGTGAGCTTGTAGATCTTCTATTTTCACATGTGGAACCGAGTCAAATTAAATATAATGCCTCAACTCCTGAAGTTCCAAGTGTTCGTCAGAGTGGGGGGTCCCTAGTTCAAATGTGATTATTTTGGGGGGTCGCGGCCTGAAAAGGTTGAGAACCACTGGTGTAGCCTACCTGAGAAGAACAGACTGACAGGAAAGAGCGTACGTCTGTGACCTAGTGTCAGCTCACCCCCGACCTCAGCCTGCTGGGTCAACAACTCACATTGGTCAGTAGATGCACACATGCAATTCAATTCAATTCAATTCAATTTTATTAAAGTTTCAAATCACAACAAGTTGTCTCAAGACGAAGAGACCCGACAGTCCCACCCTGAGCAAGCAATTTTGCGACAGTGGCAACAAAAAACTCCCCCTAAACTGGAAGAAACATCAGGCAGACCTTAGGCTCTAGGGTGGGGGCCTTCTGCCTCGACCGTGTCGGGGGGAAAGAAGAGAGAGAGAGGGAGTGACAGAGGAGAGACAAAAAGAGATACAAGTAGTAACAATAACAATAGTAGCAAATATAATAGTGTAAGATAGTATATGATAATATAATATAGTACAACAATATTGTGTATACAGTATATAATGGTATAATATAAGAATGTTAAGATAATATACAGTATAGTGTGTGTGCAGGCATGCATGTGTGCTCAAGAGGTTTTTCTTTTCGTCACTCACTCATACCTTTACAGGTGTGTGTGTGTGTGTGTGTGTGTGTGTGTGTGTGTGTGTGTGTGTGTGTGTGTGTGTGTGTGTGTGTGTGTGTGTGTGTGTGTGTGTGTGTGTGTGTGTGTGTGTGTGTGTGTGTGTGTGTGTGTGCGTGCGTGTGAGTAATTCTATGGACAATGTTTGAAGAGACAGAGGCGGGCCACATAGCAGCCAGGGACACACCCTCCTGTCCACAGCACGTTACAGCAAGCTTATGCTGTCAGTGGAGAGACAGAGAGAGTAATTAAGACAGAGAGAAACACACTAAC
Source organism: Gymnoscopelus braueri (assembly GCF_963280865.1). Lineage (NCBI taxonomy): Eukaryota > Metazoa > Chordata > Actinopteri > Myctophiformes > Myctophidae > Gymnoscopelus > Gymnoscopelus braueri. The sequence continues at coordinate 20,130,083 of NC_137620.1, forward strand.
AGCGTGGGTGAGGATGTTAAGGCAAGAAAGAGCGAAAGGCAAGACACTGCAACAGTTGTAAAATATTTTCATTCATTCTTGCCAGGACTTGGTGACGCGTTCTTTTTCTCTGTGGTGATTATTTGGTGAGTATACCGGCTCTCTCTTGCTTGACACTTGCTTTTCCATGCCAAAGATTCAGTGGTTTAATTTGTGGTATATACCTGTATTATCTATTGGCAAGCCAGTGTATATTTTAGTGACTTCAATTGGTTTAATTGGTCTTAAAGCATAGCTCTAATATATATGTTTAAGCAAAATAGGCACAACTTTGTGCCACATAAAAATCTACATTTTCATGCTTTTACTATTTGTTTGTGTCAAGCTTTTAACCAGTTTCACCCTGGCGTCCCAATGTATTTCTTGTCATCAATTTTTCCTAATACGACATAATGCAATGGATTGTCTGCTTGAATAGCCTATCTGCCATTTTTGAATAGCCAAAGTATAAACTAGGGATTAAGTGGTTAAGCCATCATTTTACAGTAGTTATTGCGAAGAGGCTTCCTCTGGAAGTGAATCACACATTTTACACAGTTTATTGTTCATTAGCATCCCAATTAGCTACTACTCTTGAAATAACTACTCATCCCGAGATCCACAACATTTCACAGTACATCAAATAACAGTAATAGACAAGAAACATCATCATTATTTATCATTAAAAAATACATTATAAAAGGAAAGGTAGTTACATACAGTCAACCAAAGTAAGCTCAGACTACTAGTTTACAGAACTTGACCACAAAATCACAACATCAACATTCCGTGCTGCCACTACATTCTTTGTTTCTTTTATCTATTTAACCTTTATATAACCAGGTTAGTCTCATTGTTGAGATAGTACAAAACAAAGTCTCTTTTGAAAGAGCGATGTGGCCAAGAAAAGCAGCACAGAGTTACTGACACACACAAATACAACATTATACATTATACATCCACCGGACACAATAGGTACTGTACACACTAACTGTAATCAGATGCAGATGGGAGAGAGGTACTATGCCATTAAATATTTCTTTACCTTCTTTTTAAAACCAGTTTTACTAATCATAACGTGTGACCTTTATTGGTAGACAATTATATCTTCAAGTCAGTTGTACAGGTTGTACAGGTTAACTAAGAGTTCGGCTTCAGTTTAATTCAGTTCATTTGTACAAATGCTTAAAAAGAAAAGAAAAGAAAAAAGGGACACGTTTTTATAAGCCAGAGTCCATTAAGTTCCAATGAACATCTCGACTACAGAGCCGTTCTTGTTGTAGTGTGTGAGGCCATGACTCAACTAAACAGAACTCACCCGGTGTCAGGTCGATAGTGACATTGTCAATGAATGTAGTATGACCATGCTTTCTGTAAACACTGACCATGTGTTCATATTTCTATTTACCCATCTCCATGACAATTAATCCTTCAATCATTCATACAATTGTGGGTTTCAATTCTGCATTGCAACACCTGTTAACATGCTCTCTTAACCCTATAACAATTCATAGCACAAACACAAGTTTCGTTGTTTCTCTGTCAAACTGGCTTGGTTGGTGTGTATACAGTTGGAGCATTGGTTTTTTGTGTGATTTAAACGGAGAGAGTTTTCCATGCTTGTGTGTATGTGGGCGTGCACTAGCAGTGTACACAGTGCAGTCTGTGCATGAGTGGACCCGAAGGTGTGTCGGTTCACTGAGTAAGAGTTAAGATATGTTGGACAAGCAATGACATGCATTCTGTATGACTTAAAAGAAAGTACATGCCAATAATGATACAGTTGAGAGCTAATAGGGTGATTGACAGTACATGACACGTGCAAGGGCTTCTTACCTGCAAACAAAAACTAGTTAAAAAATACAATACTCATACCTGCATTTTGCCATTTGTTTTCACTTGATGATGGTTGACAACGTCCTCTAGGATGCAGTCTAGACATTTAATAAAATTTCATGTTTGCATATTCATTTTTTTTGTGGGGGGGGACATAGAACGAGTTACATAGTGTATAATATATATACGGTTAAATAATATGGAGAGGCAGAAACAGAGAGAGATAGAGATGTAGCCTACTGTATATATCTATACTGTACATAGCAAAAGAAAGAGCGGACTAACATGTATTTAAGTGTGAAAAAGAATGTGTCTTGACACTAAATTATTTCTCAACCACTGGCGTGGTTTAAGGAACTGCTGAACTCGTGTCTGGTCTCGTTGTCGAAGAGCTACAGATTCTCCGTTACAACCTGCCACCCTTACGACACACTCCCACGTTATACTGAAGTGTCTTCTCTCAAAAAGTAGAATGCTGCAGGCTTTACAGATGGGCCCTCGGTTAGTCAGCACATAGTACATGTGTCTGGATTCTAAATACTTGGCGTGTTACAGCGTGGAAGGATATTGCCGAGAAATTACGTCGGGGGGGCGATGTATGAGTGGCCACAATGTCCAGCTCCTTCATAAGAGATGATTAATTGGGTGCAACGGTTAATCAAACTAATTGATGTTTATCAACTATTAAAAAAATTATAGATTTTTGCTATTTAAAAATAATTGCAAAAAATTGCAGATCTACAAGCTTGTAGATCCGCTATGTTTGTGTGACATTATGTCAAAGTATAAAATAGGGCTTAAGTGGTTAATCGACTACATCGATTGATTTAGTCGATTATAAAACAATTCTTCAACATTTTCTTGTTGATTCGTTTCAATTTGAGAAATTGTCCAACAAACACAGAAAAGATAATTTAAAGTTGCAGCCCTCATTATGAATAAGATCAGATAAGACCAAATGACATACTGTAAAATAAAGTAGCAGATATAGCATAACATATAACATAAGACATTATAAGATGAAATGTTATTAATCTTGAGGGGAAGTTGGGCACGTGTGGGACATTTTCAAAAGATAATTAGAAGCACAAGGTCAAACAGGGAAGCTTCTAAAATCCTCACCTACAGAAGATGTTATTGTCCTGATCGGTAGTGGCTTGCCTGTGGCCACTATAGTCTCTCATTTGGTCTCTTTGCTGCCTACCAAATCACACACAAGTACACCGATCTACCATCCTTTACTGACCATTGAAGAACACACATTATACAGACATGCAATTGGCCTGGAAACCAGACGAATCTGCCACAGCTACGTAAAACGAATTGCCCTGCAGAAGGAGCGAGTGCATTCTCCGGCAGCGGCAACAGCCGCGGAACGTCCGCGGAACTTCCGGTGGAGGAGCGGCAGCTGCCGGCGGAGCAGCGGAACTGCCGCGGAAACTGCCGGTGGAGGAGCGGCAGTCGCGGAACTGCCGGTGGAGGAGCGGCAGTCAACTTCTTTTTCCGCCGATAAAGTATAGTTTTGGACCATGACGGAGCCGCGCCGAATCAGCAGACCTTGAGGCCAAGGAGTCGCGCCCGAGCGCCTCCAGGCGCGAGTGCCCGCGACGACCGGCCGATGGTCTGCTATTCGACTAAGCGGCGTCCGAGTTATGTACCGATAGGCACAGAATCGTAAATAATATTAGTGGGGACTGCGTTACACAAACGCAGCACACTCCCAAAGCTGACGCCACCGGCAGCTCCAGCCGGCGCCGCCGCCGCCGCCACCGGCAGCAGCCGCTGCCGGAAAATGCACTCGCTGTCCCTCTTGCCCTGGGCAGTTTGGTCTGGCACTCCTCAGTTTGAATTACATTTCGCTCACCCCAGAGTTGTGGGTGACGAATCAGAGCCCACTATTCAAAGTGGGAAAATCTTTACTGTGACCCTTGAATCTGTTTGTAACCGCCCCTTGGAAATGATGTTGCTTAGTTACACTGAAACAAATCAAAACTAATGACCAACATTCTCTCTTTGGCAGCTACCTACAATGTCCCAAAACAACAAAGGCGCTGCCTTCCTTCAGGTGACTGGGTCCCTTGTTAACCACTCACGACGAGCTCTGGTCACCTCTTCCCCCTTGGCCGTGCCTGTCAACGCTACCACACCAGGCTTTTTGGACGGCAGAGGCATAGTGAATGACACGTCCTCCACCACAGTGGGCGCCCTCATCCTCAGCCTCGTCTTCCTCCTGGGAGTGCCCGGCAACCTCTTCATCATATGGAGCATCCTGGCGCGGGCCCGTAAGCGCTCGGTCACCACCCTCCTCATCCTAAACCTGGCCTGCGCCGACGGCTCCCTGATGGCCCTCACCCCGTTCTTCATCGTCTACTTGGTGCGGAAGTCGTGGGTGTTCGGGAACGTGATGTGCAAGGTCCTCTTCTACCTCTGTCTGGCCAACATGTACGCCTCCATACACCTCATCATGCTGATGAGCCTCCACCGCCTTGTGGCGGTGGTGTGGCCCCAGCGCATCGGCGCCATCGCTCGCCGGAAGACGGTGTTGCGGGTGCTGGTGGGGCTGTGGATCCTAGTGCTGGCCACCTCTGTTCCAGCTATCATCTACAGGAAGCAGAAGAACAAGCCTCAGGACAAGGAGCAGCTGGAGTGTGCTTCATTCCATGACAAGTGGCAAGAAGTGAGTGAACGAGGGAAGGGTATAGGCAAGCGCCCAGAGCTGTGTTTCTCAATATGTGGGTTTTTGGAACCTGTAGTGGGTCATGACTCATGGAATGGTTTTGACAGGGCTGACAAAACATTTTTAGAGGAATATTGTGTTAACTAATAATACATAGTAACAAGAGCATCTGGACTAAAAACACTTCACAGTACATTGATAATACAATATGTGTCTCAATTTTGCTTTAGCTAATTTGAAAATAAAAAGCCCTTAAAGCGGCACTATGTAACATTTCTTTAGTGAATACATCTTAATTGTGGTCAATCTATATGGTGAGTATGTTATATATAACGTATACAATTGGGGTGGTTGTATTTTGTCTCAGTGCTCTTCTATTGAGATTGTGTCAAAGGTCATCTAGACACAGGATCTGACATGAATTTTGACCTGATGGTCAAAATTTAATTTATCCCTTGAGCAAGCAGGCAGGCTTTATTAGCTCAATGGTAAAAACGTATGCACTTGCGTAGTAAAGCGGGGTTAAATCCGAGGTAGAAGAGGAAAGTTACATTTTTAAAATACCAATTGCAAACCATTAATATAGATTATAACTTGAGCATTCATCATTGTCCGTAGTTGCCAGGGGTAATGACAAATGCAGAGCAATAATGTATAGGTTAGTTTATCAAATACTGTCAAAGGGGAATCTGTACTGGGTGCTCAAAAACATAAATACATAATGAGGCAAAGACAACAATTCAGAATTCCAAGTATGAGGGATTTTACTCGAGTAAAAGGAGCAAACTTACACAACAAAATCATGCAATGGAACATCCAGTTTGGCTCAAAGAACACACTGTAAGGTCACAGGTTTTATACAAGTGACTTCAAACAATTCAAAGACCTCCTCTCCCACATGGAACAATCACTTGGCTCATCCTCAGACTTGTTAATTTGTGACCTTAGCATGTGAAGTGAAACAAAATAATGCAAATGTCTCTGTTAGGAGACATGATGTCTAGCAGGTAAAGCCACAAGGGTGCCAACCAGTCCTAAAACAGGAAGCATCAAAACAACCTAGTTCACTTTATTGTTTATATTCAAATATCCTTGACATTTCCCCCATTTTAACATTTGAAGAACCTTTCACAAAACAACACTCATGGCATACATCGTAGGGATAGGCGAAAAACCCATATTCAACTTCACAGGAAAATTCCCATCCAGCCCAGCTCAATTAGCCACGACCACCCTTCCGGCCAACGACATGTAGAAGTTCAACAAAACAAAAATGCACAGGGAGAAAGTCCATTCATGTATACAAAAATACAGTTACAAAATACAGGTACAGATCATAAAAGAAATAAAGCTCCGAAAAGGTCCTTCTTCATGGCCTCAAAGTACCATAGTCCATTGTTCCACCAAATCTTGTTTCACCAAAGTGATAGCAATGTCATTCTCCTGCCGTTAATGGAATGGGCATCAATTGTAGCAAAACTCATAATTATTGACAAAGTCAGGATCCCGTGGCGTTTGCCCCGTCCTGAAATGTGAAGCGTGGTTCCAGGTCGTTCCTAGTCCAGAAACCGGTCCTCCTAAAAGCATAGCTTTTACTCAAAATCAGACTCATAATCTAGTTACGCCTCGATCATTCCCAGATTTTTAGGTCCGATGCCAATCCTCGCCAAGACCACGGATTACAGATGTTTTGACCGATATTTTATTTGAGAACATTTAACGTATAAGCAAACAAATCAATACAAATAAACACAAAAACCTTATTGATAGATTATTGTTTTTAAATTAAAGTTAGTGTAAGTGATTTTTTTGTTAAAATAAAAGTTTTTTGTGAAAAGCTTAAGCTCTATATTCTGATGGTAATCATTGCTATAGTGTTTGTTCAGTAACAGGGGTCTTCCCATCTATCCAGCTCTTTAATAAATAAATAAATTGTCAGGTGGGTTGCCTATTTCCTTCAATCAGGAGACCGTATCCCATTTATCAGCTTCAATTTTATAGTGTTCCATTTTCAGTTTTCAGTTCCTGATTTTATTAAATTGGTATCCTAACCTGAAAGTATCATAAAACGTGGGAATACCCGTTACTGAAAAAACAGTGATTACTCTCAGAATATAGAGCTATTTAGCCAAAGCATATCACCTACACCCCCATTAAGTGTCAAACGTAAAAATGATCTAACACATATTGTAACTGACCATGCATCAGTGGTGTTGACTGACAGCCCCGACTGACAAACTTCTCTGCACATTCTCAACAGACCATTCTCCAGTACGGATTAGAACTTGTGCTAGGATTCTTCCCCTATGCGGTGATTGTTGGCAGCTACATCTGCATCTACCGCAGGATCCGACAGACCAAGTTTCGCCGGCGGATCCGCAGTGAGAAGCTCATCTTGGCCATTGTGGTGACCTTCTGTGTGTTCTGGTTACCCTACCATATAATCAACATGGTGCAGGTATGTTGGGTGCTAAATAGGGAAGAGAAGTTACAGAACGATTTCTAAGGCTCTCATCTACGTGTATAGTAATACAAAGATTAAGATATATTTTTTAAAGCATTCAATTCATTCTTGTCTTTGCAGATTGCAGCAGCGCTATGTAACGAGGGTTCCATAAAGGAAAGGTATGTACAACGTGCCAGTAGGCTAACTTTGTAGCTTCACAAAATCTTTTTTTGCGTATGTTTTATACTTTTTAAAATATTGAACTTTTATTACATAATGGAAGTCAATGGGGCTCAGATCAGGCTGAATCCTTGCCTCAAAGTTGCGTCATAGATATGTCATAGAATAGATGACTGATGTCATAGATGACTAATGTCAGAGATGACTGACGTCATAGCTGGTAGAAGTCACATGATGCAGTCCAAAAGGTGAACGCACATCCACAAGGCTATTTCGACGGGTGCTGAATCAAATAGGTATAACAACACTGTAGAGAAGGAGAAGGTCTGCACGGCGCACACCGTATAAATTCTCCCAAAATATGTATTTATTTAAGTGGTAAAAAACGCAACGTTTTTGTCAGGTGCACTGAGTCACAGGATGGCCACATGAAGTCTGAGATCCTCATTGGAGCCAGAGATAAAAATAAAATTGTATGTAATGAGGGTCCGTGGGCCAGGGGTGGACTTACCGTTGGGGGCTAGGGTGGGCTGCAGCCCACGGGCCTCCAACTGGGGGGGCTTCCGATTTTTTGGTGAAACTTTTTTTTTTATGATCAATTTTTTTTTTTCGCGCGCGTGCATGTGTCCCGCGAATGGGGGCCTCGAAAATTACTCTAGCCCATGGGCCTCAACTCCTATAAACCCGGCACTGTCCGTGGCCCAATGCATAACAACCTGGGGGTCCTTGAAATGAAAAACGTTGTGAATCACTGAATGTGAAATGGCTAGAAATATCACCAAAACGCATTTGTGTCCACTGTGTTTAAGCCAACCATTTCTTAACCCTATTTATGCTCAGTAGTAAGATGGTGTCCCCTGCTATAAAAAAATCAGATGCAACATGTTAGCTTGTAGTAGTCGTGTGACACATCTACACATCTGACACATTAGCTCTGGTCCATATCGTTAGAAGGAGTTCTCCTTAACGCTATGGGACTTTCCATACCCTCACACCCACGGCAGCGCAGGCTGCGTATAGCCTCTCGTCTGTAGTAAAAATAAAACATTCCCTTTGCTATTCACCAAAACAAAGACGGTTTTATGGAGTTGAAAGCCTACTCTACTTAGTGGGAACACTCTGAGCCCTCCACCTCATGTCTAAAATACACTTTTTGGCCAGAAAAGAAAATATTTCACCGGAAGGAAAAACTTTTTTGGTTGCTCCACTGCGCCCCCTACAGATCTGGTCAATGGATTTTTTTCTATTGACCAGAATAGAAGAAAAAAAATCTTCCGGTGAAATATTTTATTTTCTGGCCAAAAAGTGTATTTTAGACGTGAGGTGGGGGGCTCAGAGTGTTCCCACTAAGTAGAGTAGGCTTTCAACTCCCTAAAACCGTCTTTGTTTTGGTGAGTAGTGAAAGTGTATTTTTTATTTTGACTACAGACGAGAGGCTGCACAGCCTGTAGTGCGTGCGCAAAGGCTCGAAGGCGTTCCATAGCGTTAAGGAGAACTCCTTCTAACGCTATGGACCAGAGCTAACACATGTGTCTTGTGCTATGGACTCCATAGCAATTTATTATGTCATAATATAATGCAATGTATAATGTAATGCAATGCATACATTAATCTTCAATGTCACATTTGTCTGCCCCTCTCCTCAACATCTCCATCCACCAGTTTGGATCACATCTGGAAGAAGTACCGCGCCGTCACTTCCTCCGTGGCTTTCATCAGCAGCTGTGCTAACCCTGTGCTGTACACCTTCGCTGGGAAGTCGTACATCCGTCGGGATGGGTTCGCGTTCATGGCCCGTCTGTTCGAGGGCACGGGCCTGGACTCAGGGACCCGGAAGGGCCGACAGAACAGCCAGAACAGCCGAGACAAGGACGCGGACGCTGTAATGATGAAGGACAGAGATCCAGACTCGACGACCAGCGCCAGCGCCAACGCCAATTCCAACGTGAAACCCTTGAAGAATGGTAAATAAAGGGTTGATATATCAGAAACCCAGATTGCACCGTGGACTTTCTGTAAGGCTGTGTGCTTTGTGCAACGTGCAGATGCGTGTAACCAAGCTTCGTGCACAAATGATGGGTGTACAAGGCAAAGCTTATGGAACTATACTGATTGCTGCACCTTGAACCTGAACCTTATGCCAATGGAAGCTTCATGCTGTGCAGTTCCCCATTTGACCACTAGAGGGAAGTACACGTCCTTGACTCTGACTTGGCATCAGGGTGCTGGGCAATAGGATTTTAAAGTGACATCACAAAAGGTACAATATTCAATATGTCTCAATATGGTTTCTCACGGTTTCTCCAAACTTACTTCACCACAAAATTCAACAATGCAACTTCATGTTATATGTCTTCATTTACCTCTGAGGCCTCTGATGATTCTGTTGAAATATTTTCTCTTTACTCTGTGGGTAAGATATATAGAAATTTTGAATTATTTGAATGACTAGATCCTTTTCATACATTTTCATACTAGCTTGAACTTATGTGGAGAAACACAGAAACTGTTGGACACTTCTGGAGATAATATGACCTTCTGACCACAACTTTCTAAAGGAGTGTCACAATCAGGATGTACTCATTTCATTGCCTGGTCAAAATTCAAGTCATGTTTACAGTGCATATGGCGTGGGAAATTGTAAACTGGTCGACGTGTATATTTGCCACTTTCCTACAGTCGTTTTGTTAGTATTTTTCTACTTTTTGTACAGGTTTAACTGTCTGAACAGACTTTAAGTGAACAATGAATTTCATGCTACATGATCAGAGCTGGTGACCACAGAATGTTTTTTCAGTCACCAAGTTATGTATACTTCAGTGCGGTTCTTTAAAATATACCTGCTGTTTTTTGTTTCGTTTTTTCGTGAACTGCCAAAACAGAGAGAAAAGAAACAACAACATGTTTGTGAATAAAGATTTCTTTTAACACGGGAACTGCAAAAGAGGATACATATCAACAATAAATGTAACCCCTTTAGCTTGATGACATGATCCAAAATAGTGAAAATGCCAAATTATACTTATCAAATGGGAATATAGTACATTGATACTTTAATTTAGTGCAATGTTTGTCTTTTAATTCATTTTAAAGTATAATTTCTTTGTTTTTCGACAATGGATTACATCCTGGGATCCATCCAGGTAAAAAATATAAACATAAAATAATGGATTCAGCATAGCTTATGTTCCACTACAGACTGTGTGTGCGTGTGCGTGTGCGTGTGCGTGTGCGTGTGCGTGTGCGTGTGCGTGTGCGTGTTATGCATGCCTTTATGGAGCAGGGAGATCAGAAAGTAGAAAGGGGCACTCAGTGATGGGCACTTCTCCGCCAAAGAATCTCTCTTCATCAATATGACGTCAGTCTTCAGCCTAATTCATGCACCATTGCACACCGGTGTTGCACGCCGAAAATAAACGTCCTACAAGCTCACAACGCGTCACATCCGCAATCAATGCATTGTGAGCTTGTAAGGTTTGCATTTGAGTGGCGCACGACACTCAAATATGAATCCAAGTGGAACACCATATTTGGATGTTAATATGAAAAAAGAAAAAGTCACTACATAGTGGCCAGCCTGGAGTGGCGGGACGGTGGATCTGAGATCCTTGGCCAGCTGGTAGTGTGCGCAATAAATGTTATGCTGATCACCAGTGTAGTTGTTTGCGAGATTAGCCACGGACACACACAGACAAGACACACATACATATGACGGCGGCGAAAACTAGACTGAACAAAGGGGGGAAAAGAACTGTAAGATGAAGTACGGTATATTAGCACAACCTCCGCTAATCAGGACAGATGACAAAGGTAGTTTATGCAATCTGGCACTTAGAAACATACTGTTCTACTGTGAGATGAGGCAGGTCGTTTGTGTTGCAACAGGAAAACCATAGCTAATTTGTCAGACAGTTACACCAGAGGCCTGCGGCAAGGAATTAGACTGTTTATGAGGAAACCGTGATTCAGGGCTTAAGCAACAGCACTCTACAAACACTTCCCCTCAAGGTACTCTATCCAGGGTGTCCGCTGGCCTGGCGTTCCAGGCGCATGCCACATAGGCTGGTAATCCAGCCCGTTCCCGGCAACCTTTGCTGTATGTCTCCCCCCCATCTCTCTCCCCGTTTCCTGTCAGCCTACTGTCCTGTCCAAATAAAAGCATAAAAGCCCCAAAAATATCTTTAAAAAAAAGAAAACTCTATCCAGCAGCAGATCCTTTCCCCTTTAAAATTACATCACTCACAACCCATGCATCATTCATTTTCCACCTCTCCACAACACCTGGGCTTCTCTTCCAACCTCTTTCAGTAAGAGTTCAGTTTTTAGTTCTGCCAGTGGCGAGGCTCTAAAGATGGCGCTATCGGTCAGTCGATCTGTACGTCGGACAACTTTGGTCCCAAGCGGCATATTTCTGAAATTTATGTCATTTTCTGTGCATCTTCAAGCTTCCCAGAGGATGAACCCATACTGACTTGGTGACCCATGACCTTTCGTCTAGCACAAACCATTAGGTCAAAATGTCCATACACATCTCAAATCTAAAGGGTAGAGTGCCATGATAGTGTGGGATCATGAGTGTAGTCATGCTCCCCGGAACCCTGACCCCAAGCCCTTTCCTCTTGTGCCACCCTCAGGGCAAAATGTCAACTTCACAACATATCTTATAAACTTAACTGTGCAGGGAAAACCCTAGTGATTTTGGTGACTCTGGTCCCACCTGTAGACCAAAATGTCCACTTCAGTTGGGACAACTCACACATTTAATTAAAACGTTTTCAATTAACAATAAATTAGCAATAAATGTATTTGATTTGACAATGAATGTTTTTAGAGGTACTCTTAGGGAGCATACTACTGTACATCTACCCTACCAATTAGGAGGCCTTCCAAATCCCCTCATAGTAGTACATAAAAGCAGATCCGTAACAACAGGTGCTAGCTGGGGTGGTAGAGGATGAGCAGTACCTGCTATAAGGGCAGCAGCAGCACAACACAACAAGCAAGCAAATAAGCAATGCAAACCAATCCGCTTAAATGGGGCACTCCATCAGTAGTGTATGTGATTGGCTGAAAATGGAAGTGTGGAGCTGAAGCCGACGATAGGCCGCCAGTAACTGCAATGCTTCTTGACTGAACTTGCTCTGTGTGCCTGTTGCATGATGGTCATTTTCTGATTTAAAGACACTTTGGAAAGACACTTAGTAGCATTTTATTTATGTACTTCCTTTTATGTCTCTTGAAACCTTTTGGGGCTCTAAGGGTCTTTGCATATTGAGTGTGGTGGTGCAATTTTTTATTGGTCAATCTGTTTTATCGCATCTGAAAAAACACAGGAATCGAACTGGGTTTGTTTGAAAAAAATCATGCGGTGCGGAAGAGCTCATAGAGAAGTGTGGGTTCATTTAAAAATGTTTGTCTGTTCTTTCCTCTTCCAAATCGATTCAAATCACTTTGATGTGGTTGGGTGTAAAGAGCAGCATGGCATCAAGGGGTCACTAGCGGTGCTTTTAGCCACAGCCATCACGGCACAAAAATGGATCCAGCCCTAGGAGTGAATTTGATAGAGCTACGTCATAATGATGCATCATAACTCTACCCCCTAGTTTACCATCTAGATGCCAACAAACCACACTATGTAGAAACAGACTGATTTCTGTTTGATTATCATGTATTTTGATCAGATGTACTTTTTAAAAACTTAAAAAATATATTTTTATCTTGATTTGTACTTACTCTGTATGTAAGCAATTTTTCTTGCACTTGTTTTTAAAGGTTCCCATCAGGCACGTGCACACATACAGTAAGTGTGCCCGAGCACTTGCACAATTGCCTTCATAGGAGAAAGTGCTCTTCTTATTTCTGTTGCTCTCATTCAATACAAAGGCTAGGCTAGGTCATCTTGTTTCCCTTCCGTATCAGTCTGGCGTTAGCAAGAATCATGGGAACTGCCATGCTCAAATAAAACGTTTTAAGAGTATTAAAGGTGCCGACCCAAAAGGCACAAAAATAGCAAACTAGGGGTTCTCCATGTACCGCATATCTCCGCCAGGTGGCTTACCCAGGGCTGTGTACGTTTTTTTTGGTTATCATTTGTTTTTATTATCATATCAGCAATACAATTATGTTTGAATGGATACATTTTTCAACAAAAACAAGATACAAACACAACTTGAAAACAACACAGAAGGTTAATTAAAAGAATAATAAAAATAATAATAATAATAAACCCACCCACCCCTCCCCGGAGGACCAACAATGTCTCGAAATGCAAGGGCCAAACACCATGCCTATACCTATGCAAGGTCACAACACTGTGTACAACACTTAAACCAAGCCTTTAAGCTTATCTGCGACGTTAGACCACATATCAATGTTTCTCTCACTTGCTCCATGTAACCTCGCCGTTGACAGTTCTAAATAAACAATATCTAAAAACGTTAAAGCCCATTGGCGAAATGTTATGGTATGAGGAGGTTTCCACCTCGTAGCTACCATGCTGTGTAAGTTAACTAGCGTAGCGTATCTACAACACTAGTCCACACCTGGGGATGTGCAAACCCAAACTATCTGCAGACTTGAGATTTGGGACCGCAACTGGCACTGGCAAAAATATAAACAGCTTAAATTTGGGAAAAGTTCAAAATCAGCTTCAATCTATTTCAGATCGAGAAATACAGCCATGTATTTGTATAAAATACAGCAGATTGCTCGTTGTGTCACTGCAGCCCATTGAGTGCTACAGTGGGTTGCTGCTGACAGAGTTGAAAATGTTTTGAATGAAAGACTCTGCATTTTATTGACCACACACATACATATTAGTGCGCCAAGGTTATGTGTAGCCCAGCCTTTATGGGTGTGCTGCTTGTTATATGCATTTATAATAATGATCATTTAAATCAAAGTCCTTTATAACTTTGCACCGCCAGCTCTCTCTCTGCTGGTCCTATAAATACCCTCAGACTGAGGGTATCAGTGCAGTATGTAACAGCTTTATCAATGCACAGCAGCAGATTCTCAGAATTTTGGAGAGGTGTGAAATGTTTTTTTAGGGCATGACCACTACGATCTCTATCTCATGCACATCATTTCCAAGTGTGAACTTGCTGTTCCTGATAGGCTTTTTAAAGGGCTAATCAGTCAAAACAAAATAGGCTTATCTATTAACCATTACTATCCATATTATTTACTTCTAAATTGTGTTTTTATTCCGTCATAAGTTCTTTATTTAGTGTGCATGTGTGCGTGTGTTTGTGAGTGTATTGGGATTGGGAAGTGGGGGCTGTGATTGGGTTGTCTACATTATAGGGCACAAACAAATCTGTGCAGTCCTGCTATCCACTCGTGGTTGACACATAGCATGGATGTGAACGGAAATGGTGGCCCCATCATAAGTAGGCTATACGAGTTGCAACAGATTTCCTTTTTGTGGTGATCTTTATGACAAAATGATGATGCATTTCTCAGAGAAACAGAAACAGGCAGGGACATACTGTACAATAGAGTAGCCACATACGTATAGGGACTCTAGACAAATCAGCTATAAGAACCTGAAAGACACTTCTTGGGTGAATTTACTGTATTTCTCGTCATTTTACCAGGGAGGTCAGAAACAGAAGGTCAGTATTAAGTTCTAATGAGAAGAGGTCAATTTGATAGTCAGAGTTTGGATCTCTCAGTTATGCTTAGTTCAGTTGTTGTTTAATTTTGTTTTGTGACTATGTAGGCTATTTATTATTTCTGCACATTGGCCTGAAAATAATGTTTGTCCATTTCAGTTGATTCTATACATTTGTGAAAAAAAATCCAGATGTGATTTAATTATTATTACATTTATTTTGAAGAGAAAAAAACCCTGTTTTGACATAATTCAAGCCTTAGCCTCTATGTGAAGCATTTTATACATTAATTTGTCCATTTCTTACCAAAATGGGATACATATGTTTCAGAACATTTTGACTTTACATTAACATTTTTTACATTTTAAAGAGTTGAACCCCATTTGAAACACATTCAGAATAGGGGATTAATTCATAACAGCTTTCTGGTCTGTAGTTTTATTTATTATAATGATTTATTTATTTATTTATGTATTTATTTATTTATGTATTTATTCATGTCTAAACGATTGTTGCATTGAATAACCAAATATAACTCTACATTATGGTGTTCCAAAGTCCTAACTTTAACAACTACTCAGATGTGGTGGTACTTTCTTAAGTTATGGTAGGACAACATTCAGATTCTAGTTAAACAAGTGAGAAGAACCACTGATAAATGTGAAGAAAACACATGGCGCAACTCGTCATGATGACATAACACAAGCTGCTTATCCTGTTTGATCAACTCTGTCTTTTTCCCTCCCAAGGTCTGAGCTATTAGGCCTATATCATAAAAAGGCCTGTTCACAAATCACATCACCTTCAGATCCGCACCGTAACCTTCCTGATGGCGAACACCAGTTTCCCAGATGGCTCCAGTTCATTCCTTCCAAGCACAGTCCGACCTGCTGCCTCACCTCCATCCATCCCACTTACAGCGCAGGTTGGCATCGGCATCCTGAGCCTGGCATTCGTCCTTGGTTTCCCCGGTAACCTGTTCGTGGTGTGGTCGGTGTGGTGTCGGGTGAAGAAGAAGTCGGTCACCTGTCTGTTGGTCCTCAACCTGGCTGTGGCGGACGCTTTGGTTCTGCTCAGTGCCCCGCTGTTTATACGCTACCTGTCGGGGGTAACGTCACGAGGCTGGGAGTTTGGTCCGGCCGTGTGCAAGCTGGTCCACTACCTGTCCAGTGTGAACATGTATGTGTCCATCTACCTGATCTGCCTGATGAGTGCAGACCGCTGTCTGGCTGTCATGCGGCCGTTCGTGTCCCAGAGGATGCGCACGAAACGCTCACTGATGATTATCTTACTGATAGTTTGGTTGATGGCCTTCGTCCTGTCACTGCCCATGCCCTTCTACCGCAGGTGAGGTATCGTGTGTTTGTGTGTATGTATATGTGAAACATGACGTAATAATGCATAACGCATAATGTAATATCAACACGTTACAGCTTGATTTCAAATAAAGTTAATTAATAAGTGCATCTTATCAGTATCCTGAATTTTTACTTAATTGTTACTGTTCATTGTTTTATTTACAGCGTGGTGCAACCCTACATGTACGTAAACGTCACTTTGAGACTCTGCCGTCCGCACTGGGCTAGTGATGGTCATCGTGTTTTCCAGTACCTGTTTGAGACGGTCATGTCTTTCCTGCTGCCCTTCACCATCATCACTGTCTGCTACTCCATCGTCATCTGCCGTCTCCGCAGTGCCATGTTCCAGCGCAAAGGGCGGGGCAACCGTCTCATCCTCCTCATCCTCAGTACCTTTGCCCTGTTCTGGCTGCCTTACCACATCACCAACATCATAGAGGTATTGTGTGTATTTGTCTTTGGAAAAATATGCCTTCAGAAAATAGCTTGTATATCGGCAAACAACAAATTATTGCATTCATATTTATCATATGCTATATCCTTCTATTTTAATTTGAATTCTGCCACAGTGAAGCCAAAGATACCACTTTTAACCCTATTTACTAAGTATTTGTCATGTGAGAAAGTTTCCGTACGTGGACAACAAACTTCATTTTGTGTGCTGTCCTCTCGTCTCCAGGTGGTGGGTCTGCTGCATGGCAGTACCACGTTGGTCGGTGCTGCTACGACGGCCCGGCCCAACGTCACGGCCTTCGCCTACTTCAGCAGTGCCATCAACCCCGTGCTCTACGTGTTCGCTGGCAGCTCGCACATCCGCCAGGCGGGCCTCAGCTTCATGGGCCGGTTCTTCGAGGGGACCAACTCAGAATCTAGGAACGCTTCGATGTCCTCGCGCGGGACACGTACCACCAGCCGCAGCGGTTCCGTTGTGGACGAGGGCTCAGCACTTCGTTCGCTGTCCGTTAAGCTGGCGAAGCCGTTCCGAGCCAAACATACGGAAATAGGGCACAGCATTGCTGACAGTAAGGGCACCGGGGCTGATAAGGCCGGTTCTGAGCTAATGACATTGGCTAGCATCGACGACCAACGCTAAGGAGGTTGTTATATTGACGTGACTGTGACACACTGCAGGCGTAACAACCACTTGTTATTCTCAGTTTCTTGACTGAACTTGCTCTGTGCCTGTTGCATGATGGTCATTTGTTTTCTGATTTAGAGACACTTTGGAAAGACACTTAGCTTTTCAATTATGGCAATTCCTTTTGTGTCTCTTGAAATCTTTTGGGGCTCTAAGGGTCTTTGCATTTTGAGTGTGATGCAATTTTTTATTGGTCAATCTGTTTTATCGCATCCGAAAAAAAACACAGGAATCGAACTGGGTTTGTTTGATAAAAATCATGTACCATCACAGCCACTCATTGGATGGCAATTTAGTAGGTATGGAAGAGCTCGTAGAGAAGTGTGGGTTCATTTGAAATGTTTTTCTGTTATTTCCCCTTCCAAATAAAACAGAATGTGTGTGCAAGGGCCTTGAGGTCTGTTCAAATCACGTTGATCTGGTTGGGTGTAAAGAGCAGCATGGCATCAAGGTGTCACTAGCAGTGCTTTTAGCCCCAGCAATCTCTGCATAGAAAAGGATGCAGCGGTAGTGAATTTGAAAGAGCTATGTCATAATGATGCATCATAAACTACCCCCTAGTTTACCATCTAGATGCCAACAAACTATGTAGAAACCAACTGATTTCTGTTTGATTATCATGTATTTTGATCAGACGTATGTACTTTTTAAAAACGTCTAAAAATATTTTTATCTTGATTTGTACTTACTCTGTATGTAAGCAATTTTTCTTGCACTTGTTTTTGAAGGTTACCATCAGTTACATTGTGGACATGCTAAAAGCTCATGAGCCAGTTCGCCAGCTTAGATCCTCGGATTGGGCCCTCCTGGATCCTCCCACAACACACTTTGTCACACGGGGGGACCGGGCTTTTTCGGCCCGGGCACCGTTGCTCTGGAATGCCCTACCCTCGGATCTTAGGTTAGCAGAGTCAGTGTCCTCTTTTAAATCACTTTTGAAAACACATCTGTATATAAAGTGTTTTTCCTAAGGATTGTTTTATGGACTGACTTTAAATGCTGTTTTTTTTTAATGTTTTTATGTTTTTGTTTATGTTTTCTTATGTTTTCTTATTTTTTCTCTTGCTGATGTTTGCGGTTTTTAACATGTATGTAAAGCACGTTGTAACTTTGTTTGGAAAAGCGCTATACAAATAAAATTCATTCATAAAATTCATTCTTCAGGCACGTGCACACATAAAGTAAGTGTGCCCGTGCACTTGCACAATTGTTTTCATAGGAGAAAGTGCCCTTCTTATTTCTGTTGCTCTTATTCAATACAAAGCTTAGGCAAGGTCATCTTGTTTCCCCTCTGTTCAAGTATGGCTTTAGCAAGAATCTAACAAGAACCTGAATCTTGGGTGAATTTACTGCATTTCATGTCATTTTACAAGGGAGGTCAGCGACAAAAGGTCAGTATAAGTGCCTATGAGAAGAGGTACATTTTGATAGTCAGAGTATGGATTTATCATTTATGCTTAGTCCAGTTGTTAAATTTTGTTTCGTGACTTTGTAGGCTATTTCATATGTTGTCTATTTCAGTTGATCATATAAATTGATTTATATAATATGTGATTTATATGGGATTTAATGATTTTATGCACTTTTAAGAGATTTTTTGGGGGGACATAATTCAAGCCTTAGCCTCTCCGTAAAGAATTTTATAGATGAATTTAACAATTTCTTGCCAAAATGTGATAAATATATTTCATAACATTTTGACTTTATATTAACATTTCTTATGTTTTTAAGAGTTGAACCCCATTTGAAACACATTCAGAATAGGACATTAATTCATGCTTTCTGGTCTGTAGTTTTATTTATTATTATTTATTTATGTAGCCTATGTATTTATTTATGTATTTATTTATGTCTAAACGATTGTTGCATTGAATAACCAAATGATAGCCCTACATTATGGTGTTCCAAAGCCCTAACCTTAACAACTACTCAGATGTGGTAGTAGTTTCGTATAAGTTATGGTAGGACAAAATTCTGATTCTAGTTAAACAAGTGAGAAGAACCACTGATAAATGTGAAGAAAACACATGGTGCAACTCGTCTTGATTCCGCAACACAAACTGCATATCCTGTTTGATCAACTCTGTCTTTTTCCCTCCCAAGGTCTGAGCTATTATCATAAAAAGGGCAATCATAAGCCTGTTCACAAATCACATCCCCTTCAGATCCGCACCGTAACCTTCCTGATGGCGAACACCAGTTTCCCAGATGGCTCCAGTTCATTCCTTCCAAGCACAGTCCGACCTGCTGCCTCACCTCCATCCATCCCACTTACAGCGCAGGTTGGCATCGGCATCCTGAGCCTGGCATTCGTCCTCGGTTTCCCCGGTAACCTGTTCGTGGTGTGGTCGGTGTGGTGTCGGGTGAAGAAGAAGTCGGTCACCTGTCTGTTGGTCCTCAACCTGGCTGCGGCGGACGCTTTGGTTCTGCTCAGTGCCCCGCTGTTTATACGCTACCTGTCGGGGGTAACGTCACGAGGCTGGGAGTTTGGTCCGGCCGTGTGCAAGCTGGTCCACTACCTGTCCAGTGTGAACATGTATGTGTCCATCTACCTGATCTGCCTGATGAGTGCAGACCGCTGTCTGGCTGTCATGCGGCCGTATATTTCCCAGAGGATGCGCACAAAACGCTCACTGATGATTATCTTACTGATAGTTTGGCTGATGGCCTTCATCCTGTCACTGCCCATGCCCTTCTACCGCAGGTGAGGTATCGCGCAAGCTCGTTTGTTTGTGGGGGGTAAATTGACAAATCTTTACTCATAAATTGAGTAAAGATGCCTTTGACTTTCTGCAAGCAGGTCAGCAGGTGGGTGGATGGATGAGTGTTTGATATTGTGTGTATGTGTGTGTATGTGTGTGTGTGTGTGTGTGTGTGTGTGTGTGTGTGTGTGTGTGTGTGTGTGTGTGCGTGCGTGTGTGTGTGAACATCTAATCTCCGGTGCCGATCGCAGCAAAACTGTGCACGCACACTCCCTGGATGCCAGAGCAGAACCTCTGCCCCAAATCTTTCAGATCGGATTGTTAGCGCCGCCAGGATGCCGTTTTTTGCTAAAACATTTTTTTATATTACTTCTACAGATTTTGTTCAAACATCACGCAAATCGGCACACAGTATCTCTATAGTCATTAAACCAAACAGGTCTTTCAGATTTATTTTTCATATTCCATCCTGATTGGCTAAGATTGGCTTCGAAAGTTGCAGGAGTGGTCTGTTTTGAACAAAATGCCTCAAATCCTGAACACAGCGTGCGATTGCTGTGAAACTTAGTTTGCACGCACATTGCCACTTATAGGTAAAGGAAGAAATGCCACCCAACATTTTTCAATGTTTTTATTTTTATTTAGAGTAGCCAATACATTTTTTTCTCCCCTTTTCCTCCCCAATTTGATTTCTCCTCACACACATTTCTGTGTTGTCACTACACCCCCACCGGGAGGACGTAGAGCCTTCGTCCTACTCCTCCCGCCCAACACTCCCCGCTGACAGGTGCCGTGCAAGTGGTCATTGCACGTAATCCTTCGGGGAGGGAAGCCGGGCGGGGAGGGTTAAATTATTTAACCCTCCCCGCCCAGCTTCCCTCCCCAAAATACCGGCCAATTGTGTTCATATAGACACGCCTGACAAAGCCGGATGCACCACGGTGGATTCGAACCCACGACCTCCGTGGTGGTGGACTTTACCACTGCGCCACCCGAGCGCCTCAATTCACGTTTTTACCTATAACTGGACCGATCGGCGTGACGCTTTGCACGCACACTCCCAGGCCAAGGAAAAACCTCTGCCCTGCATTTTTCACTTCTGCCTTTTATAGCCTGGCAGAGACCTGTGCTCCGAGGAGCACAGGCCTTGCTCTGTAAAGCACTTTGAGCTAGATTTGATGTCATGAAAGGTGCTATACAAATAAAGTGTATTAATACCATTATAAACATGTGGCTGTTTGATTTCAATAAGTGCATCTTATCCTTATCCTGAAAATGTGTGTGTGTGCGTGCGTGCGTGCGTGCGTGCGTGCGTGCGTGCGTGCGTGCGTGCGTGTGTGTGTGTGTGTTATTGTCTCCGCCAGGCCGAAAGGCATGGCGAGAGAGTTTTGCCCCCTGTCCGTCCGTCCGTGTGTGTGTGTGTGTGTCCGTCCGTGTGTGTGTCCGTCTGTGAACAGCTAATCTCCTGCACCGCTGGCTTGATCGCAGCGAAACTGTGCACACACACTCCCTGGATGCCAATTCAGAACCTTTGCCCCAAATGTTTCACATGGCCCTGTTATAGCGCCACCAGGAGGCCGCTTTTTGCAAAACTCATTTTTTGACACTACTCCTACAGATTTAGTCCAAACGTCACGCAAATCGGTACACAGTATCTCTATAGTCATTAAACAAAACAGATTTTCCAGATTTTTCATATTGCATCCTGATTGGCTCAAAATGGCTTCCAAGGTTGGCAGAAGTGCTCCGTGTTGAACAAAATGCCTGAAAACATGAACACAGCATGCAATTTCCGTGACATTTTGCACCGACATTCCCACTAGGCCGAGGAAGAAATGCTACTTGAAGATTTTCAAATCAGCCTCATGGTGGCGCTATAACAGGCCGATTCATGTTTTTACCTAGAACTGCACCGATCTGTGCAAAACTTTGTATGCGCACTCCCTAGAGGCCAAGGAAAAACCTTTGCCCTGCATTTTTCACATCTGCCTTTTATAGCGCCACCAAGAGGCCGACTTATGTAAAACACATATCTTTATATTACTCATTCCCATTTTATCCAAATTTCACGCAAATCGGTACACGTGATCTCTATAGTAATTTGATCAACACGGATCTGTTAGATTTTTCATATTCCATCCTGATTGGCTAAGATTAACAACTAAAGTTTGCAGTAGTGCCTCGTTTTGAACAAAATGCCGCAAATCATGGACGCAGCGTCTGATTGCTGTGAAACTTTCCACACACATTCACACTATGTTGAGGAAGAAATGCCACCCTTTTAACATTGGCCTGTTATAGCGCCACCAGCAGGTCAAATTTAGCAAAACACATTTATAGAACAAAATGCCTCAAATCACGAATGCAGTGTTCGATTGCTGTGCACGGCCTAGGAAAAAATGGCACCCTTTTCAAATTGGCCTATTATAGCGCCACCAGGAGGCAAATATAACCTACCTGACCTGGCGGAGACCTGTGCTCCGAGGAGCACTTTTTCTAGTTGTTATTTGTTTTATTCACAGCCTGGTGCAACCCTATATACACAAAAACATCACCTTGAACCTCTGTGATCAGTCCTGGACCAGCACGGGTCATCGTATTTTTCAGTACCTGTTTGAGACGTTCATGGCTTTCCTGCTGCCCTTCACCATCATCACTGTCTGCTACTCCTTCGTCATCTACCGTCTCCGCAGTGCCATGTTCCAGCGCAAAGGGCGGGGCAACCGTCTCATCCTCCTCATCATTGGTACCTTTGCCCTGTTCTGGCTGCCTTACCACATCATCAACACCATAGAGGTATCTTTTTTTGTATTTGTCTTTAGAAAAATACAGCCACCTCACCTCAGGTCATTCACGTCATGCAAATATAGCAGATCCACAAGTTCATATAACACGTCGCACTGAAACAAAATATAAGAAGGCTTTAGTAGGTACTGTATTGGTGCCGACGGTTACCGTATTAAATATAGTTCCCACAGTTTGTTTTATAATTATATTTTTTTCAAGAATGTGTCTTTTTCTCTCAAAATGTACTTGGTGAGGAGCCCACTCTTTTTGCACCCCCGTTTTTATTTTAGCAAATTCTATTCAACATATTATTTATTATGTGGACCTCATGTGGAGCTCAATAGCCTACTTTTATAAAAAAAAAAAAAATTGAGGTTAAAGTGTGAAACTATACTGCCTCAGTCTTCTGATGTTTGATTGTGTATTTACAAAATCTTTTCAGGGTTTTACTTATTTTTTACTTTTTTTTATTTCACCACAGTGAAGCCAAAGGTCATTAAGTTTCCATAGGTGGACAACAAAGCTGATATTGTGTGCTGTCATTTCGTCTCCAGATGGTAGGCCTTCTGCATGGCAGTACCACGTTGGTCGCTGCTGCTGAGACGGCCCGGCCCAACGTCACAGCCTTCGCCTTCTTCAGCAGTGCCATCAACCCCGTGCTCTACGTGTTCGCCGGCAGCTCGCACATCCGCCAGGCGGGCCTCAGCTTCATGGGCCGGCTTTTCGAGGCGACCTACTCAGAATCTAGGAACGCTTCGATGTCCTCGCGCGGGACACGCACCAGCAGCCGCAGCGCTTCTGTGCCGGACGAAGGATCAGCACTTCGCTCGCTGTCCACCATGCTGGGGAAGCCGTTCAGGCCCAAACACAAAGACGTAGGATGCAGCAACGCTGACAGTCAGGGCGCCGAGGCCAAAAAGGCTGGTTCAGAACTAATGACCATGGCTTGCATCGATGAGCGATGCTAATGGTGATTGTGCTTTTAAAGAGTGTTTAAAGTACCAAACATATGCTGCAGCACAAGGCTATGTACTGTATGTAGAGTAGTGAAAATATGCTAGAGGAGTTACATAATGCCACATTTCTGCAATACATAACTGCAGGCAACTGCTGTATTTAAATGTATGTAAATGTTCTGTAAAAAGCCATATCAGTTATCAGTGTTTCATGGAAATGTGCAGTGTGTCGTCAGTTCTAAAAGGATGTAGGTTTGGGTTGCACAAGCTCACAAGGAAGTCAGCTTGTGTATAGCTGTGTATTGGGTGTAATGTTTTTAAGCCTGTTGTTGGTTTTTGTTCGAGAGTTTCCTCAGTTGTGAAAACAGTTTGGCACATGAATGCAATGCTGTTGACAACATGGACCCTACTGTCCCTAAATTCAGGGCATGTCATAATAGGCAAACATTGTGCGAAAATAGGTGAACATTCGACAAAAAATAACAATTCTACAAGCTCCCCATCTTGGGGCGTTGTCAGGTTGTAGGTAGGCTATTTTCGGTGAAGAGATTTTAGGAAGACAGACAAAAGGAGTGAGCCACGTACAGATCCCTGGGGGACCTCAGTGAATGAACTACAATAAGTGGGTAAAGCCCCACATTTGAATAGAATTTGTATTAGCTAAGAGGATAATTAAAACACACGTTAATGCAATGCTCAAACCAATTTCTTAAAATATATATTTAACAGTGACACCGACGTAGCAGGGGACATTGCATTAACAAAATTTCACAAAGGAATCCTCCCTTCCCCTGTTTGGTAACAATCACCATGGTGATAGGTACGCATAACGTCAAAGCATATCTCATCTCTGTACTAAATCTCTGTTCGAGATTGGGGTTTACCTCAAACAGGAACATAAAACATGCAATTGGTGCACACAATCTGTCTTTATTTTCCTTTTTGGAACACTGAATGTAAATTATAGTAAATAGTACAGTACAAAACAAAAATCTTTTTAAAGTGTACACAAAGTGTACAAAGAGTGATTATGTCAAACATTAATGGGAGGCTGAAAGTAATTGATGAAAGATAATAAATGTAACAATAGTATATTAATGTGAATATTAATTTGAAGCTGCAATGTTGGCTGCAGCGGTCATCACCATGGTTCTCAATCTGTCAAAAAATGGAAAGAAAAAAGAACATCCAGTTTGTTAATTCTATAACCTCATCATGTATAGTTTAACGCTAACTAGTAGAGTATAGCTTATACAAGGCTTGTGTCACCTTCAAAATTGTTCAAAAGCAAAACATTTAATTGTAGTTTGTGGTTGCCCATTTCGTCATCGAGCAATTGTTTTCAGTTTGTTGAAATTCGTTTTGGGACCAAACTCTTCAATTCAATAGCTACAGTATGATGATTCTACATAACTAAAAATAAATGGCATGTCTTTGGCATGTAATCATAGGGGAACCTATTTTGGTGCTATATGGCAAGGCGCACAGTAGGCCTATATACTGTAGCACCTTTGTCAAATGGTGTTATACCATTAGATTATTTTTTACAGCTAGCACCTCAACCACCCCAAAGAACAACGGAAGAACCAATATAGGCTATTATTGTGTGTGTATAAAAAGCAGCATCACCTCCTGCCAGAGTCATATACTATGTATACTTACTGTATGTTATGATTTGCCTTGTGTTACTGTGCATATTACACTGGGTTACGTATTGGGGCAGAGGTGCACATAACCCTACAGTAACAGCAAGTGTTGGTTAGGGGGAAGCACCACAAGTTCTGTCTGTGCTTTCATGTCACATACTGTAGGCCAGTGGTTCTCAAAGTGGGGTCAGGGGACATCCAGGGTCCTTGAGGGAGTTCCAGGGGGTCCCCAGGGGGTCCCCTCCTGCAAGACCACCCGCAAGACAACCAAGCGAACAACAGCGCCTTCTCGGCGGCCACCCCCTCACTGTGGAACTCACTCCCAGCTCACATCAGAGCTGTCCCCACCCTCACCAGTTTAACCACTTTAACCATATTTTATTCTTTGTCTATTCGAAAATAGCCGATCTACAAGCTCACAACGCTTCGCTATGCAACGCGTTGAGAAATTGTGGAACGGCTGTTTTAGAAAAGGTTTAGACAAATCATGAAAAATGTTGAACAATTTGGAATAATTTTGGAACTTTTTAACAAAACAAATCTTCTATGTCGTGTTTCTTTTGTCTTTTTCTTTTCTTTTAAGTGTTGACATGTACAGTTGTGTAGACATGTGTAGTTCTGCAATAGGCAGACACACAGCAAACGTAGAGGAGGATCCATGAACGCCTTAACTCACCGCCACCCTCGCAGATGAAGTTGAGTGTGTCACTGGTGTTCATGTTGTCCCAATCATAGGGACATCCTTTCTCCATCGCTGCACTCGTCCCACAACTTTCCTTCGGGGCCGGGGGCTCATTGCCCCAGGGCCCGTCTTGGCAGCTGTAGGACACGCCACTGAGCCAGTACCAGAAGTCCAGAGTGCAGGTGAAGTGCAGGCCCAGCCACACATGGGGAGTGGTTGCGCTCTGGGCTTTCTTCTGCACACATCTCAGCATGTCCTCATCGTTGATGGAGACCAGCTCATAGTGGTGTTCCCTGCAGTAGTTGACTGCCTCTGCCCAGGTCTTGTTTTCTTTGACCAAGACTAATGGTGGACAGTCAACTATAGAAGACAGAAGGACACACACACACACACACACACACACACACACACACACACACACACACACACACACACACACACACACACACACACACACACACACACACACACACACACACACACACACACACACACACACACACACACACACACACACACACACACACACACACACACACACACACACACACACAATACTGTCAATACTTATTTATGTTGAAAATATTATACATTTTTGTTGAGTGGTCATACGACAGACTATCAATTAAGCCTTAATGAGTGAATACCTTTTTTATTGCATTAAAGCATAGTTAGTTTGCAGGTGCATATTAGTAGACGCACATTAGAGCATAACAATAGAAATGTATTACACAATTAATGTTGCTGGAACCTACGAGTGTTATTCTGGCACAGAAATGGTCTCAGCGTCACACAATCGTTGTCATTCCACACTCCATTGAATTCAGTGTTGTATTTGTCGACTCCAGTGAATCTGGCTTCTACACATTTCTCTTTTTCATTACTCCCCTCGCCATCCTGCCAATGTTGAAAACGAAAATTACTACCATCAGACCAAGTCCACTTCAGACTGTCATCATCCCTTTGTAAACCTATCCAGATCCATGACAAACCCAGCCCGTTGTATGTATCAGATGTTAACATGTTAATAATATCATCGTTTTCTTTCTCATCTTCAACTGTGGCCAAGTCGTCAAACATTTCTCTGCAGTAGCACTGGGCATCAGTCCAGTTCTTTTTCTCATTAACAAGATGGTACTGACGAATTCTGTCTTCACACAGTGCACCACTGATACCTGTTTTCAACAAGCAAGATAGACAAACAAGCAAAAAGTTTACAGTCCAGTTGTGGATATTATTCTTATTTTCATCTAACATAGCGCAGCCCTGTGAAATAACAGTCGGCTAATACTATTCATACATACAATAATAATGATAATATGAAATAATAATATTAACAACAACAACAACAACAACTAGAAAAAGTGCTCCTCGGAGCACAGGTCTCCGCCAGGTCAGGTAGGTTATTGTGGCCTCCTGGTGGCGCTATAATAGGCCAATGTGAAAAGGGTGGCATTTCTTCCTCGGCCTAGTGGGAATGTGCATGCAAAATTTCACGGAAATCGTACTTTGCGTTCATGATTTGAGGCATTTTGTTCAAACGGACCTATCCTGCAAACTTTGGAAGCCAATATTAGCCAATCAGGATGGAATATGAAATATCGGACACTTCCATCTTGATCACATGACTATAGAGATTACTGTGTAATGATTTGCGTGATGTTTGGACAAAATCTGTGGGAGTAATATCAGAAAATGTGTTTAGCACAAATCGGCCTCCTGGTGGCGCTATAACAGGCCCATGTGAGAAATTTGGGGCAGAGGTTCTGAATTGGGATCCAGGGAGTGTATGTGCACAGTTTCACAGCGACCGGGCCAACAGTGCCGGAGATTAGCTGTTCACAGACAGATGGACACACGGACACACGGACACACGGACGGACGGACAGGATGAAAAACATACTCTCTCGCCATGCCTTTCGGCCTGGCGGAGACAACAACAACAATGCAACCCTGTCTGATATGAATGTACAAAATGTTGTCACAATATAAATGGTTGCCCGATAACCAAACGAAGATACTGACCTGAGACCAGCAGGAGTAGGCCAACAAGGTATTTCATTGCTGTTGAATTCACATACAATGAATAGAGAAGGCATTTTTACTGATGACTATTTTGCAAATATTTTATTTCTATTGCTGTCTTTTCCTGCTGTCCAATTCTTTACAGAGTGATTGAACTGTTACGTTTACTGTGTTTTTAATAATAAAAAATAACTAAATAACAGAAAGGCTCAATTCACAGGCTCGTATACCACATCAAATGTGAATGGAAAAACGATACATCAAACCAAATTAAAATAAATTAATATACTCACACGTAAATAAACTAAATAAGCAAGGTGTTTCATTGCTGTTGAATTCACATACAATAAATACAATTTTTCTGACAAGACATTTTTCTTTTTCTTTTTTTGCAGGTGTTTTTGTTGCTGTGTTTTCCTGATGTCCAATAATGCTTTACTATATAGTATTTAACTGTTACATTTACTATACTGTGTTCATAATCACAATTACAGGTAGGGTAAGTGATTTACTTTGGTTAAAATAAGTGTTGAATAGCTCTATATTCTGATAGTACTCATTGCTATAGAGTGTTTGTTCAGTAAAAGGAGTCTCCCATGTCTCTCCAGCTCTTTATTAAACAGAAAATGCATTTTCAGTGCTCTCTCCTGATTGGCTTAAATTGTGTCACCTATACCTGAAAATGTACTATATTCTGTTTACTAAACAGCTGGAGAGACCCCTGTGACCGAACAAACACTCTGTAGCAATGATTACTATCAGAATATAGTACCTTTTTAACAAAAACAATAATATACCAAAAAATATCACTTACCCTACCTTTAAGTAAATAACAGAAAGGCTCAATTGACAGGCTCGCGCTGTATACCACATTAGATAAAATAATCTGCAGATCATTAAATATCTAGCCACACATGGAAATAAAATATCGACCCATGGAAAACTTTGGCAGCTACTCTTAAGTGAACATTGGCATGAAAGTGCAACTCACTTCTACCTAAGTGAACTCAATGTAAATCTCAATATGTTTTTTATCAACACAGAAAAATGTTAATTCTATTTGTCCCAAAAGTAATATATCCTATGGCACTTAAGTTGGTCTATTTTAAGAATGTTTTAATAGACTATATGTCATGTTCATCGCCTAGAATCCTTACCTTCCGCCAGAAAGTTAGGTGTCTTATTGTGTTCTGTCTCACTCTGTCTCACACAACATTATGACGGTTCACCTGTAACCTACCTGTACACTTCTATCTGTATTAGCATGCACTGAAAGGCAGCATTCATCCCGCTTTTTTCCCCCGAGCAACATATTTGCATATGAAAATGTAATCTCTCTGTTACTCCTTTAACTGCACTGCACACAAATAAGTATTTGTATTTCTTGTATGCCATAGCCAAATCAGCACAGAGCCCAGTTGGTCTCAATTCTACTTCCTGGGAACTCAGGCTGCTAGTTTTCTGTTCTAACGACTTAAACCCTATAACGTCAACTTCCTATTGCAGGGCGAACATTCAGCAAAAATAGCAGATCTAAAAGCTCACAGCGTGACGCGCTGTGAGCTTGTAGATCGGCTAATTTTGGAAAAGAGATGAGGGAAATTACTGGACCTATTAGGCCCCTGGTGGATCCCGGTCAACTAAGCATATATTTTAGTAGTCGTATCTAGTAGGATATTTTATACATTTTTGAAATATTTAATTATTATTTTATAAGTCGAAAAAGGGAAGTCGGATCGGGGCTAAAACCATGCCCAAATATGGAGTCTTATGTCATAGATTCTGTACATCATACTGATGACTGACATCATAGACTGGCCACTGTTCCTGCTGGACCAGGAACAGTGGCCAGTCATAAAGTACGATATGGGGCACTACCGAGCACATTATTATCATTATTAATCACTCAGTAGCGTAACATTTCCTCTACTGAAATATCTATTCCTTTGTGATCCAGAACTGTGTACTGTGGCCATGGTCCAGCGCACATCCAAAAGCACCGGGGTCGGCCAACAACAGGCTCACCCACGCGTCCACTTCTGCACCAGCGAGGAAGGTCCTCCGAGGTACTCATCGCGTTGCTCGGACCCTACCAGACAAAACCAAGATTCTATACATCTTGGAGTTCCTCCTTCTGTTGTGATCGATGCGTCGGATGTAGACGACAGGCTGTCAGAGCGCCGTAACTCGAGTCAAGAGTTGCGGAGATCCTCCATCTACAGCACGGTGGACCTGGTACCACAGCTGGACCTCTACGCCAATTCCCTGCATGGGGGACAGCAACGGAACCGGCCTTCACTGGAGGTTCTCCGCAAAGCTTTTGATGTAAGCCCTCATCTCATTTAACTTTTTTATGACCTATTCATTTTTCAGCCAAGTAGGTGAACAAATGCAAGGTGTCTGTGCAAGAAAACAGTTTCTTATCTATAATTCCTTATTTACGTAACAGGATGTGGCGTCAGGGAACCCCACGGGCGATTCTGAAGTTTGCAGTTTGCCAGGGGTCAGTGGATCGGAGGAGGCAGAAGGGGCAGAGAAGGCCCCTGTATGTTTTGGTTGGGTGACTGGAGTCATGGTGAGGGCTGGAAATGTGCATAATATACTTGCAGAGATGCATGGATGTTTGTGCATAATGCACTCATACGCATAATATGCATTTGCCTCGAGGCAGATACATACATTATCCAAGCACATGCACATAAACATATCTTACACGCATACTGTCAGTGGTGTAAAGTAACTAAGTACATTTACTTAAGTACTGTACTTAAGTACAATTTTGAGGTATTTGTACTTTACTTGAGTATTTCCAATATCCAATACTTTTACTTCTACTCCACTACATCTCAGAGGCAAATATGATACTTTTACTCCACTACAATTATTTGAAAACTTTAGTTACTAGCCGTTACTTTTCAGATATAAATTATGAAATTTTGAAACATACATTAACCACTTTAGCCCTATTTTATACATAGGCTGTTTGAAAATAGCCGATCTACAAGCTCACAACGCGTCGCATCGCGACCCGTTGTGAGCTTGTAGATCTGCTATTTTCAAACATTTTATTACTTTTACTTTTGGTACTTTAAGCACATTTTGATGCCAATACTTTTGTACTTTTACTCAAGTAAATTTTGAACTCTGAACTTTTACTTGTAACAAAGTATTTCTATATTGCAGTATTGGTACTTTTACTTAAGTAAAGAATTTGAGTACTTTTTCCACCACTGCATTATGCACACACTTTTTTTTCTTCTTTAATTATTTACAAACATATTATCCTGTCTGATGATTGATTTCTATATATTATATATATTTTAAATAACAGATGCGTTGCATGCTGAACATCTGGGGTGTCATTCTGTTTCTCCGTTTATCGTGGATCACCTCCCAAGCGGGCATCTGTGAGTCATCACCTCAATTCCCTTCATTCCTTTGTTGAGGGAGCTTCTCTCGCCCTCTCTTTACCTGTGACACTCAGAAAACTGTGTGTGGTCAACATAGAGCTTCACTGGGTGAAAACAACTGTCAAAATTGGAGAAATGAAAAAGAGATCAGAGACACAAGATCTTGTATTCCTTATGTGTGGTAAATGTTCAAGAAAATACCCTTTCAAGCATAACCATTTAAACCCTTTATGAAGTTGACCAGAGTCTTCCAGGGATATATCATTTGTATGCTCCTTTTTTCCCTCTACACCAAATCTCAAAAAAAGACCTGCTATTTTTGCTGAATGTTCGCCCCAGAATAGGGATGCTAGGGTTCAAGTGGTTAAAAAGAAACAACAAGCAAACAAATGAATGGATGAAAAATTTGAATCAATCAAAGAGTGAATGAACAATGAAGCTATAGTGAGGTCTTGTGCTTCCTCTTTCCATCAGTGTTGACCTGGCTCATTATTGGGATGTCGGTTGTCGTGACTACAGTAACCGCCCTCTCCGTCTCCGCCATCGCCACCAATGGAAAGGTGGTATCAGGTCAGCGACATTGTATGTGTGTGTGTGTGTGTGTGTGTGTGTGTGTGTGTGTGTGTGTGTGTGTGTATATATTTGGTCTAATGCACTGTCCAGGTGGAGCCTATTTCATGATCTCCCGAACCCTTGGGCCTGAGATGGGCGGGCCTATAGGGATGGTGTTCTCCTTCGCCAATGCCCTGGCTTGTGCTCTCAACACCGTGGGTTTCGTAGGGACAGTCGTTGACCTACTTCAGGTACTCACAATCATCTCCATATAAGATTTGTTTGTACTCGATTCAATCTTAATCTTAATTTAATCTTAATCTTAATCTTGATTTGTAAAACAACATCAAGTTGTTTTGATGTTTTATTCTACATTTTCCTCTTGACATTCTTCCTTTCACTGACCACTCAGAAGCTATGGTCAGGGCAATATGGGAACCCATTGTCAAAAAAAAGCCCTCTGCAATTCTTTTCAGCTGCGGAGCTCTGAATTTGTCTTGAGAGATTATTTATGGTCAGAGAGGTTTGCAATATGACTATGTTGCAATAATTCTCTTTCCAAAAAATGAATATTTCTTGTGACACACGCAGGCATGCACACGCGGGTACGCAAACACACTCACAAACGCTTACACGCACACATACTCTGTACCCATCGAGAAAGGTCAGAGCGCAGGGACATGTGGTGCCTAATTCCTGGAACAGATTTGGCTGAAGTGGCTTGCTCAAAGGCAGTTTGGTGTTTATTGACGATGGTGCCGTGTTACTTCAGACGCCAGCTTGAGGCTTGCATTGACTCTCTGAACCGGTTAACTGCCTATATCTTGAGCCTCGAGGAGTTGTGGGTTCACATCCCAGTTCTACAAGTACTCTGTGGTGCAACAGGATGGCCTGGTGCTTCACAAGGCTAGTCAAAAGGTCACATGCCACAATAGTCAGTATTTCCACCTTTGTCGACCTGCCCTTGAGCAAGGCACTGAAGTCCACTTCTAATTGTGTGTGCAATGCATCTGACAATGGCTGCGTTATTGGATGTGTGTTCATGTACTATAGGAGTTTGGCGTCGTTTAGGTGTATCAAATCAATGACGTCCGTATTGTGGGTGTCGTCACGGTGACGGTGCTTCTGCTCATCTCATTGGCTGGAATGGAGTGGGAGGCAAAGGTCTGCTGGCAACCCTCACATTTATAGTACAGTCACTTCCTCCATCCATATGCTGTCCCTTCAGGACTGTTCTATTGTCTAACACCCACGTTCCCTGTCACCTTCAAGGTTAACTTTATTATCATTTATACAGGGCAAGTGCACAGCAGAACAAAATTACGTTACATCCAGCTCATGAATGCAATCGAAGAAATACTATAAAAACTAACCACGTAAGAGTAATACGTTAATTACATAGCATACGATAAACAACCTTTGGGCGTATTGCACTCACTACCCCAAGTCCACTTGCTGTAGTGGATTTTCAAACGGCAGCTTAGGCTATATTATATATTTTATTTATGCGAATAGAAGTTAGCATACTTGTTTACAACATAGATTTAACTCTATTTTGTTGTTTTTACTTTTTCTTATCATTCTCTCTCTCTCTCTCTCTCTCTCTCTCTCTCTCTCTCTCTCTTATACAATTCATTTTCTTCTCACCTCTCAGGCCCAGATCGTGTTCTTTCTGGTTCTGATGGTCTCATTCTCCAACTACTTTGTGGGAACAGTGATTCCTACAAGTCCAGAGAAACAAGCCATGGGCATCTTCAGCTACAACAGTGAGTTTCTATAGGAGACCTAATGCAGGGAAGGGAAATAGCTTCAGACGAGCAACGCAATGATATGATGATGATGAAAAGTTGAATAGTTCAGAAGTTATGTATAACAACTCATTAATCAAGTCATTACAGTCTTGACGTGGGCCCACCGGCGTGGGTTCCACATGGATCTTGGATTTCATGTCGCCAGTCTATGACATCAGTTTAGGCCAAATGTATATCATTTTAAGGGTCCTTGGCATGAAAAAGGTTGAAAACCACTGATCTATGACATCATCACTATGAAAAATAGGGTCACACCACACACACACACGCACGCACGCACGCACGCACGCACGCACGCACGCACGCACGCACGCACGCACGCACGCACGCACGCACGCACGCACGCACGCACGCGCGCGCGCACGCACACACACACACACACACACACACACACACACACACACACACACACACACACACACACACACACACACACACACACACACAGTGTCATACAGTGTCATGCTGTAAATACTGTATTAACATAACTCGGTAGATTGTCATGGACTTCTGCAGGTGAGATCTTCATGTCTAATCTGCTGCCAGACTGGAGAGGAGATGAAGGCAGCTTCTTCCAGGTGTTTGCCGTCTTCTTCCCCTCTGCTATCGGTATCCTGTCTGGGGCCAACATTTCTGGGGACCTCCCCTATCTTTCCACTAGGTGGGGACATTCAACAATTATGACTTGTTTGGCCTCCTCTCCATGACCTTATTGTGTTTTGGCATTTTGTGCAAAATAACTAAACAAAAAAACAATACTGGTACTGCTGCTGTGGCTACTAAAACTACTTCTACTAGTACACTTACAGTACTACAACAACTTATTATTTATTATTAATGCTGTATTAGCATTGACTCTGTAGCATGTTTTGCAGGACCCAGCAACGGCTATCCCTAAAGGCACCCTGATAGCCATTTTCTGGACCACTTCAGCTACCTTGCCATTTCTGCAACCATGGGTGAGTTGCATTTGAATGGCCGAAAGTTAACAGTGTGTGGTGACTGAGTGCCATCATGATGATTGTATTCACATAACATTCATGTAGTTGATCCTCTGGTCATGCGAGTGACTTGACTTGGAGGATAACCTATAATAACTACATCAACAGTGTTACAATTGATAGTAAGTACATGTCTAGGTTTCAAGGTTTATTTGAAATAATTCCTGACAATTTCCTGACAACATCCATCCATCCATTCATCCGTCTGTCTGTCTGTCCGTCTGTCCGTCTATCTACCACACACACACACGCACACGCACACACACACACACACACACACACACACACACACACACACACACACACACACACACACACACACACACACACACACACACACACACACACACACACACACACACACACACACGTTATAACTCTTTATTCCGCCTGTCCCCCACAGGGTCGTGTGTTATGCGAGACGCCTCAGGCAGGTTGAATGACACCCTGACAGGAAATGACACGCAGGGCTGTGAGGGTCTGGGTTGCAGCGTGGGTTGGAATTCACACATTGCATCCAATCAAATAACGCCTGTCGGTTTGGCCTAGCCAATAGCAAAAAGGCACTCTACAGCTTTGTCTGCACAGTAGTGTTACTGCAACTATTAGTATGAAGGGAAACTCAGTGGTGTAACGTACATTTACTCAAGAACTGTACTTAAGTACAATTCTTTTTTCTTTTTGACTTTACTGGAGTATTTCCAATTTTCAGTACTTTTACTTCTACCCCACTATATCTCAGAGGCAAATATTATGCTTTTACTCCACTGCAATTATTTGAAAACTTTAGTTACTAGTTACAAAACATACATTAACCACTTCAGCCCAATTGAAACTTGGCTATTTGATAATAGCCGATCTACAAGCTCACAACGCGTCGCGAATGCAATACGATGTGAGCTTGTAGATCGGCTATTTTTTATACATTTTACACTTATGATAACTGAAACGGGACACTCTGCATAATGAGTACTTTCTACTTTTGGTAGAGTAAAAAAGTAAAAAAAATAAGGTTTTTCCACCACTGCTGAAACTCATTGCTGTCCAATCCATCAGGTACTGGCCCAGGTGTCAGGGTTCTACTACCTCATCACGGCCGGTGTCTTTGCAGCCAGTCTGTCATCAGCCCTCGGATTCCTTGTCTCAGCGCCTAAAGTGTTTCAGGTGAATAATGGGCACACCCTCAAGTCACCTATTCTATTATGGTTATAATGTTATGTATGTTGTTTCATAAGAAAGTTGCACATAAAGGAACACAATGAACGTTAACAAACCAAGGTTTAAATTAGAAGATTCTGGTGTTGTTGGCTCCATTAAAACCCCCCATATCTAAATATGGATTCAAGTAACTTCTGGACTGCACATAAAACCCATGAGTAGACTTAAAAAAATATCACAGACGTGTTTTAAACGGAAATACCCCTTTATGGCCTGTTGCTTGAAAATTCCACATAGCACATTTATATTTAAATAAACTAATTATCTCTGAATATGTTATTAGGAATGATTGTACATTCTGATGCTGTTTGTTTTGTGAGTTCATCTTGAGTGCTTGCTTTTCAGTGTCTGTGTAGAGACAATATCTATCCATACATTGGATTCTTTGCAAAGGGATATGGCAAAAATGATGAGCCACTCAGGGCCTACGTACTTTGCTATGTCATTGCCGTGGCCTTCATTCTTATCGGTAAGTAGGTGCCATCGGACAAATCCAGGTGTACCTTGGGATTTTGTGACAACCACACATTATCATTGCAATATAAGTACTGTACATAACAACTTTTTAAAATGTAAAATGTACTTTATCAGTAGCCTACAGATATTGGCATGACATTAAAGAGAACATTTTTAAATGTTGTGAGGTTGTATGCCAATTGTCTTGGGCACAAAAACTTTGAAACCCACTGGTCTAATGTGTACCTAATGCCTGGTCTCTCTTATGTTGTTCTTACAGCTGAGCTGAATGCCATCGTCGCTCTCATCTCAAACTTCTTCCTCTGTTCATATGCCCTCATAAATTTCAGCTGCTTTCACGCATCGATCACCAACTCTCCCGGTGAGTCAGGAAAAATAGAAAATAAAATGCATAATTGCATATAATGTTAGGCTTTGTCTCACTTGGTCAAGACAGCTTTGAAAACATACCAGAGCCTCTTGCGTGTCTTTGTCTCCAGTTGCCCCCTGTAGGCTGGAGACCGTCATTTCACTACTACAGTAAATGGACAGCTCTGTTTGGTGCTGTGATCTCAGTTGTATTGACGTTCCTGTTGAAATGGTGGACAGCTCTAACAACCTTCTGCATCATCTTCTTTCTGCTTGGATTTGTCACCTACAACAAACCCAGTGAGTCACTGATGACCTGAGGTCCGTTAATGGTTTCTAATCTGGAATAACATATGACAAAGTGATGACGTTCACAAGCACTTCCAGGGTTTATGTGAGAATAAAGATAGAAAGGATAGGACTGTGATGTCACAAGCAATCAGAAATGTGTGTTGCCTGTATTTTCATGGGGACCTGACATGCTGACATTCCGTTAAATGGTGATAAGTTGTGACTGACAACTCTTTGGTGTCTATATTCTAGGCCTAGGCTAGGGTCTATTGTCTATCTCTGTAAATGGTAAATTATTTATTTATATAGCGCCATTCTCCAAAGGGCTTTACAATGTGCATTACATCAGCCACTCGCACTGCACACATATAGACTGACAGGGCAGAAACCATGCACGGCACCATCCTGTTCAATGTCTTGCTCAAGAACACTTGAGGAGCCGGGCATTGACCCGGGATCTCATTGCCCTTCCTCCTCTCTTTCTGTGTTTGACCCCACAGAGGTGAACTGGGGTACGTCAGTCAAGGCGGGTACATACAACATGGCTCTGTCGTATTCTGTCTCACTCTCAGGGGTGGAGGATCACGTCAAGAACTTCAGGTGAGGGACCACAAGTACACCATGTCAAGTTGCATTATTTAAAAGGTATTCTGCTGCATTCAGGGCTAATAGACCGTTCAGAGAGTTCAGTTCAGACATGGGGCGGTCCTGGGCTGGGCATCACAGTCAACAGGTGATCAGTGTCCTGGTGTCCATGTTTGAGTCACTGCTTTCATAATTCTTTAACACATAAACTGTTTCAACATCTGGTCAGAAGAATTGTTCGACATATATGTTTTTTTTTTTCAGATAGCATTTGTAATTTCACACACAAAGGTCAGAACGTTTAGAGTTTCTGTTATTATTTACACCTTGAAACAACTATACCACTTTGGCACCTAGAACTGTCATATTCTGTTGATGCTTCTGACTGATACTGACAGTTTTTTCATACAAACCACCAGTTTCTACAATCCTTAAATTGCCTGGTTTTAACGGGGCCCCCGAACCAACGGCCAGCCCTGGTGGATTTTGTTGGCTCCTGCATCAAGAACCTAAGCCTGATGATCTGTGGACACATACTCACGGTCAGTTATGTGATAGTCTGTGTCTCTCTTCAAAAACATAAAGAAATCCTAAAAGGAGGGCGAAATATTGTTCAAAGATGGTGGTAGACCAATCAAATGTAAACAGGTGTATGGTTGTTTTGCCGCTGGTACGCACTCATAGAAGCGCCCATGTTTACAAGATGGTTGTTTCTTGTGTGTTGTGTTGTTTATTAATTGGAAGATAGATGGATATGTCTAAGTCTATATAGAATTACTTAATTATTTAGTAGAACCATTAAAGTCACTGTACCATATTGTTTTTCCTCGGATGGCATGCAGACAGCCAGACACTTGAGCTCAGAAAACCTGTGAATGGCTGAGACGGGGAAGGGAGCGCTCGTTTTGTGAGTGATAATAACCAATTCCATCCACTGTGGCTTGCCTACTCAGACGGTGCACTCGTCGACATGCAAGCTCTTTTGCTACTCGACGTGGGCACCTGGTTTATTGTTAAACCTTGCACAAACAGTATGCAGGACTTTAAGTGAACCAAAACAGGACATCAAGTGAACAAAAATGAGCCCTCCTATCTGAATGCCATCCTTGGAAAAAGTCTGTAGAAATATTACTGCATGAAGAATTCTCTATGTGTCTCTGCTCCCCCTCCCCTCGTTTAGGACCAGGAAGGACAGACTCTGCCCCAGCACACAACAGACAGTTTGGTGAAATGGTTAAATAAGAGGAAGGTGCGCTCGTTTTTCACACCCTTCGCTAGCGACTGCCTTAGGAGCGGAGCTCGACATTTGCTTCAGGTATTAGCCCAGTAAGAAGAGGGGTCATGACGCATGATATCTGTGCTCTATATTTTGTGTTTTTAGATTCCGGTTCCGGTGTGTCTGATAATGTGTGCAATGTCCAATATTCTGTCATTTGTTATTTCTTCTAGGCTTCTGGTCTTGGAAAGCTGAGGCCCAACGCTCTGGTTCTGGGCTTTAAGACTAACTGGAGAGAATGTTCTCCTGAGAGCCTGGATGACTACATCAAGACCATATAGTGAGTACATAGATACAGTTATTAATGCTAAAAAAAACTAAACAAAAACAACCACAACGACTATTATTATTGCAACTACTGCTACTACTACTACATAGTATTCAATAATTGAATAACTATTATTGTTGGATAACATTTTCGATGAGATGCACTTTCTGTCTGCTTTTATCTCAGATTAAAACCTAATTTATAGTCTGTTGCATGTCTGTTGCATGACTGATTTTCAAGCTAATTGCTGTTCATTTAGTTACTGTAGTTTGTTAGCTCATTAGCTTTTCCACAAGCGACACCATTGAGTGACTGAGTATAATATTGTTCTCTTCTGCAGTGATACATTTGACTATAACTACTGTCTATGTCTGCTGAGGATGATGGATGGACTGGATGTCTCTGAGCAGTTTGACTGTGAAGGCAAGAACCCCCTATGTCCTCATACAGTACATGAATGATATGAATATTCTGTACAAAACACTGTTCTTCTTCATATACTCTCAATCGTATTTCACTATGAATATAGATAGAACGGTTTGCAGTGATATGGCTTTAAACCCCATTATTTTGCATATACATCTGACTATTAGTCCTAAGACTAGGCTGATTTCAGTTTATCAGGAACATAACTATCATAACATAATGGAACTAGACGCGTCGCAATTCAGGGCAATTGCAAAGTGTGGTTGCGCCGACGCCGGTCGCAGGTCGCCGCCGCCGGGACTTGAGGTATACGCTTGGAGGAATACCGTCGGAGGCCGCGTGACGTGCCATTCGAATTTGGTGCTGATTGGATCCTGTGTTCGTGATACATGGCGTTTTGATTTGAAGAAATAGGCCCCTCCCACTAAAATAAATAAGCCCCTCCCAGAAATGTAGCGGGCCAATGACATCGTCTTGTAACTCCTCAGATCACCTGCTTTTCATTTTGAGAGGAGTGATCCCCCCAAAAATCATGTTTTTGCATCAAACGGTTACGTTTTGCGCAGTTGTGGCGCCCCCTATGGATCAAAGTGGAAATGCTTTTGGTGATTTGTTGAGTAAACCACCCTCGACATGTGATTTAAATTTGGGATCGATTGGACGTTTTGTTCGTGATTTTTGACATTTTTGGTAAAACGGGCCCCTCCCGCTAACTTTGGAAGCCATTTACGGACGAACGGTAAGGACTATCAAAATGCCGTTTGGATATCTTTATCGCATGGGTCCATAGATCACGTGTACCGATTTGTGTGAGATTTGGACAAAATTTGAAGGAAAAGGAGCAATAAGTGTGTTTTGAAGAAAATTCAAAATGGCGGGAAATATATCCTGACGCAAATGGGCGTGGCCTAATGGGGAGCTGCGTCATGACCCAAGGAATCTAAGGAAAAATAAAAATATTTTTATTCTATGACCTACGGTTCAAGAGTTATAGGCCAAAACGTAAAGTGGACTGTTATAGCGCCACCATGAGGCCAAATGGTTTGATTATTTTTTAAATAATTTCGGACTAAATTATGAACCTCCCCTTCAAATCTGGTATCTCTAGCGCTTACGGTTTCTGAGAAAAAAATACTTGAAATCTAGTTTTTTAATTTTCCCATTTTCCATTGAAGTGGATGGGGAAATGTAATTCACTAATAAATTAATATCAATTAAACTATGCAACCAATCTCTCTTCTAATCTCAAAATACAAGCACACGATTCCCGGTCAAGCCGGTCATTTTGACGTATGGCACGACATTGGGGGGAAAACTGTGGGAGGAGATGCGGTTTGAAGTTTTTCAGTTTCTCTATAACAATAGTTTGGTTGCCCTGTTAGGGCAACCACACTAATTATAGCATTACAAAATAAGTCCTGAGCCTTCTGTTTAAGTCTTATCCTACACGACAAAAATCAACACTATCGCCAGAGGAAACGTTGTCATTTAACGTTTTTATAGACGGGTGCATTATGCCCATCAGCTATGGTGACAATGAAATTGACCTGTGTCGCACACCGACAATACTGTAGCTGATCTACAAGCTCGCAACGTGTGACATGCTGTGCAATGCTTTGTGAGCTTGTAGATCTGCTTTAAGTTTTAATCAGGCATTAGGCTATAATGTGAACTTGTTGAGGCTATCTTGTTACTGCACCCGTATACATTTCATTCAAATCAGAACCCAAATGAAGGTGGTTGAATAATGATGCCCATTCAGGCATGTTGTTGTCTTGTCCACAAACACATGCTGTATGCTTAATATATTTTATTTAGACAGATGCTTTTTGTTTGATGTCTGCTATTGTGTTTACTTTGTAGCACTTACTTGTTTTTCTTAGCACTGTATTCAACCGTTTACCATGTTGGTTGACTAGAATACTAGATAGAGTTCATATCGCTTACCTTGCTCTGATCCAGCACTTTGCATACCATAATATGGCCCATCACTGATAGGCATACAAACAGCCCACTACTATATCTACAGTTCAATAAAAGCAGTAATGTCATCATTGTAATGTGTAATGCTCTGTGCTCTCCAGTGAACCAGGCCTTTGAGCTTGATGAGCCTGCAGAACACAAGGACCAGTAGGTGAGCACTGACTAATCATATAAGAACGTTTCAGCATGGAGACTGGGTTGGACTAATACAGTAAACACACACACACACACACACACACACACACACACACACACACACACACACACAC
Source organism: Gymnoscopelus braueri (assembly GCF_963280865.1). Classification (NCBI taxonomy): domain Eukaryota; kingdom Metazoa; phylum Chordata; class Actinopteri; order Myctophiformes; family Myctophidae; genus Gymnoscopelus; species Gymnoscopelus braueri. The sequence goes on from NC_137620.1 coordinate 20,172,065, forward strand.
ACACACACACACACACACACACACACACACACACACACACACACACACACACACACACACACACACACACACACACACACACACACTGGATGTCTTCCATGCACACTAGCATGTACTCATACACTCACTGACTTGGTGTGATAGACACTCCATCCTTGCCTCTCTCACTCCCTCCCTCACTCTCTCTCCCCTCTTCTTCACATCCAGGTGATTGTGAGAACATCACCTGGATGTGATGAGCAGGTCAAAACTGTGTTTCAAATCAAAATGACAAATTTCAAAAACATTGGGTCATCTTAAAATATATAAGCATTATGGTCCAAAAACAAATTGTCACTGCAATATTGTCAGGGAGGCAGCTCTGTATCGTTTATGTATCGTCATTCACTCACATTTGATACAGTCTGTTTTCTCGCCGTGCTTGTTTGTTTATTTTTGGAACACTCAGAATGGGGGGGGGGGGGCGACGTGACCCCGGTAGGATGCGTAAATTAGGCCTACGTCAGACCTCTGTGCTCTATTGGTCCTCGCTAATACTCATTACAATATAGCACCATTTCTGTCTGTCTCTGAGGAGGGCTGAGTACAGTTCAGAAGACAGAGACATCTTGTAGGCAGGTTTGGTTCAAAGATTTTCTAAACTTTTTTTTAAAATGAATGCACTATCAATGGCTTCTATTTCAGCCTGCTAACTTTCCAGGAAGAGAAAGGCTATAGTTTCTATTAGCTTGAAATCCCCCTTGACGATGTCATTGTTAGGCTTCTGAACTGTCCACAACCCACCAATGAGACAGAGCGAGTAGACAAAAATGGTGCCATCTTTATAATGAACTTTAGTGAGGACAAATTATATAAAGGTACGGCTGAAAATGGGTGAAGTGTTCCTTTAAGGATAAATCGGTCACTTGAGCAAGTTAGATATAGGGTCCAAAGTTCACAACCAGCATCAGTGCAATATAAGCTTTCCAACAAATGCCTTGTAAACAGATAGCAATGTTTGAACACTAAGATTTTTCTTTGGTATTTAACCATTTTTAACCTGGTATCCCTATTGTGGGCATGTTTTCTAAAGATTTGAAAGATTTTCGAAAATAAATAGTGAAAGATGTATTTATTTTTAATGGTGAAAATAGCAGATCTACTGTACAAGCGCTACAACGGGTCACATTGCGCTGCATTGTAGAGCTTGTAGATCAGCTGTTTTCTCTGTCTGGCATCATCGTTCAACAAAGTATAAAGTAGGGCTTAAGCCTTAAGTTCTTAAGTTCCTTCTATCTCAATGTAAAGCATCCTTGGGTCTCTTGAAAGGAGCTACAGTATATAAAACGTTGCTGTTATTTTTTATTATTACTATCATTATCATTATTAAGTGGTTGAATGTCTCTGTGTTAGATCCATTTGCAGTACAGTATGCAAACAATTGTACTGTCTATGCAAAGTACTGTTGTAGGCTACATCAACATACCTGCCTTCCGTGTCATAAGTCACTCCTAAAGTAGACATGGCCTGAAAATAGCCTTTAAAGAATACAATCCATGCAGTATAATAATGCATGGATTATTATACATGACAGTGTCTGACATTTGAGGGGCGTGGGATAGCTTTTGCCTTATAGTAAGACCATTTTCAAACATATACAAAGCTTTTAGAATGTTGAATGTGGTTAATTTCCCCACAGGAGCCTTCCAGTGCCCCAGAGTGACTGTCCCAGTGCTCTCTACATGGCCTGGCTGGACACGCTGACCTGCAATCTCCACTGCCCCGCTGTGCTCATCCGAGGAAACCAACAGAACGTCCTCACTTTTTACTGCCAGTGAACTGAGATTTTTAAACAGGGATCCGGTGATCAGCAAACACCCAGGACCTGGCAGGATGCACCAGAGAAAACGTTCTCATTTGCACGCCTGAGCACTGCAAGGATCAGTGCTTGGAGGTTGCCCTCAAGACAGACACAGAGCATGGATGGAACCGCTAAAGCTGCATATAAGACTGCTTTAAACCAAACTATTTGAAAACAAACAAATAAATAATCACATGAATATATAAAACTGTTAATAAATATATAATGCAGTAAATGATCACAGTAGATTTCACCACGGCTGCATCAGCATGCCGGTTGATTACTCCCCCACCCAGGACATATAAAGGTGTGTGTGATAAAACAGTGTGTCTATGATAAGTTATCAGTGAGTTTGTAGGGCTTACAGTCTGAAACCCAAAAAATCTATCACTGCCCCACAACTACTCCCTTATCCCTCACCTATACCCTTTGAAATGACCTGTAGTTTAAAGGCACAGGTTCAACCCCCACAGGCCACAGCAGCAACATGTCCAATGGAAAAGCACCATCCAACTGGTATCTCCACGGAAAAGAGTGTTGGCTAAACGCCTTGTTCTATTACCCTGCCTGAATCTAGTTTAGAGATACCAGATAGAGATATTTGGATTTTCGGTTCTGACAACAACCACTGGACCGACCAAATTCTTACTTTGTAGCCTACAAACACCATCGGGTCCTCAGCAATACACACAAAGTTTGAATTAGATCGGTCAGACGCACGCACGCACGCACGCACGCACGCACGCACGCACGCACGCACGCACGCACGCACGCACGCGCGTGCACACACACACACACACACAGAGACACAGACACAGACACACAGACACACAGACACAGAGATCAAGCGAGATTATTCAAATTGTTCTGTAGGCTCCACACAGTCCAATAAACAAATATGTACTAGCTCTCTAGAACTGATAGGCCAGGTGCATTTCCATGGAAAACCAACTGAGATGTTTGCTAGAGATTGACGCTTGTTTTGCAAACCTTGTTGTTGTATTCTAGGTTGACTTGTAGGCTACTATATGTCAAGTCAACACATTGTCAGTGATCCAATTGTCTATCTATAGGTTAGAAGAGAATCGATTTTTTAACATGTGTTGAACATCGTTTCAAGATGCTGGGGCTCTAATAAGTATGACTTCTGAATTCAGATAATGCTCTTGGGGAACCTTAAAGGACCACTTCACCACCGACCACTTTTCAACCGATCTTCATATAATAGAGTACCGAAGTCCTGACGTCACTTGTTCATCCCCTGGGTCACGGAAGTCATTTCTCTTTGGAGAATAACATTGGGTCATCTTAAAATATATAAGCATTATGGTCCAAAAACAAATTGTCACTGCAATATTGTCAGGGAGGCAGCTCTGTATCGTTTATGATAGTCATTCACTCACATTTGTTACAGTCTGTTTTCTCGCCGTGCTTGTTTGTTTATTTTTGGAACACTCAGAATGGGGGGGGGGGGGGCGATGTGACCCAGGTAGGATGCGTAAATTAGGCCTACGTCAGACCTCTGTGCTCTTTTGGTCCTCGTTAATACTCATTACAATATAGCACCATTTATGTCTGTCTCTGAGGTGGTCTGTGTACAGTTCAGAAGACAGAGACATCTGTAGGCAGGTTTGGTTCAAAGATTTTCTAAACTTTTTTTTAAATGAATGCACTATCAATGGCTTCTATTTCAGTCTGCTAACTTTCCAGGAAGAGAAAGGCTGTAGTTTCTATTAGCTTGAAATCCCCATTGACGATGTCATTGGTAGGCTTCTGAACTGTCCACAACCCACCAATGAGACAGAGTGAGTAGACAGAAATGGTGCCATCTTTATAATGAACTTTAGTGAGGACAAATGATATAAAGGTACGGCTGAAAATGGGTGAAGTGTTCCTTTAAGGATAAGTCGGTCACTTGAGCAAGTTAGATATAGGGTCCAAAGTTCACAACCAGCATCAGTGCAATATAAGCTTTCCAACAAAGGCCTTGTAAACAGATAGCAATGTTTGAACATTAAGATTTTTTATTGGTATTTAACCATTTTTAACCTGTTATCCCTATTGTGGGCATGTTTTCTAAAGATTTGAAAGATTTTATCAAAGATTTTCGAAAATAAATAGTGAAAGATGTATTTATTTTTAATGGTGAAAATAGCAGATCTACTGTACAAGCGCTACAACGCGTCACATTGCGCTGCATTGTAGAGCTTGTAGATCAGCTGTTTTTTAAGTTCTTAAAGTTCCTTCTCTCTCAATGTAAAGCATCCTTGGGTCTCTTGAAAGGAGCTACAGTATATAAAACGTTGCTGTTATTTTTTATTATTACTATCATTATCATTATTAAGTGGTTAAATGTCTCTGTGTTAGATCCATTTGCAGTACAGTATGCAAACAATTGTACTGTCTATGCAAAGTACTGTTGTAGGCTACATCAACATACCCTGCCTTCCGTGTCATAAGTCACTCCTAAAGTAGACATGGCCTGAAAATAGCCTTTAAAGAATACAATCCATGCAGTATAATAATGCATGGATTATTATTATTATACATATACAAAGCTTCTAGAATGTTGAATGTGGTTAATTTTCCCACAGGAGCCTTCCAGTGCCCCAGAGTGACTGTCCCAGTGCTCTCTACATGGCCTGGCTGGACACGCTGACCTGCAATCTCCACTGCCCTTAAGCTGTGCTTATCCGAGGAAACCAACAGAACGTCCTCACTTTTTACTGCCAGTGAACTGTGATTTTTAAACAGGGATCCGGTGATCAGCAAACACCCAGGACCTGGCAGGATGCACCGGAGAAAACGTTCTGTAACAGAACATTTGCACGCCTGAGCACTGCAAGGATCAGTGCTCGGAGGTTGCCCTCAAGACAGACACAGAACATGGATGGAACCGCTAAAGCTGCAGATAAGACTGCTTTAAACCAAACTATTTGAAAACAAACAAATAAATAATCACATAAATAAATAAAACTGTTAATAAATATATAATGCAGTAAATGATCACAGTAGATTTCACCACGGCTGCATCCGCATGCCGGTTGATTACTCCCCCACCCAGGACATAATAAAGGTGTGTGTGATAAAACAGTGTGTCTATGATAAGTTATCAGTGAGTTTGTAGGGCTTACAGTCTGAAACCAAAAAATCTACCACTGCCCCACAACTACATTACATTACATTACATTACAGTCATTTAGCAGACGCTTTTATCCAAAGCGACTTACAATAAGTGCATTCAACATAGGTAGGGAACGAAAACTACTAATCACCAGAAGTCTTAAGTGCATTATCTGCAAAAACAAGCAACCAAGAGTATACCTAGCGCTAAGGTAAAAGTGCAATATATCAGCTACCTATTTCCTTAAACAGATGAGACAAAATAGCTAAATCAAATGAGCATGAGCTAAAACAAATAAGTGAATCGACTAAACAAGATCCAATAAACAATCCAATACTCCAATAAACAATACAGCAATAGAAAACAAGCGTTCGTACAACTAGTTAACAACAAGTAGGTCAGGCAGAGAGGAAGGGTAGTGTTTCCTGAAGAGGTGAGTTTTCAGCCTGCGGCGAAATATGGGCAGTGACTCTGCTGTCCTAACATCAGTGGGAAGTTCATTCCACCACTGTGGGGCCAGAACAGAAAAGAGTCGTGACCGTGTGGATCGGCCAGAAGGACCCTTGAGTGACGAGGCAATCAGTCGCCCCGAGGTGGCAGACCGAAGTGGTCGGGCAGGGGTGTAGGTATCGACCATAGCCCGGAGGTAGGAAGGAGCTGTTCCTTTCACTGCCCTATAGGCTAGCACCAGGGTTTTGAACTGGATGCGAGCCGCTACGGGGAGCCAGTGTAGAGAGCGGAGAAGGATGGTTGTGTGGGAGAACTTGGGGCGGTTGAACACCAGACGAGCCGCAGCTTTCTGAACAAGCTCCAGGGGTTTGATGGCAGATGCCGGAGCACCAGCAAGGAGGGAGTTGCAGTAGTCCAGGCGGGAGATGACGAGAGCCTGGATGAGCACCTGGGCTGCCTTCTCCGTGAGGAAGGGGCGAATCCTCCTGATGTTGTAGAGCAGGAATCTGCAGGACCTCGTCACTGATGCGATGTTTGCCGAGAACGTCAGTTGATCGTCCAGGGTCACACCCAGATTCTTCGCAGTCCGAGTTGAGGTCACCACAGCATTATCAATGGTGATGGCCATGTCTCGGTGCGGACAGCCCTTCCCCGGGAGGAACATCAGCTCGGTCTTGTCCAGGTTGAGCTTCAGGTGGTTTGTCGACATCCACTCCGAGATGTCAGCCAGACAAGCAGCAATGCGTGTCTCCACCTGGGTATCAGAGGGGGGGAATGAGAGGATTAGCTGGGTGTCATCGGCATAGCAGTGGTAGGAAAAGCCATGGGAGTGGATGACAGCACCCAGAGATGTAGTGTAGAGAGAGAAAAGAAGAGGACCCAGAACCGAGCCTTGGGGAACCCCAGTTGTGAGCCTGTGTGGTTCTGACACAGACCCTCTCAGCATCACCTGGTAGGAGCGACCCGTCAGGTAGGATGCAAACAGGGAGAGTGCAGAGCCTGAGACACCCATCCCCTCGAGGGTGGAGAGGAGGATCTGATGGTTCACCGTGTCGAACGCTGCAGACAGGTCCAGGAGTATCAGAACGGAGGAGAGAGAGTTCGCTCTAGCGGCATGGAGCGACTCCGTCACTGCCAGGAGGGCAGTCTCTGTCGAGTGACCCACTTTGAACCCAGACTGGTTGGAGTCCAGGAGGTCGTTCTGGTGGAGATAGGAGGACAGTTGTTTAAAGACAGCACGTTCGAGAGTTTTAGATAGGAAGGATAGAAGGGAAACCGGTCTGTAGTTCTTGATCTCAGAGGGGTCAAGTGTCGGTTTCTTCAGGAGGGGGGTGACTCTGGCAGTCTTGAAAGTAGAGGGAAAGTAGCCAGATGTCAGAGAGGTGTTAATAAGGTGGGTTAAGAAGGGAAGAAGTTCAGGTGCAATAGACTGCAACAGAGTGGATGGGACCGGGTCCAGAGAGCATGAGGTGGGGCGACTAGAGGTAATAAGGAGAAGGACCTCGTTAGGGGAGAGGGGAGAGAAGTGGGATAGAGAGGGGATGGGGGGGGGGAGAGGAGTAGATGAGGGTAGAGAGGAGGGGGTGGCAGGCAGACGGGTGTGGGTAGTGCGCAGGGCACCAGCCGGGGGAGGAGGGAAGGAGGATCGGATATCGTTCACCTTCTTGTCAAAGAAGTTGGCGAAATCGTCGGGGAGGAGGGACGAGGAGGTTGGAGGGGGTGGAGGTTGCAGGAGAGAGGAGAAAGTTTCAAAGAGTTTTTTAGGGTTGGAAGCAGAAGCCTGAATTTTAGTGCAGAAAAAAGCAGCTTTAGCAGCTGATAGAGAGGAGGAAAAAGTAGAAATGAGAGATTGGAAGGTGATTGAAGAGATTGCCATTTCTCCATTTGCGCTCAGCCGCTCTCAGGCTCCGTCTCTCAGTCCGCACTGAGTCCGACAACCAGGGGGCAGGTGGAGTTTGGCGTGCAGGCCTGGTGGTGAGGGGACAGAGATGGTCGAGAGAAGAGGATAGAGTAGAGAAAAGAAGGTCTGTGGCGGTATCAGGGGATAGAAGAGCAAAGGATTCAGGGGCAGGGAGAGCAGACAGAACAGAGGAGGAAAGAACAGTGGAGGAAAGTGAGCGAAGATTGTGAGGCAATCATGTGGGTAGGGAGGGGCTGTGAGGGGGGAGAGGAGAGAGAGAGAGAGTAGGACATGAAATAGTGATCAGAGAGTTTCTTACCCTTTTCACTGGAAAGAGGAGTGACAGACAGGTTAGCAATAGAGCAGCCTCTGGTGAAAATCAGGTCCAGTTGGTTGCCCGCCTCATGGGTAGGAGGAGATGGGCAAATAACTAGGTCAAAGGCGGCAAGAAACGAAAGTAGTGGGTCTAGCTGCTTCTCAGTCGGGAGGTTGAAGTCACCCAGAAGGATGAATCCAGAGCCATCGACAGGGAAGTGGGAGACTAGATGGTCCAGCTCCTCCAGGAAGCCACCAGCAGGGCCCGGTGGGCGATAAACAACTGCAATGGTGAGCTTGACTGGATGAGAGACAGTGACCACATGAAATTCAAATGAGGTAGGAGAGAATTGTGACAGTGAAACAGGAGAGTATTTCCATTTTCTGGAAATTAGCAGACCAGCCCCACCACCTGTCCGCACGGCTCTGGGAGTGTGAGAGAAAGAGTACACATCTGACAGAGCCGCGGGCGTAGCAGTGTTTTCTGGTCTGATCCAGGTCTCAGTCAGAGCCAGGAAGTTAAGGGAGAGCAAGGATGCGTAGGCTGAGATGAAAGCAGATTTGCCTTCCACCACAGCCGAGTGGCAATTCCAAAGCCCTCCCGTTACCACTTGCTCGACGTGAGTGGAAAGAGTAGGATATATTAGATTAGTTGTATCGCGACATCTGGGTGTAACCCAATGTTTTTGCGACCACCAGGAAGAGGAGAGGACAGGAATAGGAAGAAAACACATCGAAGATCACTAAACATATACACACTACTATAAATACTACTGCTATCACACTATTATATATCACTAAACACTGTTGCTGCTTATGAAGAGAAGAAGCACTCAATGTGGAAGGTCGTAAATTGACTAAGTCGGGCTTTGACAAAGTCGCCTGTTGCCTTTGTTCACTAGCCGCTTTGAAAGCTGCCGCTTTCAGAGCTGGTTTAAACCACTTCAATTGATTGCTAATTGTCTGCCGGGGAGTGCTGGCCCTCCCAGCCACTTTAACAGGTCAATCAATTTGGCTATTCTACCTGAAACTACTCCAAGTGCTCTGTGAGACAGACACAGAGTATCAATGGGCTACTGCTTAAAGCACAAATCCAAATATAAACTACAGACTAACACAAGCTAATAATACAGCACTAGTAGCAAAGCACTTAAAGTACAACTGCTAGCAACTTGCTAAATAAGAAAAATGCTATACTCACTACCCAGAAGTTCAGGAGCTCAGTTCACTCCAGATGTTGAAAGCACACTGAAGGAAAACACTAAAGCAGCCTGCCTTTTATCCCTTTGAGCTGTGTTGGCCCTCCCAGCCACTTTAACAGGTCAATCAATTTGGCTATTCTACCTGAAACTACTCCAAGTGCTCTGTGAGACAGACACAGAGTATCAATGGGCTACTGCTTAAAGCACAAATCCAAATATAAACTACAGACTAACACAAGCTAATAATACAGCACTAGTAGCAAAGCACTTAAAGTACAACTGCTAGCAACTTGCTAAATAAGAAAAATGCTATACTCACTACCCAGAAGTTCAGGAGCTCAGTTCACTCCAGATGTTGAAAGCACACTCCCTTATCCCTCACCTATACCCCTTTGAAATGACCTGTAGTTTAAAGGCACAGGTTCAACCCCCACAGGCCACAGCAGCAACATGTCCAATGGAAAAGCACCATCCAACTGGTATCTCCACGGAAAAGAGTGTTGGCTAAACGCCTTGTTCTATTACCCTGCCTGGATCTAGTTTAGAGATACCAGATAGAGATATTTGGATTTTCGGTTCTGAACAACCACTGGACCGACCAAATTCTTACTTTGTAGCCTACAAACACCATCGGGTCCCCAGCAATACACACACCAAGTTTGAATTAGATCGGTCAGACACACACACACAAACAAACAAACAAACACACACACACACACACACACACACACACACACACACACACACACACACACACACACACACACACACACACACACACACACACACACACACACACACACACACACACACACACACACACACACACACACACACACACACAGACAGACACACACACACACACACACACACACACACACACACACACACACACACACACACACACACACACACACACACACACACACACAGAGAAGCAGGTTGATCCTTGTGTATAATTTCCCTACTTTGTTGTTCAAATATGTATTTGCATAAAGCAGAGTTGAGTTCAGTACCCCTACAAACCTTGTAGGCCATCAACTAACACCATTTGCCTTTAGGGTTAATCGGTAACCACTTATAATATAACACGTCATTGTATTCCCCATATTATGTGGAATACAATGACGTGTTCAGTTTTTAAATGAAACTTGAAATATTTATTGCAAAAATGGTTGTTTTTATTTATTTAGTGGTGATGGGCCTCTTCATTTCTTAATTTTGATGCATTATCGACCATTAAATGAGCTGGGCACAGACTATTTGAATTCAGCACCCTCCAATACAACTGAAACATACTGTATTTGCCATAAATTAACATGATTTCCCTTTGGAGTTAAGATTTTAGACTACTAGACTAACTACTGAGTCGAGAATATCAGTTTATATTCTCTATTCATTTGTGGACAGAATATTGGATTGATAGACACATTTCTGCCTATGAAAGTAAACAATCAACAGTTAAGTCATTCTCACACATGCAACATGTTTTGAGTTTTTCAAACTGGATAGTTGCTTTAGACAAAGATGGACATTGCAATTGTTATATGCTTAGGTATTGTGTGCAGGGATCTCTTTGGCTTAAAAGGCACAGTACAAGGATCAGACTCTGCCATAGTTGTTTATGAAAGATTTGCCCTGCATTTGAATGTTGAAATGTTCACATTTGCATGGCTGTAAAATGACACTGTTTATGCACAGTGCACATTATATACTGTAGGACAGGTTTACATCACACACGCAATATAAGCTTTCCAACAAAGGCCTTGTAAACAGATAGCAATGTTTGAACACTAAGATTTTTTATTGGTATTTAACCATTTTTAACCTGGTATCCCTATTGTGGGCATGTTTTCTAAAGATTTGAAAGATTTTATCAAAGATTTTCAAAAATAAATAGTGAAAGATGTATTTATTTTTAATGGTGAAAATAGCAGATCTACTGTACAAGCGATACAACGCGTCACATTGCGCTGCATTGTAGAGCTTGTAGATCAGCTGTTTTCTCTGTGTGGCATCATCGTTCAACAAAGTATAAAATAGGGCTTAAGCCTTAATTTCTTAAGTTCCTTCTACTGTATCTCAATGTAAAGCATCCTTGGGTCTCTTGAAAGGAGCTACAGTATATAAAACGTTGCTGTTATTTTTTATTATTACTATCATTATCATTATTAAGTGGTTAAATGTCTCTGTGTTAGATCCATTTGCAGTACAGTATGCAAACAATTGTACTGTCTATGCAAAGTACTGTTGTAGGCTACATCAACATACCCTGCCTTCCGTGTCATAAGTCACTCCAAAAGTAGACATGGCCTGAAAATAGCATTTAAAGAATACAATCCATGCAGTATAATAATGCAGACATCGTAGAGTTCCAGTATGACAGTGTCTGACATTTGAGGAGCGTGGGATAGCGTTTGCCTTATAGCGTACAGAAGTCCTGACATCACTTGTTCATCCCCTGGTTCGTAAAGTAATTTCTCTATGGAGAATAACATTGGGTCATCTTAGAATCGTCTCATATAAGAATTGTGGTCCAAAAATAAACAAACTGTCTCTGCGATATTGTCAGGGAGGAGGTTCTGTATCGTTTATGATAGTCAGTCACTTATATTTGATACAGTCTGTTTCTGGCGAAGATTTTACTAATTCGGCGGAAGTAACATTATTGTTTTCTCACCGTCAGTTGATGCTTCATATCCATAAGAGTCAAACCGCCGGGATCATTTGTTCATTTTTGGAACACAGTTCTTATTTGACGCGATATTAAAGACGTCTATGGGGATTCAGAACGGGGGTGGAAAACCGCGAACCAGGTAGGATGTGTAAATTACGTCAGACTTCGGTGCTCTATAGTAAGACCATTTGCAAACATAAACAAAGCTTCTTGAATGTTGAATGTGGTGAATTTTCCCACAGGAGCCTTCCAGTGCCCCAGAGTGACTCCAGTGCTCTCTACATGGCCTGGCTGGACACGCTGACCTGCAATCTCCACTGCCCCGCAGTGCTTATCCGAGGAAACCAACAGAACGTCCTCACTTTTTACTGCCAGTGAACTGTGATTTTTAAACAGGGATCTGGTGATCAGCAAACACCCAGGACCTGGCAGGATGCACCAGAGAAAACGTTCTGTAACAGAACATTTGCACGTCTGAGCACTGCAAGGATCAGTGCTCGGAGGTTGCCCTCAAGACAGACACAGAACATGGATGGAACCGCTAAAGCTGCAGATAAGACTGCTTTAAACCAAACTATTTGAAAACAAACAAATAAATAATCACATGAATAAATAAAACTGTTAATAAATATATAATGCAGTAAATGATCACAGTAGATTTCACCACGGCTGCATCAGCATGCCGGTTGATTACTCCCCCACCCAGGACTTATAAAGGTGTGTGTGATAAAACAGTGTGTCTATGATAAGTTATCAGTGAGTTTGTAAGGCTTACAGTCTGAAACAAAAAAATCTACCACTGCCCCACAACTACTCCCTTATCCCTCACCTACACCCCTTTGAAATGACCTGTAGTTTAAAGGCACAGGTTCAACCCCCACAGGCCACAGCAGCAACATGTCCAATGGAAAAGCACCATCCAACTGGTATCTCCACGGAAAAGAGTGTTGGCTAAACGCCTTGTTCTATTACCCTTCCTGGATCTAGTTTAGAGATACCAGATAGAGATATTTGGATTTTCGGTTCTGACAACAACCACTGGACCGACCAAATTCTTACTTTGTAGCCTTCAAACACCATCCAGCAATACACCGGTCCCCAGCAATACACACACCAAGTTTGAATTAGATCGGTCAGACACACACACACACACACACACACACACACACACACACACACACACACACACACACACACACACACACACACACACACACACACACACACACACACACACACACACACACACACACACACACACACACACACACAGAAGCAGGTTGATCCTTGTGTATAATTTCCCTACTTTGTTGTTTAAATATGAATTTGCATAAAGCAGAGTTGAGTTCAGTACCCCTACAAACCTTGTAGGCCATCAACTAACACCATTTGCCTTTAGGGTTAATCGGTAACCCCTTATAATATAACACGTCATTGTATTCCCCATATTATGTGGAATAAAATGACATGTTCAGTTGAACTTGAAATATTTATTGCAAAAATGGTTGTTTTAATTTTTTTAGTGGTGATAGGCATCTTCATTTCTTAATTTTGATGCATTATCGACCATTAAATGAGCTGGGCATATACAGCCAATTTGAATTCAGCACCCTCCAATACAACTGAAACATACTGTATTTGCCATTTAAATTAACATGATTTGCCTTTGGAGTTAAGATTTTAGACTACTAGACTAAATACTGAGACTATCGGGTTATATTCTCTATTCATTTGTGGACAGAATATTGGATTGATAGACACATTTCTGCCTATGAAAGTAAACAATCAACAGTTAAGTGATTCTCACACATGCAACATGGTTTGAGTTTTTCAAACTGGATAGTTGCTTTAGCCAAAGATGGACATTGCTATTGCTATATGCTTAGGTATTGTGTGCAGGGATATCCTTGGCTTAAAAGGCACAGTACAAGGATCAGACTCTGCCATAATTGTTTATGAAAGATAAAAGAAAATGTGTCACAATAAAGGCACTCATTGGGAAGATAAACATCTGTAAAGCAGGCTAATATTGCACTGCATTTGAATGTTGAAATGTTCACATTTGCATGGCTGTAAAATGACACTGTTTATGCACAGTGCACATTATATAGGACAGGTCTACATCGCCAGTTCTAGTAGGACCGAGGACAGAGGGAGAATCACATACCGTAGAGCAGTGAGTTGTTGTTTATATCATTTAATGACATTACAATATATGGCACTCATGATCAATACACTGTATTTATTACTATATATGGTTTTTAATATATATATGTATATATATATATATATATATATATATATATATATATATATATATATATATATATATATATATATATATATATATATATATATATATATATATATATATATATGACAATTGACAAAAACGTAACTGTTTTGCAGACTGCCTCCTCTTTGGTTTAGAGGTGAACAATCTACTTGGGAAGTTATTGCTATCTATAATAGCATACAGTATGTACATAGGGTTTTGGAAATAAGTTCTACAGTTGTATCTACTTGAGTAGTTATACAGTAGTTATCTATAGCAGGTATGTACAGTGTACCGTTACTGTTACTATCATTCATCTATAACAGGTATATGTACAGTTAAGCATAGTGTTAGTTATTGCTATCTACAACAAGTATGTACAGTATTGTGTTAACTATTTATCTATAACAGGTATGTATATTATAGCTTTTGTTATGTATCTATTCTATAACAGGTATGTACAGTTGAGTATAGTGTTAATTATTTATCTATAACAGGTATGTACAATATTTGACATTGGTATTGCTATCTATATAACAGGTATGAAACGTATTATGTTCATTATTCATCTACAGTTAATGGCTAGTGTTTGCCATCTATAACAGATAGTATGTACAGTATAGTGTTAGTTATTGCTGTCTATAACAGATACAGTGTACATTTGGAAAGGAGACGTTTTTTGAGGATGTGTTGTGTACAGTACAGTATGTGAAAACACATTTTGAAAGATGCATTACTTCCCCTTAATAATAATAATGACACTTATTAATGACGTTTAACATTAATTACTGTTTAATGTCTATCTTCAGCACACACCTGTCCAGCCCTGCTTAAAAACACGCATGTATGTGTGTCTTTATGTGTACGTGTGTGTACGTGCGTACGTGTCCGCGCGCCCGCGCAGTAGATGCGTACGTGAGAAGGGGCCATTACTTTTAATTAACACTTCTTTCTTACACAGAACATTTCCACAAGTCATTGCTGCATACTGGTGTCCGTATATACAGTATATTCAGAGTTTCATTTGACACAGCCACGATGCATCGGTGTCTATTTCTTATCATTCTGATGGGTAAGTGTCTTACCATACAATTCTTATCTGTTCTATTCTATTGTGTGCCAAAACAAACAAAAGGAATAAACACCCTCTCACATAATGGGGTTAGGATTTTAACGATTCCGGTTCCTTAACGATTCCCTCTTACTAACGGTCTGATTCCTTAACGGTTCCCTTGAACGATTCCTATAGGGGGTTCCAAATGAAACCTTACAGGTCTGTAACTCTGAGAGTGTACAAATGGAACCAAATGGAGTTATGTGTCCATTTGGTTCCATTTATACACTCTCAGAGTTATGGTGGTCCTTGAAAATACCACTGGTATTGTTATTGTATAGCAGACATGAAGTCCACATACCAGCTCTGACAGTGTGATTAAAAAACGGTTCCAGAAATGGCTCCAAATATTGGATTCGGTTCCGGATCCCAACCCTACTCACATACACATTCTCTCTCTCTCTCTCTCTCTCTCTATCTCTCTCTCTCTTTCTCTCTCTCTCTCTCTCTCTCTCTCTCTCTCTCTCTCTCTCTCTCTCTCTCTCTCTCTCTCTCTCTCTCTCTGCCTATGGTCCTCTCTTTCCAGGGCAGTGTAACTCCTCCACATGTCAACCACGTGTATACGATTTTGTTGATAAGAGAAAGAACTGGTCTGACGCCCAGAGCTACTGCAGAGAGAGAGCTGGCACCGACCTGGCCACCATAAACGACATGGAGGATGTGAAGCTGTTGCTTCTGTTCGTAGACAGTGTTGATAATGGACCAGCCTGGATTGGGCTGGAGAAGAGAGGAAAACGTCTGTGGCACTGGCCAATGCTTAATGGTACTTTATTGGATGAAACTGAGGCACAGTGGAATTCTGGTGAACCAAACAATTTTGGTGGAAATGAAAATTGCGTGGCGATGAAACAAAACGGAAATTGGGTCGATGTCAGTTGCAATAAGAATTATCATTTCATCTGCCAATCCCAAAATGGTAAGAGTAATACATCAGGGCAGGGGGAGCAAGGGGAAGAGAGAAAAATCGATCAATAAAATAAAAACAATGTATCTACAAATGTACACATAGTAGCCCATATCTATCCGGTGCGGTTCAAATATGTTCTCCACTGTCATGACACCATAAGATTAAGAACTCTGTATCTCATCTGAACTGGGTAACAAATGTACAAATGTGAAAGCCAATACTTTGTTTCATTCAAATCCAGCAAATTTGATCCTAAAATAGCTTCATCGATTTGGGTACAGATCATTAGTCTACAAGCTATTGCTAGTAAGAATGCTTATCATACAAGTTACACAGGCTGGGCTGCACTGGGGTGGGACGATATATCGATATATCGATATATCGCGATACTTTCTCCCGCGATAAATAATCGATATCCTCCCGAAAAATATCGATATTAAAAAAAGTTTGTGTTTGTGATACGTTGTTTTTCCTACTCTGTATTTGTGTAATGATGATTTTGAACTGTTTGGTGCTATTTTATGTGTTTATGAATTGAATACAAGGACTATCGTTGGTGAATTTTCATGCAATATATCGTGATATCGCAATATATCGATATTTTCAGATATCGTGATATATCGTTGGTGAAATTTCATGCAATATATCGTGATATCGCAATATATCGGCATTTTCAGATATCGTGATATATATTGTTATCGTGGGCCTAATATCGTGATACATATCGTATCGTGAGGTACCCATATCGTCCCACCCCTAAAACAGTAAAACTATTTTATTCTTCACCACACAGAATTCGTTCTTAGTGATGTGAAAGGAAATTGGACGTTTGCTCAGAACCACTGCAAAAAAAGAACCAATGGCCTCCTGGCCAGTCCAAAAAATGAAGAAGAGAACGAAGAAATTAGAAAAAAGTTAATGGAACAGCTCAAAGATAAAGGTGAAGCTACAATCGGTCTCACTGTCTTCAGTGACCCATGGAAGTGGTCTGATGGCAGTAATACTTCATTCAAACACTGGCAGACAAAATTCAAGGAACATTCAGGACAGAACAGAATCTGTGCTGTGACTTTGACCGATGAAGGCAAATGGAACGCTAGGAACTGCAGTGAGGAGCTACCATTCTTCTGCTACAGTGGTGAGTTTACACAACAAAAATAACATAAAGTTATTCCTCAGATTTTTCATAGTACTGTAACAGTCCCAAATGAGCAGTGGTGGACAGTAACTAAGTATATTTACTTGAGTACTGTACTGAAGTACATTTGAGTATCTGTACTTTACTGGAGTATTTACATTTTTGGATAGGCCTACCTATGACTTTCACTCTATACATTTCAAAGCCAAATATTGTACTTTTGACTCCACTACATTTCTATGAAGAGAAAAAAGTACGCTACATCATGAATTATGTCCACTTAAGCCCTATGCATGTGTGTGTGTGTGTGTGTGTGTGTGTGTGTGTGTGTGTGTGTGTGTGTGTGTGTGTGTGTGTGTGTGTGTGTGTGTGTGTGTGTGTGTGTGTGTGTGTGTGTGTGTGTGTGTGCGTGTGCGTGCGTGTGTGTGTGTGTGTGTGTGTCCATGCGTGTGTGCGCACGCCTGTGTGTGTAGAGCTACACGGCTGTCTTGATGGCTGGCTGCAGTTCAATGGTAGTTGCTTTCGCCACTTTGCTGATAAACAGAACTGGTCTGATGCTGAACAACACTGCCAGGATCTCAACGCTCACCTGGTCAGCATCAACTCACAGGGGGAACAGAATTTGGTCAAACTTTTGGGGAAATTACATTCTGACAAATGTAAGTACACCTGTGTGTGCGTGCGTGCGTGCGTGCGTGCGTGTCTCACCTGTCTCACTTGTAAAATACTTTACGGTGTTAAATACATTTAAGATTATTTTTAAAAGTTAATTTACTGTAAATGCCACAGAGGTTTCGAGGCAGGTTATTCCAAAGAGTCAATGATCTAAAAATAAAAGATCTCCCTAAAGCGTTGGTTTTTGGACCAGGTAATTCAAGCTGCCCATTACTGGAACCTCTAGTGTATATGTAATGATCATGCATAGTATTACTATAAACAATCTGTATAAACACAGGAGTTTTACTGTTTTACTGTAAGTGTATTAAAAGCCAACCTATTATCAACTTTAATAGTCAGGGGATATTAGCAGAACATTTTCCAATCTTGGAATAAATTCCTTACCAAAAAAAATCTTCACCAATGTGTTTGTAAAAGTGTCTAGTAACACATCTCACAAAGACTGAAATGCAGTTTCCCTAGGGGAATTTTTGACAGCTGCTGAAAGTTGGGGTACCCACCATAACCTTATGCAGGGGAAGAAAATCAAAATTTAATTCTGTTTTAAGTAGCATGTGAGGGGGCAAACTAGGGTGTTTTTATGATTCTGAATCCATTGCAAGCATTTGTTTTGCACCAAAACCACTCCTTGGGCTAAAAACGGCCCAATCTCAATGGGCTTTTTACACAAAAAGTATACCTGGAAAAGGATGGCTATGGCCGTTTTTAGCCCAATGAGTGGTTTTGGTGCAAAACAAATGCTTGCAATGGATTCAGAATCATAAAAACACCCTAGTTTGACCCCTCACATGCTACTTAAAGGGTAAGACCACTTTGGTAGAGGTTTGGGTTGTGTAGTTACCTTGCCATGATGTAACTCCAAAGGTGGACAAGAAATCAAAAATAATTGCTCCATTGATTAGAAATTGATAATTCAAAATATGCTCCTCATTGACTTACATTGTACGGTAAAACAGCTCTCAAAGTCACTCTTTTAGCACGTAAACGAACACAAACAAAGCTGATTCAGACAATATAGAACATCATCAAACCCAGTACTGTTTGTTTTTTTAATAAAAATGTGAACTTCCTGTTGATTTTACTATTTGAAGATCCGAATCCGGATCCGTGGATCCAGTCCGGGTTTTCTTCTTAATAAAAATGGTAAAATCAACAGGAAGTTGACATTTTTATTAAAAAAATAAACAGTACTGGGTTTGGTGATGTTCTATATTGTCTGAATCAACTTTGTTTGCATTCGTTTATGGGGTAAAAGAGTGACTTTGAGAGCTGTTTTACCTTACAATGTAAGTCAATGAAGAGCATATTTTGAATTATCAATTTCTAATCAATGGAGCAATTATTTTCGATTTCTTGTCCACCTTTGGAGTTACATCATGGCAAGGTAACTACACAACCCAAACCTCTACCAAAGTGGTCTTGCCCTTTAAAACAGAATTAAAATTTGTTTTTTTTCCCCGCATAAGGTTATGGTGGGTACCCCAACTTTCAGGAGCCGTCACAAATTCTCCTAGGGAAACTGCATTTCAGTCTTTGTGAGGTGTGTTAGACACCTTTACAAACACATTGGTGAAGATTTTTTTTGGAAAGGAATTTATTCCAAGATTTTTTTAATATCCCCTGACTAGCCAAGAGAGGCAGGCATGTATACGGAGCATGCTTTTAGAGCAGCCCAGTACCATTTTATCTGTCATAATCACTGAGACATATGCTAAACATCTGCTGTGTGCGTGCGGGTGTGCATGCATGTGTGTGTGTGTGTGTGTGTGTGTGTGTGTGTGTGTGTGTGTGTGTGTGTGTGTGTGTGTGTGTGTGTGTGTGTGTGTGTGTGTGTGTGTGGGGTGTGTGTGCGTGTGCGTGCACGCGTGCGTGCATGTGTGTGCTAGCCGATGCCCCGACCTATCAGTGGATAGGACTGAATGACAAAGAGGAAGAGAGCCAGTTCAACTGGACAGATGGAAGCTCCCTGGTGAGTTATTATGGCCTTGCAGTTGTCTCCATGACTTCATGAAGTTTCAGGACAGGGCTTCCTGTGTTGTGTCATTGTGACAGGATCATGACCTTCATGTCATCTTCTTTCTCTCTCTTTCTCTCTTGGTTTCTATCACACACTAGGGCTGCGCAATATATCGAAAATGCAACTGTAACACACTTTGTGTTTCTTTATCTCTATTTCCTGCATGATCTCAACTGAAACATACAGTATTATGCAATAAAAAAACACAAAAAAAGCCCATAGGCTAATTCTAGGGGCAGGGGGTAAAGTTCCTACGAATCACCATGTTAACTGGGGTTCGTTCCAACTAACACAATTGCCGTGTTTGCGGATGGGAAGCCGGGTGGGGAGGGTGTTCTATGACGCTGCACTAGCGACAGGTCACAGGTTGGTCAGGGCGCCTGTTAAGCGGAGCGTGGAACTGGGAGTGAAAGTGTGTACCTCTGCATGCGTGAAAAGAAGTGGCTGGTGACTCCATGTGTATCAGAGGACACATGATTGTCTACTGTTTTATAAAAATATGTTATGACCAACTACAGGGGTCAGCAGTGACAAGGGACTATATACACATGGGGGGAACTGGTAATTAGCATAACGGCTGCATTGGGATAAAAAAACAACAACATACATTCTTAAAACATTTATGTTGTCTTGAGGTCTATAACAACTGGGATGCCGATCAGCAGCAGTCTAATGAGATGGAGGACTGTGTGATGATCAAGTTTACAGGAGGCAAGTGGCATGACGGGGCCTGCCACAGAGCTCGATCCTTCACCTGCAAGAGCAGACCTGGTAGGCGGCAAGATGGATACACACATGTACATGAGAAGCAAACGTTTTTTCAACACAGTAGAATCCTCAGTGTTAATTTAACTACAAGAGATTACAAGTGGAACCAAATGGACCCTTACAGGTCCATTTGGTTCAAGTTATTCAAAAGTCTAATTTTTGCGATTTGGCTGCACGACATTGTTGCAACAATAACAACAACAAAATTATGGAATACCAACAGAAGAAAGTAGATAAAAAAAAAAAAAGCTAGATCATAAAGCACTTTGAAGTGTAAGGAGATGAGGGCATGTGTCCTATTCGCTATATACTATATATAGCCTTCTATACATTCCACAAATATCTGCATGCGCGTGAGTGTGTGTGTGTGTATCCCCCCTTTGCATATCTCGAGAACCGTCCGATTGATTGACTTCAAACGGGGCACATGCATTACGGAGGGAGTTCGGTGCCCGGCGTGAAGTCTGTCGGATAGGCAGTTGTGCAGAACCGCTGATCTGACCGATATATACCATATATGGGCATAGGGACACATTCATCAATTATGAGACAGTTCTTTTACCTTGAGGCATATAATACACAAAATGGGACCAAAAACACATTTAATAGCTAAGTTGTGTACATTTCGTTGTCTTTCCCTGCAGATAACCTGATCCTAATCAAAAAGAATATGACCTGGTTCAATGCCATGAATTACTGCAGAGAGGAGCATCATGACCTTGTCTCCGTTCACAATGCTAACGAACAGGACTGGGTTCGACAACGAGCCAAGATGGCCGACACTCCCTACGTGTGGCTGGGCATGCACTACTCCTGCCCTCTGGACTTCTGGTTCTGGCTGAGCAACCAGGACTCCTGCTACCGAAACTGGGCCCCAGGGAATGGGACGGGGTCGTGTGGGATGGCTACAGCTGTGGAGCGTGGGGGGAACCAGTCCTGGGTCAGCCTGCATCACGACGAGAAATTCAATTTCATCTGTGTGAGAAAGTAGTGCTAAATGATTCATTGATGTGCTGTGTGAATGTTGGGTATAAACCCACAGTCACAAGAGCTTTGAGGGATGGATGTCAGAGGGTATGATTTTATATATATATATTTTACACGCTATAATTTTGTCATAACAGTAAATAGCAATGATAATAACAAATAACAAAATTGTTGATGAATAAACTGATGATTTATCAGTTTATTCTTTGTTTTGTTTCTTCCATACACTTTCCTTTTTATTATTATTATCCTTCCACATTGTGGGACAACTTTTGTGTTTGTTATTTTCTGTTTTCTTTTGTTTTGAAATGTTTTCATATTGTTACATTAGTATATTGTTATCTATCCTCCCTGCTACACAAGTTTATTATTATTATCATTATCATTATCATTATCATTATCATCATTATTACGGATAATAATAATAATAATAATAATAATTTGGGGATTTTTCTATTAAGATCTGAAAATTGTTTTCATATGCAAAATACTAATTTGTATTGGATATTTTTTGTGTGTAGCCACAATATTGATTTCGTTAGCCTCATAGCATAATTGCCATAATTTCCAAAACTCACTTTTTGGTCAAATTGACATTTTTGCCTAGCTCTAATGTCCTAACACTGCTCCATCATTGTGCCTTATTGCCTATGTCCTCAGCCTATCAGAATGCTTGTTACATTCCAAAATTGCCTTAAGTCATCAGGTGACTTAGGCAGAAAGTGATTTATTTGTTGTTTTGTCTCTCCTGAAAACCTTAAAAATATGAGTTAGGCAATTATGCTATGAGGCTAACGATTTCTAAAAGCTATAATTAAGGTCTGTCTATTATCATGATACAGAAGTTACTTTACAACTGGCCTATCAGTTTTCTTTGTTGCCCTATCTCCCCTTTCCTAATAGAGACCTTGCCTTTTGTAATAAGTTAATCTGTTCTAAATTTGTTAAAAATAAATACAAATATATATAAATGTATATAATCACTGTGGATAGACTACATATATTGTCCAAATACCCACTGTTGAAGGCCGGCTGACACTTTAAATAATGTATATAAATCTCATATTCATTGTTGATAGATTTATATTAAAAACATGAACCCACATAGTGTCCCTATTCTGAGCATGTCATACCAGGCAAACATTTGGCAAAAATAGCAAATCTACAAGCTCACAACACATTGCAGTGTGATGCATGCAGAGCTTTAGATTGACAATTTTTTGCAAAATTAAGGTCTGTGCCCTCGAAACAGTTAACACAGCCATCAAAACATTTTGCTAAACAAATTGTAAGTTTTAATTGTTTTCCACAGAAACAAACAACTCACATTTTCATTTCAATGCATGATGTGCTCAATTTAAATTTCCAGCATGATCTTACATTGCGCATGCTCAAACAAACAAAAATCCTGAAATTCTGTTCAGTGTTGACAGCCCTTGAATAGGCTACTTGTCTGCACAAAGGGTTACAGAATTGCCTCCATGCCGGCCAGGGACTTCCACAATGTCAATTGTGTGTTTATTTAGAGTTAGAATGTGTTTAGATTTTTTCTAAAAGAATGGATGAGATTCTCAGGTGTAGGCTTTAGTGTCATTGTGCTCAGAGAACAATGAAAAACTGTTCAGTAGTTAAGTGTTAAAAACAAAACAAGACAAAGTGACCTAAATGCAATGATTCATTTGTGTTTATAGTAGTACAGTGGGCTGGTGCAGTTATGTGCAAAGCTGCAATGTGCAATATTAATTGGGCAAACACTGACACCTAGAGGTATTTTTCAAAAGATGTCTGTGTATGGCAGTGGGGATAACTGGTTTAACGGGTTGCAGCTCAGCCGCAACTGATGAACTGAAGCAGTTTTTTCAGCAGCTAAGCCTGTTTGTTCTGCTGTGACTAACAGGCTACCTTAACTTGTTTTTACCAATCGAGTGATTGATTGACCAAATTGGTTAGGCCAAGTTTATCAAACATTTTCATGTCAAGGAACCCCAAATTCATATGTAGCCTATTTGGCCGCAGACCCCCAAATGACAATATTCAGCCGATGTATGAATCACCCCATTCAATGGAAAGGAATTACATCCAAATGTCCCCATTCTATGGGTATTTATGCCATGAGGGCCCCCACAAAATAAGATTTGTCAAGAGTTTTAATTTATTTGGGAAAATTGCCCAAATATGAAAGGGCTTAAAATGTGTAAACTGTTCCTCATTTTGCTGGGGACCCCGATGAACCACCTCAAGGACCCATGGGGGTCCCCAGACCCCACTTTAAGAACCATGGTTTAGGCCACTGAGCATTTTGTTCAGAGAATGGCGTTTAATATTCTAGCAATTCAGAAAATCTGTAATGAAATCTTTATCCTGTGATGCAGAGTAGGCCCTATACCTCTGTGAAATAGGTCCATTGTCCTGAAACAATCAAACACAATACACAAAATTAAAAGACATATAGGCTAGCCTAATTTCCAACTCACAAACACTCCCTATAATTTTGGGTATAATCTTTCATCTTATTCAAATACATAACTGAAAACTATGTACAAAATAAAATCATCCATCCATCCACCCATGCCAGAGGAGGAGGAGGGGAGTGGGAGGGAGACAAAGCAATATTTCTCAGCCTTTTCAGGCTGTGACCCCCCCCCACCCTGACAAGCACTTGGAATGTAGGAGTTGAGTTGTTAAATTTAGTTTGACTCGGTTCCACAGATAAATATTGTGATAATAGCCGATCTACAAGCCAAAGCGAGGTGTTGTAGATCGGCTATTTTCACAAGTGTTGCCTCTGTCTTATATTATTAGACAATCTTGCCAATGTCTCAGTTTTTTTTTTAAATAGTTTGTTGATTAGGCCTACTTTTGATGTAATGGTCTTTTTCTTTTCTTTCTTTTTTGTTTGTTTGAAGTATTAAAAAGGTCTCAAAAGTCCTTAAATTGTCAATTCACTGTCATTCTGGCCTGAGGAACCCCCTCCTCGAATCATGTGGGGGTCCCGACCCACAGGTTGAGAACCAGTGGAATCGAGGACTGGAGAGAGAGGCGTCGCAAAGTAGGCTACAGTGAGGGAGCTGAAGGCTACAGTGTCTAGCACCTGCGTCCTTCTGGCCGCAAACTTACTAGAGTAATATTGAGTAATAATAATATTTTAATCTACGGTCTATCCATGGGCGACCCACACACACATGCGGTGTTCTTCGAGTGTCGCAGCCTGGACACAGAACAGAAGAAGAGAATAGAAAAGTACTTCCAAATTCGCCGCAGATCCGGCGGAGGGGATTGCGGACAGCTACGGACCGTCTCTGATACACTTTATAAGATTGAGTTTAGAGATAAAACAGGTGAGTTAAATGGAAAACAGAACCAAATGCACGTATAGAACAACACGACGTAATACAGACAGATTCAGTTGTTGAATTTGTCTGGATCGTTGGCTGTTGTGTAATAAGAGAAAGTGAAAGTAAATCTGTGCAAGTTACTGTAATTGTAGCCCTGAATACATGACTATCATCATCATATGACAGTCATGGATGAACTTCAACGTAGTGTTTGTACTTTCTCCCTTTTTGGTCCGTACATCTACATAAACGTTCAGATTTCAAATACAAAGTGCTTACCCCATGGTCACGGATTTTACACTTATGTTCGGGCCCTCAGAAGTACCCGTATCCTCCTTATTGTTCAATAAAAAGCATTTTAATCCGATCGGTGGCAATTTTCTCATAGAGTTATAATGTATCAGAATGCAGTACTTCTCCCAGCCGATAGGGTCACGTAGTTGAAAGCATAAGGAGAAAATACGAAGAAAATGGCCACCGATCAGATTAAAATGCTTTTTATTGAACAATACGGGTACTTCTGAGGTCACGTACAGTATTGTAACATCCGCAGCCATGGGGTCAGCACTTTATATTTGAAATTTGAACGCTTATGTAGATGTACGGGCCAAAAAGGAGAAAGTGCAAGCACAATTTTGAAGATCATCCATGACTGTCATATACAATATGACAGTATGTCTCAGGGCTAAGCTACTGCAATAGCAGCTTTTTAGTCCTGTGTCTTTATGAACGATGTCACAAAAATGATGAATAAACGTAGATGGTGTCCTACAAAATATTGTGGATATTTTCAGATAATTTAAACGTTGTCTAGCAATAGTTTCACTTTCACATTTGAAGATGACATAGCAGTTAAAATCTGTTTCTCTTTCTCTTTTTGAGAGAGAAAGACAGTCCAAACAAGTGGTTTTCAAAGTGGGGTCCGGGGACCCACAGGGGTCCCCAACAATATTAGTTTAGATATCATCACATTCACAAATCACTGAAATCAGTTACCACCTTGACCCTATTTTATCTTCAAGCTCACTTTATGAGCTTTTAGATCGACTATTTTTGATATATATATATATATATATATATATATATATATATATATATATATATATATATATATATATATATATATATATATAAATGTATATACTGTATATTATTTTACACAAATCTTGGTGTCCCTTGCACAAAATCTTTTCAGATGGGGGTCCTCTGCCTAATACATATCAATTCGAGGGTCCTTCTTGACATGAAAGGGTTTTGAGAACCACTGTTGCAGATGGTAGCTAATACCTCTCCCCTCATCTCTTCTCAGATCAAGAGAGGGTTCTGCAAAAGTCTCAACATGAACTGGACTTACCTGACGGGCCTCTGGCATTCACTGTCCAAAGCAGCCCCGTTCCCTCCACTCTGTCGCCCACCACATCCACTGCCTCCAGCCCTGGTCCTTCCACCCTGTCACCCACCACATCCACTGCCTCCAGCCCAACCCTTAGACTGTTTGCTACTTCAGTAGAGGTGAGGCATTCAATGGCTGTGCAAGCTTCAGGCATTTTCCCGCTCTGGGCATGATCACTGTTTGCACAGCCGTTCGTAGTGGGCAGGTCTGCTCATCTGATCAACTTCACACTCAACATGGCACTTCCTTGGGCAATGCACCTGCCAAGTGTGAAGTCAATCAGATGAGGCTGATTCTGGAGAACCACTGGTCCAATTGACTTCACAAACACTGAAAGTGTTGACCACTATTTGTAAAAAATGATAATAATAATAATAATAATAACCATGTGTTTTCTTCACCACAGAGTCCCCACCTCTCTCATGAAATACACCTTGAGGCATACCTTGTGCGGTACCTCAAGGACTGCCCCAGGCCCTTGAAGAAGCTAGAAGATGAACTCTCCTCTGTAGGGTGTTGTGCACAGCTCCAAACAGAAGCAGGTACTGTTTTGGTCAGGAGGTCATCCCAGACCAGCCTGGGCGTGGAGGAGGTCAAACACTGGAGGGCTGAGTTGGAGAGAGTCTTTGACCGGGTTAAAGAACATTACGTCTGTCACTTTGAGATGGACACACACAAAGTCAAGCTTCTCCTTCAGTCTTGTAGTCAGCCAACAACAGATAACGTCAGGGTGTACAGCCAGGTTGGAGTGGCTGTTGTTGTCGGGGAGTGTTCCGAGGTTCAAGCCAGGCTTAGGGACCTTGAGGACTCGCAGGTCAGACGTCAAGGGTCAGCGGTCAGTCAGAAGCAGACCTCCACCCGCCGACTGGGTGTAGCCAAACTCAGACTCCTCTGGGATGAAATAGAATGTGGCCTGAAAGGGTTTGTTCCTGGTGTGACGCTCAAACCGGGAGGTGAGGGACAGTTAATTTTGGAAGGCTCTGTAGGGGAGGTTCGCAAAGCTGGAGAGTTGATCTCCAAGAAGGAGGATCTGGTGCTGGAGAAGGTGGTGGCTGAGGTGAGCCCTCATCTCTTGAACCTCCTCAGAAAAGCATATGGAGGTCCTGGAGAGCTTAGAGACTTGTTAGGGGTTGGTGGTGAGGTGGAAATTGAGTTAGGTGACACAGAACTACGACTTTTTACCCTCTCTTCTGGTAAACTGGACGACATAGAGAGGGCATTGCAAAGCGAGTTCAAGGAGGTGAAAGTTGAAGTTCCGAACTGCTCTGCTGTGCCTTCTGAGCTCAGGGCAAAACTTGAGTACAGGCTCAATGAGCTGAACCATGGAAGATGCAGGGTTGCGCACAGGTTTGGCTCAGGCAGTATTGTTTACCTCCTAGGTCACGCCAAAGAGGTTGACGAGCTGAACGAAGTGATCGGACAGTTCATTCTGGACCTGTCCAGTGTAGAGGGAAGCGTTGTTCTCCCGTTCACAGAAATAGCCGACTGCTTACCTAAATTGCTGCAGCTGAATGGCTTTGACCATTCCGGTGTGACAATCCACCCTTTACCCTCATCATTCAGCCCCAGCGTAGTGCTGGCAGGTCCATCCAGTCAAGTAACCCATGTTAGGAATAGGCTGGGTCCACTTCTGGACTCCCTGGCTCGAGAGATGGTTAACATTGACCTGCCGGGGGCACTGCGTTACTTACAAAGCCCTCCAGGGAGAGAGACGCTGCAAAATGTTGGCTGCTCTCACCGTTGCCTTATACAGCTTCAGAAGGACTTGAGTCAAGGAGGCACAGCACTTGAAAGTTACCAACTTGGCGGGCTGCAGATACTGGTCTGCCAGGGCGACATCACCAAAGTGCGGGCTGATGCCCTGGTCAACGCTGCCAATGAGGACCTGGACCATGGTGGGGGTGTTGCCGCAGCACTCAGCCGTGCAGGAGGTCCCCAAGTCCAGAAAGAAAGCAGAAATCTAGTAAAGCAGTATGGTCAAATTGCTACTGGCAATGTGGTGGTGACCGAAGGAGGAAACCTGCTTTGTAAGGTCCTGTTTCATGCTGTCGGACCTAGAGCAGGAAGAGTAAATGGAATGGAGAAGGTCTTATTGGAAAAAACTGTCACGGCAGCTCTGAATTTAGCAGTAACAATGGAGCTCGAGTCCATAGCTTTACCCTGTATCAGCTCCAATATATTTGGGGTCCCTGTTAAGGTGTGTGCAGAGGCCATTGTGACTGCCGTGCGAGACTTTGCGTGTCAGAAGCATTCCCTGAATAAAGTCATCCTGATTGATAACAGAGGGGAGGTAGCCAGGGTCTTGCGGGATGCCTGTGACAGGCTTCTCCGTCGGCGGGATGTGGGACAAGGTGCTCATGGGTTCCAGAGGGGCCTCACTGATGCTACTGCCCCAAACGAAGCAAGCAGGGCCACAACGGGTGGTGATGTCAGCTGTGTCCAGGTGGAGATCATTCAGGGAATCATCGAAACACAGCAGGTGAGAGTCAAGTCACACAGGTAAACTCAATGTGCTTCACTGAGAAATACATAGAAAGATACTGTACATGCAACATATTCGTGTTTTGCAACATAAAACTTGTTTATCCAAAACTGTTACTTTTCTGGAAATGGAAAATAAAACTGAAAAAAAAAAATGGAGAAAAAAAAATGTAGGCAGTGGAGTTATTTTTTAATTAAATATTTATTTTATATTTTATAAAACCAACAGAAAGACTTGACCACTCAGCCTGGCATCCCTATTTTGGGCATCCCTTATTTTTTCAAAAATAGCGCATAAATTAGATCTTCAAATAGCAGATAGCTGAAGTTCATATTGTGAGATTGAACTTGTTGCATTGAGAGATACAATATTTCTGCCTGAAGTTGGGCCAGTGCAGCACAACTGTAAGCCACAACCGTTTATCACAAAGCATTCTCAGTACTCTAATATTGCATTGAATAAAAATAGGTGGATGGATCCCCCTCCGCCCCTTTTGACTGCCTTACTATTTTTCTAGGTGGATGCTATGGTCTCACCCATGGTCAGCCATGATCCTGTCTCCACCCGCGTGGGGAACTCGTTGTCCCGTGTTGTCGGACCTCAGCTGACTGCACAGTTCCACAGAGAGGCTGGGGGAGCTACGCTTCCTGGTGACATGGTTTTGGTGGAGGGGTTGCCTGGGCTTCCCTGTAAGGGGGTGTACTTCCTCAATCTATGTCCATGGGATAACAACCCACACGGAACAGCAGTTCAGGTCAGAGTGTGGGATTTGCGTGTGTGTGTGTGTGTGTGTGTGTGTGTGTGTGTGCGTGCGTCATTGCGTGCATGCGTGTGGATGGCAGTGATAAGAACGTGTGTGAATACATGCATGTCTCTGGAAGTCTTTTAAATATTTCCAATAAACAAACTTTGACCCAATATCCCTTCTGAACTAACCTGCATAAACCAGGCTCTGAGGCAGGGCACCCGCAGTATTCTGGCATCCTGTGAGAGCAAAGGCTTTGTCTCCGTGGCTTTCCCTGTGTTGGGAACAGGCGCTGCCCTGCGTTTCCCTCATCACATGGCTGCCAAAGTTGTCTTAGAAGAAATCCGCAATCATGAACAGAACCGGGCCAGTAGAACACCATGTTTGGCCCGCATTGTAATCCACCCCCATGACAAAGAATCTGCAAAGGTGAGCAAATTCATGTAATAGTAATGTAATGTTACTTGAGATTTAAGTTGGGATTCGGTTAGAGGTAGGCATTTGGCTAGTAGTAGGTTTTGGTTAACAGTAGGGGTTTGGTTAGTGGTAGGGGTTTGGTTAGGGGAAGGGGTTTGGTTGTACATTAGTACTAGTTTATCTGAAGAACCCCATGGGAAAGAGGTTCATTTGGCAAAGTAATATGTCCAGATGATCGATACATGCATAAAAGCACATAGAAACTTATTATTAAATTATTGCAAATCAATATAGTTTATTCTAGAAAGATTACAGAAATAAGAATAAGAGCCCTGAAGTATCTGTCACACACAATAATTAAACTTTCTAACCATTAACACACTTCATGAGATACTGTTAATTGTATATCAGAAAGTATAAAGTCCAAAGTGCCACAGTAAAGCTGTCTGATTGCATTTAAAAGGGCCTTGAATATAACACTATCAATATTCTGGATGTTAAAAACAGTGTGTGTTTGGTATGCAGGAAGAGGGAGTCTTGAATAAATGGGGTTCTACTTTATATTGAGGTTGTCGCTGCTTGTACTTGGCAAATAAACCCCTCTTGGTTGTAGGACTATCAATATTTAAAACAATTATTTAACCTTTATTTTATTATTTATTTAACCAGTTACAGTGGGGTATTTCTGCTACTGTAGGATAACATTCTTGCCTTTGTTTGATTTGAATTGACTTCAGGCTCTGCAGGCTGCTCAGGAGGCTCTGCATCTCAGAGGCTTCACAAATGATGCTCAACCAGATAAGGGTGGGTCTAGCGACGAGCTTACGGCTCATTTATATTTGCCCGTATTACCCTTTCAACAAGTGTTAAAGTCCTTACACACCGGGGGCGTTTTTTTCATGCGAATAATACGTTTTTAAAAAAAAAACTTATAAAGTCAATGCAAGCTTCCACATCCGTTTCGCGGAGAAAAAAAGCATATTTTATTTATTCGGACCGCATCCGAATTTTGCGTATATTCGCCATTGTGTAATGACCTTAACTTGACAAAAAACAAAGGTATTACAGCTGAGACAAAAAAGGCAAATTAGCTAATTTGATATTCAAAAGCAGTAAAATCATGTAATCAGTTGAAAATAAGTAATTTTTTTAAAGTAAGTGACACCTGAGAAAAGAGTTGTGTGACCATTATGTACAGTATACTGTAAATTAGTCTTTACACTGCCAGAGCTTGATTTGATCAGATTTTCCAGATTAAAAGACAATCTTGCTTTGTACATTTCCATTTGTATTTATATGATATTTATCCGGGATAAATATATAGCTTTTAGTTCACGTTTAATACTTATAATATTTTATCTACATCCTGCATGCCATAGCTACAATGACACAATTATCCTCCAGGGAACAATAAAGATAATCATATTGCTGTTACAGTTAGCATTATTCCTATCTCTCTTTTAGCTTCCTTTTATCGTCATGTCTCCTCGACCCAACATGAGGTCACATCCATGCTGGGCGTGGTCAAACTTCAGCTGGTCTGTGGTGACATCATTCATGAAACCTCTGATGTCATCATCAACACAACTGACTTCTCCAACCCACTGCAATCAGGTACTAATACCCCCCCCCCCCATTCTGTATTAATGTCATGTCACATGCAGTTTGACAGAACAGTAATTATACCAGGGATCTTCAACAAGGGGTCGGGGACCCCTAGGGGGTCCTCAGAGTTACTACAGGGTGGCCGCCAAATCTTTGTGTGATAGGATACATTTTTTTACATTAAAGGTAAGTGATTTTCTTTGGTTAAAATAAGTGTTGAATAGCTCTATATTCTGATAGTACTCATTGCTATAGAGTGTTTGTTCAGTAACAGGAGTCTCCATGTCTCTCCACCTCTTTATTAAACAGAAAATGCATTTTCAGGTGGGGATACCAATTTTATCCAATCAGGATAGAGAACTCAGTCAGGATACAGATTAAACAAGGGCAATTGAAAGTGATGACACTAAGAAATTAGCAGACAAAATAGGAACTGGAACACTATAAAATGAAGCTGATAAATGTGTACTCTCTCCTGATTGGCTAAGAAAAAAGAGCAGACCAAGTACAGAGTGAAAGGTCAAGTTTACTGAGTATTGACGGTTTAAGTGGTTAAATGTCTGAAAATACACATTAACATGAATCCAACATACTCTGATGATAGTGCTGTCAAACAAGTCTATGAAGCTATCTATGAAATCTATGAAAATGTTTCATCTGCAACACAATTTTATACAATATGTAGTGGGGGTCCCTGCTTCATCTCTCTCAGCTAAGGGGTCCTTGGCCTGAAAAACGTTGAAGGCCCCTGAATTAAACAGTACAACAGGTACAGTCGTTGCAACCAAGCAATCTGTTTGGTCGAAATAGGTTCTCCAGCCATGCTCAATCAGCATGACAGCACACCTACAGTATGTACTCAAAGGAAAAATGCTTAATTACTATAAACATTGCTCCACCACTGATTTGAAAAATAACACAGCACTAGCACAGTGGTTCTCAAACTTTTTCATTCCAAGGTATTTATTTGGCCGCGGACCCCCCATCTGAAATTGTTTTGTGCCAGGGACCCCCAGAAGCAAAGATTTGAGTTAAAAATGGTCGCTTTCAAAGATTTGCACACATTTTCAAGATTTTTCAAAAATAGCAGATCTACAAACTCATAGCGCGTCACGCTATGAGCTTGTATATCTGCTATTTTTGAATAGCCAAAGTATAAAATATGGATTAAGTGGTTAAAATGATTGTGACGCTAAAAATGCATGTGAAGTTCACAGACATAATATCTAAATCTGCCTTTGTTCAGGGGATATCTTAGTTACAACAAGATTGAACTAACAGGGAAGTTTTGCGTTTCTATGTGGTATTTCTTCAGTTTGGGACACAGTATCTCATCAGCTCACGTTGAGATACTGAATCGACAGGGATTAGTTCATGTCTCAGTCAGACCCCATGTATTTCCACGGAAATGGAGATAGATAACATTGGCAAAAAGGTTTTTGTTCCAGAATACATCACATTTGAAATATAAAAATAGAATTTGGAGACTGAAACCAATTGAAAATTTTACCAGGCTTGCACATCCCTGGTTATCAGAGTGGAAGAATTCTGTATTAGTCAGTAACAGTTGAGCCAAACTGAGTCTGGGACACTTATTGCTGAAGTGTTGGTTTAATGCATGATATCATGGGAGGTAGAAGAGTGTAGCTGCTTGTGCTACAGGAATAAGCTGTACCCAAAAGCTGTACCCCACACACATGTGCCATGACATCTTGACTCTATAATATTGATATGGTTAGAACATATCATAAGGCTAAAGGTTAACAACATAATAGCATAATATAAGGTGTAAATCTACCATAGTTCCTTCACATCAGTCTCAATCAGTCATATCTATCTATTGGTGAAGGCCTGATTCTAAAAACATCAGGTCACATATATTTTTAGCTGTATCTTATGGAACAACCCTGGTTCTTTCCACAGGTGTATCCAAAGCCATTGTGACTGCTGCAGGGCCCAGCGTCCAAGCCGAACTGACACAAGGTGCGCCTGAAAATTGAACAATGCAGGAGAGATGATTTATTATTATTTTTGAGACAATTGCTATATAGATGATTAGTTATTATATGAGACTGACAAAAATATGAATAGATGGTTAGACATTTGTATGCTTTTTCTGTCACAGACAAAAAAAAATAATGTTTAATTTTATTTTTGTGCCAGTGGGAGTTCCAGCAGACCGTATGTGCTCCACTGGACCTGGTCTGCTGAGGTGTAAGAGCATCATTCATGCTAGTTTCATGTGTGAGCCTCAGAGGATTCACAAGATTTGTGGGAAGATACTGAAGACATGTGAGAGCAAAGGCTACCGCTCAGTGTCCTTCCCGGCCATCAATACTGGTACGTGTGTGTGTGTGTGTGTGTGTGTGTGTGTGTGTGTGTGTGTGTGTGTGTGTGTGTGTGTGTGTGTGTGTGTGTGTGTGTGTGTGTGTGTGCGTGTGCGTGTGTGCGTGTGGGCTGGCATGTGTGTGCACGTGAGATTGTGTATAGAGTAGAATCCAAAGTCTGAAATATACAAATAATTACCCTAATTAGGCCTTTATTTTGACAAAATAAAAAAAATCACCAAATACCTCGATATCGATATTGTGACGATGATATCATATTGTGACTATATTACAATTTATTTTTGTAAACATAAATCAATAGCTGATTTACAGACTTACAATGTGTCGCAATTTGATGCGTTGCAAGCTTGTAGATCGGCTAGTTTCACTATGTTATAAAATAGGGATCAAAAGCAGGAAAAGACAACACTTATGCCATATCACAATATTATGATATCCAAAATCCCAGAATGTATCTAGTCTTATATCACGATAGCAATATAATATCACTATACTGGTAATCATTACCATTACGGAACACTGTTGAAAAACAGTGCACTTGCAATATTCTGGACATTTTGCCATGTAAAATAGAGGCATTTTAAATTCTATAAAATTGTAGAGAGCTTTTCAGAGTAGTAAAAATTAAGAATCAGCAGAATAACTTATTTTTGATTAATAACATGTCTATTTAAGGAGACTCATGGAGATGGACTCTTGTTTATTACAATTCTCAGTGAAGTCAACTCTGAAGACAGCCACCAGAGGGCGACATAACTTTAGAAAACAGAATTTAGTCAGTTTGAAGCAGTTTAAGCTTACTGTACATACAGTAATATAGTCATATACTATAGCAGGTGTATAATAGCCATGTCTGTTTTCTGTATTCATGTGTCTTTCCAGGTGTAGGACTTATGGACTTTGCCACTGCTTGCAAAGCCATGCTGGATGGCATGGCCACGGCTGTGAGGAACTTGAACCCAAATGTTCTGTCACTTATCCGCATCGTCATACTACAGCAGCCTGTCTTCCAGGCCTTTAGGTCAGAACATTATCTTTTTCCCATAAAAAACAAATGGAAGTACAGAACAAATGGAGTCCGGGATTAGTCACTGACCACCAGTGAATATTATGGCTGTATACCCCGTAGATCATATTTCATGTTACTGTATGCAGTGGTTTTGGAACAAGTTCTGCCAAGCATTGTTTTTACTATGTTTGGCATTCATTTAGTTTAGTTTTTTATAAAAATAAATATGATCATAGTCTCATTTTTTTATCCATAATGAAAATGTACATAATATACAGTACAGTATAACTCCAACAACCTTTTCTGTATGTTCTTGTAGATCAGAACTGGAACATCGCTTTGGACAAATCGCCCCGAGCCTCACCCTGAAAGGTGTGTTAACAGAGCCAGACATGGGCTCACCTTAAAGGACCATACTGGCGTTCAATACATGCCATTATCTATTCACAGTGTTGGACATAATTATCATACATAAACCTGGACAACTTTACTGTAATTGTCGTTACTTTTAGATTGCACGTTTGTTTACATTTTCTAGGAAGTCATTAAAATGTTACCAATTTATCTGAATAACTGGATTGATGTTGGGTAAACATATTTGTGTGATATATAAACCTTGGATGTTTGAATTTCATATATCAATGTTTTCTCCAGGGGCTATTTTTGGTTAGTCTTTTCAAACCTGTGCTGAAGGAGGCACCCCATGTCACCTGATTAGCTGTGTTCTTTTTCTCTCTCTCTTTCTTAATCAATCCTTTGTTAACCTGTAGAAAAAGCACTTAAAGTACTTAAAAAAGTAAACCTGCGTGGATCAGCCACCATCCAAGGCCCTGACTCCCCTCCTTCAACTCCTCCGGGCCCGGTCGGCCCCTGGAGACCGCAGAGGGCCGTGCTGTGTGTGGTGGGCCCTTCGTCCGGCAACCTGGGGACGTCCGTGCAAGGAGACGTGGAGGGTGTCTTGCTGCAGCAGCTCACAGAGCGAGAGGTGCCGGCTGGCGAATTCTCCCGGCTCAACGGCATGGAGCTGGAGGCCGTTCAGGCCAAAGCCAGAAACCTTGGGGTGAGCCTGGAACTGAGACGAGCGAACAGCGGCAGAGCCGGGGATGGAGGGGGCGCCGTGGGCGGGACCGGTGCTGGAGCTCGGTCAGGGAGCGAGGGCGTCTACGTGCTGAGTGGCCTGAAAGAGGACGTGTTGAGCGTCAACGAGCTGGTGGACAAAGCTCTGAAGAGAGCCCTGCAGGGAGAGGTCCTGGAGAGGGAAGAGGCCATGGTGGCCTTTAAGGTTCAGTGGTCCATGCAGGTAAGTGACAGCGTCTGGCAGGAGCTCAGCCTGCAGACTAACTACCAGCTGGAACATACCTACCAGGAGAAGAGAGACGCGTTTGTCGACGTAGAGGGACCAGACGGGACCAAGGTGAAAGTAAACCTAAGGAATCGGGAAGCCGCCGACTTGCTTACGGGCCTCACCTACAAAGTGAAAAGAACTGAGACTTCAGGTACAGTATGGTGCTGTTTTGGTTTGATCTTCTTCATTCATCTATTGATTCATGCAAAACGTGCCTAAAATAGACTGATTGTACCATGTTCCCTTAAGCCCCTTGCTCAAAAAGAAAGGAAAAAAAGACAACAAACAAAACAAACACACGATTCTCTACAAGTATAATGTATGCGTTCGTTGTTAAAAACTGATTGACCAAAACCAAAATCTCTTAGAGTGCTAACCCTAACCCTTTACACATGACTCACGGGTTTAAATTACAGCCACATCAGTTATTTAATATTTACATTAAAGATTAAGGATGAATTTGGTACCACTAGTGCTAAATGTGACATCATCATCTTGCAGAGTTACCACCATACTGGGAACCTATGGCAGCAGGACAGATCTTTAAGGTGGAGCTGCTACCCAGCTCACAAGAATACCTAAGCGTGGCACAGGGCTTCCTGAAGACAGCTAATTACACCATTCAGAAAGTAAGTGACACACACACACACACACACACACACACACACACACACACACACACACACACACACACACACACACACACACACACACACACACACACACACACACACACACACACACACACACACACACACACACACACACACCAGAGTTTGTCACATCATTGACGATGTGTAAATATATGCTGGCATCTACCACTTATTGTTACATATATTGGCACACACATACACACACACAAACTGGAAGCGATGGGGAGAACTTGAGGCAAACTGTTGACCTTGACCTTTTAACTGATTTTCAGAATCAGGTTTATTGTCACATCACAGGTTTACAAGATAAAAATCACACCCTGTGTGAAGTGGGCGGTGTCTTGCTAGCTAATCACAATACTGAATGGAGTCAACCAATCATGTACAAAAGATAAATACATTTATTGAAACACTCTTTATGATGGACGAAACCATAACTTGAAAAAAACCAATTTATGGTTTTTTTTCAAGTTATGGTTGCTTATATAGGGCTATGCACATGTGTCATGTGACACTGGCCAATCACAGTCCTGAATAGATTGTGATTGGCCAATCACAGCGCAGGATAATTGTACAAATTTCCAAACCTCACTTTTAGGCCGGTTTCACTGCCCAAGATATTTGTACATTTTTCCAAATCTCACTTATAGGGGCGGTTTCACCGCCCAAAAAAGTGGGTGACATTTGTTTTCGTACATCGTTCCCATCGCAACGTTATTTCCATAGAAAGAAGAGGGGGGGTGGGGGTGGGCAAGTGGGAAGGAGTTCAAACAAGATAAAGATAGATAAAGATAAAGATAGATAAACAAGTTATCTACATATTTACACTACTGTAGTACCTGAGATTTAAAAAGATATGACGAAGGTGCCTGTCTGCCTGAGCATAGCAGCAATGTATACTGTGCATGATTTAAGGTGCTTAGAGAAAAAAGAAAAAAAA
The DNA here is from genome assembly GCF_963280865.1 of Gymnoscopelus braueri. Classification (NCBI taxonomy): domain Eukaryota; kingdom Metazoa; phylum Chordata; class Actinopteri; order Myctophiformes; family Myctophidae; genus Gymnoscopelus; species Gymnoscopelus braueri. The sequence continues at coordinate 20,209,729 of NC_137620.1, forward strand.
GGAAAGCACAATAAAAGACAAAAAAAGTCAGTGTGTTATACATGGGATTAAGGTGCAAAAAGTCAGTGCGTGTTGACCACATAATCCACATAAGGTGGACTGACCCTGGTATAATCCGCAAGTAGTTCCATGAGGGAGAGCAAAAAAAGAAAGTCACTTGTACCTGGTGTGTCTATTTTAAAGAACAGATTAATCAATAGTGCGAGTCTGACCCCCCCCCCCCCCCCCCAACTTATCTGCCACTTCTCTGTTACACACTCACACCGAAGAAGTGAAGAAGGAGAGAAAGAGATGAAGATGATACAAGTCAAGGGTAGTTCTGTACATCTGTGTTGTTGTCTGTTCTCAGATTGAGCGTGTGCAGAACTTCTTCCAGTGGCAGGCCTATGCGTTGTGCATGCAGCGAATCCTGTCCAAGAACGGAGAGAAAGAGGTTGGGGAGAAAATGCTGTACCACGGAACATCGGCTGAAGCATGCGACTGTATTGAAAGAAACAAATTTGACAGGGGCCTTGCGGGAGAGCACGGTAAATAATGCTGTTACCGCAGCCTTTAGATATACTGTATGTAGGCATTTGTATGGACAAATGCTCATATGTTTGATTTTAACCCATTAAGACCTGAGGGCGATTCTACAAATGTCTTCTAAATCCTAACCGTTTTCTGTTGCTATAGCAGTGGTGCTCAAACTTTTTCATGTCAAGGACCCCAAACATTATATGTATTTAGCCCCGGACCCCCAGAAACAAAGATTTGAGTTAAAAATGTTCGCTTTAAAAATAAATAAGATTCAATTCAAGATTTTTCAAAAATAGTAGATCTATAAGCTCATAGCACGGCACGGTATGAGCTTGTATATCTGCTATTTTTGAATAGCTATATGTATAGCTAAAATCTAAAATTACACAGTTTTAATGGGTTAAATATTTACTGTATGTATGCGTTTGTTATCAGAGCTCATTATGTTTGATTTTAAAAACATGATGCAACAGTGGTTCTTTTGACTGTCAAACATCTCCCTCTCTCTCTCTCCCTCCCCCGCCTTCTGTCTTTCATTCTCTCTCTCTCTCTTTCTGTCTCTCCCCTTCCGCTCTCATGCAATTGCTTTTCTGTCATTCTCTCATATAGGTGCATTGTATGGAAAGGGCGTTTACTTTGCAGTGAATGCCAAATACTCAGCAGGTCGATTTTCTCCGGTCGACAGCTCTGGTCTGCGGCGGCTGTACGTGGCCCGCATCCTGACGGGCCGCTTCACCGCCGGGAAGAGCGCAATGAAGGCCCCGCCTCCCCGCTCGTCCTCTGACCCCTCCGACTGCTTTGACAGCCTGGTAGACCAGCTACAGAACCCCTCCATGTTTGTCATCTTCCATGATGACCAGGCCTACCCGGAATATTGCATCACCTTCAAGTAGAAGATGAGCCCATTAAGACCGGGAACGTATCTCTGTCATTTTAAGATTTCTTTGGCTGTTCAAAAATAGCAGATATACAAGCTCATAGCGCGGCACCGAGTGCCGCACTATGAGCTTGTAGATCTGCTATTTTTGAAAAATCTTGAAAATGTGTGCAAATCTTTGAATATATATTTTTTAAAGCGAACATTTGTAAAATATTTTGTTCCAGGGACCCGCCCCCCCCCAGAAGCAAAGATTTGAGTTACAAATGTTCGCTTTAAAAATATATAATTCAAAGATTTGCACACATTTTCACTATTTTTGAATAGCCAAATAAATCTTAAAATGACCAGCACAGGTCTTCACTATTAACAATCTATGGACTCTCCAGTTCCTTCTCATTTAATTTGGCAGGTTATTGTCTCAGACTTTGAAATTTAAGATCTAATACTACACTACACTTTTCCTTCTTTCGTCTTAAAGATTCATAGAAAAGGTATGTTTACAAAAAAAATTATATTTCTGCATTTGATCTTGATTCACTTTTGGTCATTTCAGTGGCTCAGAATTGTTCTAATGTATGACCTCTGTACTGTGTATCGATTCTCACTCTGGGTTAATGTGCTGAAAGATATTTTTATTCCGTAACCTCTTGATCCCAGAAATTACAGTATACATTATCATAGTAATGTGTATAGATTATAGCCTGTACATCTATCTCTGCAGTTGCTCAAGTCTAGCCTCCTTTGTCCTGGTGTTGGCGTATCTTACTTCTGCTGCTGCTATGACACCTGAATTTCCCTCTGGGGATCAATGAAGGACAAGGTGTATCTCTTCTTATTATTATCAGACTGAGTTACAGGCAAGGGCTGTCTTTAGGTTGAACTGATTGGACAGCGGCCGTATCATCCCAAGGGAAGGTATGACAGCTGCTCAGTGCAACTTTATCACCCTTCATCAGCCATGACAAATAAAGGCTCAGTATGTGATAAAAAATCACACCCAGTGTGAAGTGGGCGGTGTGGTCATCACAGTGGTCATCATAGTGATGGAAGCTCACTTCCCAAAAAAAAAAAGATTTTTGGAAGTGCATAATCCTATTTATAGGTTATTAATGTCATCATGTGTCTCGCTAGCCAATCACAGTGCTGAATAGAGTCAGCCAATAGAGTCAGCCAATCACAGTACAGCTAGGGGTCTACTAATGGGCCAATCACAGTGCAGGAAATTAATACTAATGAGGTGTCCCAACCCCACTTATAGGGGCGGCTACACCGCCCAAAAATGTATACAAATGTGTTTTTTTTGCTAACTGACAACTGACATTCTGTACAAGAACACCTTGATCTTGTGCCTTTGATTATGATATGATTATTGAGTTTGTATTGTTATGAAATGTATCAAATATGTATCACAGTTATTTTAATTCAACTGTTAATAAATCAATAAGGTATATTGGTTTGGCCGGCACTCTTGCATTCATTCAGTCATTAAAGTTCATCACTATTTCATGTGCCGGTTAGCAACATGAACCCTAGCAATATAGGCGACCATACAGTAGGTGAATATTCGGTTTCACAGCAGATCTACAAGCTCACGACGCATGTTGTGAAGCGCTGTGATTTTTTTTATTTGATTTGATTTATTTGATAAATTCATGATACAATTCACAGAGGTGCATAGTACAGAGTTATCAGGATGGCACAACAAGTCAAATGACTTAATTCCATTGCGATCCCAACATAAATAATAGCAACATAGTGTCTAACTGATAACACATTTGTTATTCTATTATAACTAAATAAAACCAGTGTACAAGAGACAAATAAATAAATAAATAGAACACTACATTTAACACATCCAATACCAGCCATACAGTACCAACAAGGTCCAATGCAGACCAACCAGGGGCCCCTGACTCTATTCCAAATTTTCAACAGCTTTTTAAAACTGTTCAATGACCAGGCAAATTTAATTTCATGTGGGATTTTGTTCCACGCCTCCCCCCCTGTGTATTGGAATTTCTTACTTAAGTAAAAGTATCAATTCTGCAATGTAGAAATACGGAATTCAAAATTTACTTCAGTAAAAGTACAAAAGTATTGGCATCAAAATGTACTTAAAGTACCAAAACTAAAAGTACCCATTGTGCAGGATTGTGAGCTTGTAGATCTGCTATTTTCAAATGGCCGAAATATATATAGGGCTGAAGTAGGGTAGTGTGTTTTGCGATAATTATCAAAGTCTAAAAAGTAACTAGTAACTAAAGTTTTCAAATAATTGTAGTGGAGTAAAAGTACAATATTTGCCTCTGAGATGTAGTGGAGTGGAAATACTCCAGTAAAGTAAAATTGTACTTAAGAACAGTACTTGAGTAAATGTACTTATTTACTTTCCACCCTCCCCCCCCTCCCACTGCACGGACATGTGCAGGATCCGCCCACTAACCACTTCAACCTGGTGTCAAAACAAAACCCCTAGTCAACAAACGACTTTGTAAATGTCTTTATTTAGATGGCATCTTTAGACAGATGCCAGGTTTAATCTTTACCTGGTATCCTAGTTTCTCTGAGGCACTAAATGTGTTGTGTATTGTGTTGAGTAATGTGTATTTTCTTTGCACTACTCTATTCACGTGATGTAAATAGAGTGCAAAAGAAAACCGATTTAGCGCTTCAAAGAAAGGAGGATATACCAGGTAAAGGTTAAAACCTACCTAGCTGGTCTAAACATGCTATCTGGTCACGTTATGTTAATAATGTATATAACATAACAACATAACAACATAACAACATAACAACAACAACATAATGTGAACAAGAAATCAAAAAGAAATACAAGTAACATTTGTTGTCAAAGAACATAACACTGTCTTAAATGCTGTAGTGAGATGTCTATAAGTGGGGTCCGGGGACCCCCAGGGCCAGGGGTCCTTAGGGGGGTGGGGGGTACCAGGGGACCCCGGGCAAAAGTAGTTAATATAGCGTCACAATCATTTTAACCACTTTAACTATTATTTTATATGTTAGCTATTCAAGCTAGCTATTCTAGCAGATATACAAGCTCATAGCGCGGCACCGAGTGCCGCGCTATGAGCTTGTAGATCTGCTATTTTTGAAAAAACTTGAAAATGTGTGCAAATGTGAATATATATATATATTTCTTTTTTAAAGCGATTTTTTTTTACTCAAATCTTTGGTTCTGGGCGTCCCTGGAACAATACTTTTGAGATGGGGGTCCGCGGCCAAATACATATAATTTTGTGGGGGTCCTTGAGATGAAAAAGTTTGACAACCACTGGTCTAGCATTTGCAGTACTTGAAGCTCTCTCACTGGGCCTGGAACCGACCAGGGGGAGGAGGAGTTACAGATGGCTTACACCCAATAGGCTTACACCCGCCTCCTGTCCTCGTTGGCCCATGCATGTAGTCAAAGCCCTCCATAATGTGCTGCCAGGTCCTTCTGAAATTTCAGATTCTAGCCCCAATGACCCCCCCATCAGATCCTGTTTCCCTCCTGAACACATTCAGTAGTATCTTCACATAAAATGCCCCCCCGGGCCCCGGCCCCCGCCTGCCAATAAGATAAAAAAGAAGACATCTGGCCATAGGGCTGATGGATTTTTAGAGAAAGAAGAAGAGCAACAACAGCAAGTTACAAAAAAAACACAGAATCTTCTGAACTTATTTGAAAAAATGGTGGACAAGATGTGACGTTGTTTTGGTTTGATTTAATTTAAATAAATTACAGTAATTAATTAACTTATAAAGGGACATTTCACTTTCAAATAAAATAAACATTTAAAAAAATGTAATGGAAAAATCACGGCCCCCTTACGCATTAGAAGGACATTCTAATGTGTGCGGGGGCCGTGATTATTCAATTTTTCATAAATTTTTTATATATATTTTTTTATGTTTATTTCATTTGAAAGTGAAATATCCCTTTTAAGTCTACGTTTAAAATGTGTGATATTATTTATGTATGCAGAATTGTATTATTTCTTCTATGAAGGAGGGCGTGGTCGTAGGAACTTCCGGAAGTTGTTTCATTTACTGTATATTCAATGGAGAAATATATAGCTTCTACGCAAAGAATGACAAAATAAAAAGTTTTACTATCCCTTTGTGTATCATTCATATCTTCATATCTCCGGAGACAAGGATGTTCACAACCTCTGCTTGTTTTACACCAATTCATGACATGACCAGCATTATCTAAACTATACTTCCGATCACAAACTTCGGTGCCAAAAGGGAAACACAAAAAAAAATGTCAGGGGCAAAATATTAATTCATGTATGTTTGTACACAAATGAATGATCACTGACGCATTCTATTCATACACAACAGGCTGTCAGTGCTTGTTACACAAGAATCCTTGACATATACTGTAGGTTGGTTTACCTGACCTCTGTCCTCCGGGGAAACAGAATAACAGAACCATTTTTATTTAACTACCTTAAAGGCATCTTGGATATTTCATCCTGTTGATATGTAGGCCTATTTAAATCATGTTGCAGCTTGGACATTCTTCAACAATGTTATCCTGTTGCATTATTATCATTACAAAGTCAAATTACTGTAAGGAATGTAGGCTAAATCTACCTCAACGGTTCCCGAGTGATGTGGACCATAGGTCAGGAGCCCACTGTATCTCCAATTTCTGTAGCGTGACTGAGGCAGCTTGATGTAGGCCCCCCCCGGACATGATGCTAGCATTTCGGACGGATTAACCCCCAATCAGTGGTGGAAAAAGTGCTCACATTTTTTTACTTAAGTGAGAGTATCATTACTGCAGTGTACAAATACAAGTAAAAGTCTGGTAATCAAAATTTACTTTGAGTAATCAAATAAAAGTAAAAGAAGTACTCATTATGCAGAATGTCCCATTTCACAAGTTCAACATGTTTACAAATCTTGAAAATAGCAGATCTACAAGCTCACAATGCATCGCATCGCACATCGGCTATTTTCAAATGGCCAAAATGTATATAGGGCTTAGGTGGTCCATGCATGTTTTGTAATAATAATCTAAATCTGCAAAGTATCTAGTAACTAAAGCTGTCAAATAATTGTAGTGGAGTAAAAGTACAATATATGCCTCTGAGATGTAATGGAGTAGAAGTAAAAATATTGAAAATGGGAAATACTGAGTGCCAAGCAGAGAGGCATTGGGTACCATTTTCATAGTCTTGGGTATACGACTTGGCCTGGGTTTGAACTTCCCAGTCTCATGGTGGACACTCTAACCACAAGGCCACTAAGCACACAATTAATAGTCTGCATGAAACAAATCATCATTACAACTTAAAGAAGAATGAGCATCTAGACAAAGACAATTTATGTATGAATACAACTGTTACAAATTGCAATTGTATATGCTATTAGGGTCATGGCAACAGATGCTGCATGTTGAAAGATGCTGATACGTAACCATGGTACGAAAAGTTACGAGTTTCTGCCAGAGAAAAGGATGTTTGTCCCGAAGCTTGCCACTTTATTTGTACTATACTTTAACCTTTGGGAGTTCCAGTTTCAAAACAGTCTTTTTTTAACCTCTTAAACCCTATACTTGGTTGACCGGAGTTCCTAAGGGCTCTGTACTAGTGACTTTTCTGTTTGTGCTCTACATTAAATATCTTCGCATTCGACGCGTTGTGCACTTGTAGATCTGCTATTTTCTGCTGACGTTTTCCCCAGAATACGGATGCTGGGGTTTAAGTGGTTAATGAAGGGTGCTTCATACAGAGTGGGGAGGGTCCCTTTGACTGTTGGAGAAGGCCCACATGACTGTTTTGAAACTGAAACTCCCATGACCCCAGTAGCTATAAATAACTAGTTGTTTACATACACAGACAGCCCTGTACAGAAGAGGGGAAAGTCTGCAGAAGAAACAGACCGATATAGTAGAGAGAGATTCTAGAACTAATGAGCAGAGCTGAGAAGAGTTGAAAAGCCTTCGGGAATCTGGCAGGGGATCAACAAAAATAAGACAATGCTGAGTAAAAGATAAAGCTTGTTTATTTTGTCATCATTATTAGAGAAAAGCAAGTTTAGCCACTGACATGGAATTCACACAGCAGCTCCCGCAGGAATTTGAAGAGACCTGGAGGAGAGAGAAGGAGAGGAGGAAAAGAGTGATCGAAGAGGGGGGCGAGGGCTTGGTACGGGTGGACTGCGAGCTGCGGTGGATCAAGGCTTACAATGACACCAAAATGGGACTGATGAAGGAGAGATGGAAAACATCTGATGGTAATCATGATGAAAAGGTCCACACATACAACAGCCAAACCTATCCCAAAGAGGTGTTTGAGGCTTTGAGGGAGTTCAGGGACGCCTCCCTCCTCACCGACCTGACCCTGAGAACCTCGGACGGGAAGAGCTTCCACGTGCACTCCCCTGTCCTGGCTGCAGTCAGCTCCCTCGTCAGGGAGAGAGTGGAGGAGAGGGCTGCACGGATGGAGAGAAGTCCAGAGAGAAGAGATGTCGATGTGGACGTTGAGTCTCAGAGGTGGTCTGTGGTTTTGGGTCCTGAGGTGGATTCTGTGGGACTGACGGGGGTTCTGGAGTTTGCATACACCGGGGCCATAGCAGCTTTGCACGCAAACACTCTGACCGCCGCAGACAGCCTGGGAGTTCCCAGAGTTCTGGACCTGTGCACCGAGGAGGGGAAGACGGAGGAGAGCGGAAGACAGAGGAAAGAGAAGAGGAATATCTCTGCTGAGGAGCAGATGAGGATCAGTCTGCTGTCTATCAGAGACATGTGGATGGAGAAGGTGGCCTGTGATGTCATTTTGGAGGCAGATGAGGCGTCCTTTCTTGGTACGGACACAGACAGACACATAATGTAGCTTTTTAGGTGTCTTGTTTAAGACAATGCAGATACAGAAGTTTTATCAGATTATCCATGTAATAATAATGTATACGATGTAGTTCTAACAATAATTATTTGTTATCATCATGACAATAATATCGATAACAAATCACTTTTAATCAGGTATTTTACTGCTTGAATTTGACTCTTGCTTATTGTCAGTTCACTGACAGTGTGTTCCTTGGAGCGCAGATCACAGTTTGTATGCCCGACAGTGGAACTTTTTGTTTGTGGTGCACCCTATGGGCAGAAGTGAAAGCGCTTTTGGAGGTGCGCTCCGGGGTTATTGCGCTGACAACACGTCTTGAAGCGGCATGTCAGCATGTTCAGGTTTCAGTACAGTATTATTGCATGGTTGAAATAGGCTCTCTCTCTGCCTTTCTCCCCCTCTCTCCCCCTCCCCCCTACCTCTATCCCTCCCTCCCTCTCTCTCTTCATCTCCCTCTCTCTCTTGCGCACAATCAATGCAGATTTGCGCTGTCATCGGGCATGTCCAGTCCATACTGTATATGCATATTGTCCAGACAGACCCACAGATGAGACATCATGACCTTTATAGAATAGATCAGTTAATTGACATTTGGTTTGACTCTTGTCTATTGCCAGTTCATAGAGTTATCCTGGCTGCTAGCAGTGACTTCTTCAGAGGAATGTTCACCAGCGGGATGAGGGAGTCCAATCAGCCCTGTGTGAACCTCCCCTTCCTGCCAGCTTCAGACCTTGGGGCTCTGATCGACTGCTCCTACAGCGGCACCCTACCGCTCAGCTGGGGTTGTGTCTTCGAGATCACCTGCACCGCGCTGCAGCTCCAGTTCCAGTCGGCTCTCTCGCTGTGCCTCGACTTTCTGTGGAGAGAAATGGACGCCACATCCTGCCTGGACGTGGCGTCGTTTGCCAAGGCCTACGGGATGACCGAGCTCCTAGAGGAGGCAGACGACTTCGTCCTACGGAACTTCCGCGAGGTGTCAGCCGTGCCGAAGTTCCAGGACCTGCCTCCCGAGAAGCTTCTGCACTTCGTCTGCCACGACGGCCTGTGTGTGTCCTCGGAGCTGCCCGTGTTCCGGGCCATAGTATCCTGGGTTGAGGCCGACCCAGAAGGGAGGCTCAGCCTGGCTGGTGAACTGATGAGCGGCGTCAGATTTCCCCTCATGACATTCCGCGAGTTCAAGGAGGTCCGGGCCGTCGACCTGCGCATGGAGTGCAAAGGGAACGAAGAGGTGGATCTCTACGGCTCAGCAACGAAAGAGTTCTATTTTGGCGTCACCGAGGGCCTGGACCGGGGCCGGGTTCGGCGGCCTAAAGACTCCCTGGTTGTGGTCGGGGGAGACCAACTGAACCCAGATGTGGGCCAGCGTATACCGGACGGGGAGCTGTGGCATGTCAACTCTGTGCGCAGCGGCACAGGGTTCGTAAAACAGGTTGAATGGAGGAAGCTGGGAGTGATGCCAGACAAGCCAAGGTTTAGGCACGGGGTGGGAGTGATGAATGGACAGCTGTATGTGGTCGGCGGCTGTCACTTCTACACAAAGAATGACATCATGAAATCTGCCTACAGGTGAAAAACATTGTACATACATCATATAAAGTCATATAAATTATATATTTTTCCGTCACACATTTTTACCTGCTTTTGTTCCTACTTTTTAAGAGGCTGCAAGGATGGCAATGTTGGTCCTTTGGTTGGTCAATTGGTTGGTCCGTCTGTCCGTCTGTTACAAAATAATATATCCAAAAAAACATTGGCTGTTTTGTCATGAATTTGCTTTGCACCTTCATGCTCCACAGAGGATGAAGCCAGTTCATTTTGATTTCCATGAAACTTGTCAGTTGTATTTATGTTCTGCGGAAGATGATCACTAGTAATGTTGGTGACCCATTGGCCTTTCCTCTGGTGCCACCCTTAGGCCCTTTCTACTGGCATACAATATATTGATGAAACTTAGTGCACACATCAGAGCAGGAAGAACCCAATTATGTTTGAGTGTCCATATCCTTGCCTCTAGTGCCACCCACAGGCCAAAATGCCAATTTTGCATCCAAGATATCTCATAAACCATTAGCATTAGCAGGTTGCAAGATGAACACTACAGATTTTTGGTGACCCCATGCTCTTTCATCTAGTACCTTGTTTATAGTAGGGGGTACTAAGTGAAAAATCGTTACGCGGCGGATAAAAGCATGAAATTTGATACAGAAGTCCCTTGGGTCATCCTAAAACATCCTAGAAGGGGTGCCCAAAAAAATCTTAAACAGGAAGTGAGTTATGGACAAAATCCAAAATGGCCACCTAAACTGTTGACCGTTGACTCAAAAGACACCAAAATAATCTCCAAAAAGCATAACATTTGGCACATATGTCCCTTGGGTCATCCTAAGACATCCTAGAAGGGGAGCCCAAAAAAATCTGAAACAGGAAGTGAGTTATTGACCAAATTGAAAATGGCCGCCTAGTGTTGTCGATTGACTCAAAAGACAACTAAAGAATCTCCAAAAAGTATAAAATGTGTCACACATGTCCCTTGGGTCATCCTAAGACATCCTAGAAGGGGTGCCCAAAAAAATCTTCAACAGGAAGTGAGTTATTGACTAAATTGAAAATGGCCGCCTACAGTGTTGGCGATTGACTCAAAAAGCCTATAGAATCTCCAAAAAGTATACAATTTGGCACATATGTCCCTTGGGTCATCCTAACACATCCTAGAAGGGGTGCCAAAAATAATCTGAAACAGGAAGTGAGTTATTGACTAAATTGAAAATGGCCGCCTACAGTGTTGAAAGATGATGCAAGATACCTACAGAATCTCATAAAAGCATGAAATGTGGTACAAATGTCCCTTGGGTGATCTGAACGCATCCTACAAGGGGTGCCCAAAAAGGTTTTAAACAGGAAGTGACCGCCTAAAAGCAGTTGACACAAAAGAAAACATAAGGGGACGTCATAAAAGTGTATAATTTGGTACGTACATTGAGTGCTTCTTAATATATCCTAGAAGGGGTTATTTATTTGTTTGCTTGTTTATTAAACTTTTTAGGAAGGGACCATGTTGAAGAAATTCTAAATGGCTGTTTAAACAGTTGACCATGGCAGTCTGCATTTTATGCAGACTCAATACGACAGGTTATGCAGTGCATAACTTGCCGTATTTTGTAGTCTACCTTCTGTTTTCATTTCTACATCACTTATTTATTTTACTTTCTGCATAATTTTTTTATTGTTCTCTTTGAATCTTCTTTATTTATCTAACTCTCTGCATATTCTCATTTATTTTACTCTGCATCTTATCTTACTCTGCATATTCTTATTTTACTCTCTGCATCTTATTTATTTTGCACTCTACATCTTCTTGCTTGTTTTACACTCTATCTTCTCATGTATTTTCTTCTTGATCATTACTGTTTTTTTGTGATTAGTGTTTAGTAACTACATGTATTCATGTGTGCCATTTCGCAATTACCAGCACATTGGCATAATGCTCTGCAAGGTAACCCAGCATCCCGGCATCTACACTTTCTAGAACAGAAGGGCTCAGCTTTGCAGCCACACTTGAGTTCTCTACAAACTTAAGCAGCCTCTGGCAAGAGTGTCCATAAAGGTGTCCACGAATCAGCGACTTTAATTTATTTGTCAGGAGATGGTAGAGATTGCATAGCTTTCAGGCTTCTGGACCAAATGCTAGATTGGCTGCTCGATTTGAATATTGTAGCAGTGCAGCCCGTGTGGGAGGAGTGTTTTCCATTGAGAGACTATTCAAACTTTTTTTGGCACCCCTTAGGATGCATTCAGATCACCCAAGGGACATTTGTACCAAATTTCATGCTTTTATGAGATTCTTTTTTATGAGTGTCTTTTGCATCATCTGTCAAGACTGTACACAGCCATTTTCAATTTAGTCAATAACTCACTTCCTGTTTCAGATAATTTCAGGCACCCCTTCTAGGATGTCTTAGGATGACCCAAGGGACATGTATGCCATTATGAGATTCTTTAGTTGTCTTTTGAGTCAATCGACAACACTGTAGGCGGTCATTTTCAATTTTGTCAATGACTCACTTCCTGTTTAAGATTTTTTTGGGCACCCCTTCTGGGATGTCTTGGGATGACCCAAGGGACATGTATGCCAAATTGTATGCTTTTATGAGATTCTTTAGTTGTCTTTTGAGTCAATAGATAACACTGTAGGCGGCCATTTTCAATTTTGTCAATAACTCAGTTCCTGCTTAAGATTTCTTTGGGCACCCCTTCTAGGATGTCTTAGGATGACCAAAAAGACATGTGTGCCAATTTGTATGCTTTTATGAGATTCTTTAGTTGTCTTTTGAGTCAATCGACAACACTAGGCGGCCATTTTCAATTTAGTCAATAACTCACTTCCTGTTTCAGATTCCTTTGGGCACCCCTTCTAGGATGTCTTAGGATGACCCAAGGGACATATGTGCCAAATGTTATGCTTTTTGGAGATTCTTTTGGTGTCTTTTGAGTCAACGGTCAACAGTTTAGGTGGCCATTTTGAATTTTGTCCATAAGTCACTTCCTGTTTAAGATTTTTTTGGGCACCCCTTCTAGGATGTTTTAGGATGACCCAAGGGACATCTGTATCAAATTTCATGCTTTTATCCGCCGCGTAACGATTTGGCCATTTTTTGTGCTTAGTACCCCCTACTATTAGTGATTATACAATATATGCCACTGCCCCCTAGTCCTATGATCCAATCTAAATTAATTGAAAACACAGCTGGATTCACTCATCCACTGCACAGCACACACCAATATGCCAGCACCAAAATATAGGCCCCTTCATCTTATTTTTCACATAGTATGAACATAATAGGCCACACCTGAATGTGTGCTCACACATGTTAGATAATGTGTGCATGGAGCTGGAAGAGGTTGGCTAATATTCTTTTTATAATATTCTTTTTCATTTCCCCCCTCACACGCACACGCACACACGCACACACACACACACACACACACACACACACACACACACACACACACACACACACACACACACACACACACGCACACGCACACACACACGCTTAGATACGATCCAATGCAGGACAGCTGGAAGAGGCTGGCTGACATGCAGGACTTCAGAAGTAACTTTCCTGTGGTAGTGCGAGGCGAGCGTCTTTATGCTATCGGAGGAGACGAGGAGATCAACACCAACTTAGACAGTGTGGAGGTCTACAACCCTGACTCTGACAGCTGGAGGTAAGACCAACAAACAAACTAAACTAAACATCACACACTGGTCTCACATACTGTATGTCTAGTTGTGATAGGAATTGGACAGAGTTTGAATCTTTAGAAGGACTTTAAGACTCTGTTGGCTCTCTTTTACCAAAAATGTGACCTGCTGGGGAGCAATTTTTTAAATAGACGCTGAATGTATATGTATAGTATTGTATCATTCTGCATTGTACTGTTGCATCAAATGTGGGGTCATGTTGTCTCTGCACAATGCTTATATGATGTCCCAGCATGCAACTTTCTTCGCAGCTGTTACCCTTGTTTAAATGCTGACTCTGGGAGCTGAGCTCCAAGATTTTCTATGCATTCATGCAAATGGAAAATAAAGTCTATTCTATTCTACCCAGATTAATTCCTGTACAGCTAGTGGTACAGGAATACAAATACATTGGTTCTGATTTTGGATTTCAGCTATGTAAAACCGCTTGACCAGGCCCTGAGTGGACATGCTGTGACGGTCCTAGACGGAGAGATCTTCATCTCGGGGGGGTTCAACTGCAAGTACGTCTGTCTGGTCTCCATGTTCCTCTACCACCCAGAGAGAGGAACCACCTACCTGGCGGACATGGCCCAGAACCGTGCCCAACATTGCATGGAGGCCCTGCAGGGACGCCTGTATGTGGCAGGCGGCGCGTGTAACCTAAGGGAGTTTTACACTGACCAACGGGCCTGCGAGGTGTACGACCCAGTGAGCGACACCTGGACCTCTCTCACATCTATGCCTGTTCCCCATGTCGGCGCAGCATCAGCCGTCCTGGAAGGGAGGATCTACATACTGGGAGGTTACTCCCAGGAAGACTATACTGAGTCCGGACTGGTCCATCGGTATGACGCCAGTACACAAAGGTGGGAGACCTTGGGCAGGATGCCCGGAGCCATTACTGACATTCGGGCCTGCCTGCTTACTTTGCCCAAGCACCTCAGACAATGACTACATTATTATCGATATCATATCGATCATGATATAAGACTAGTAGATATTGTAAAATCGTGAAATGGCATCTTTACCTGGTCAATTGCGATGCATTGTGAACTTGTAGATCAGCTATTTTAGCTATTTTAGTAAAATTTTGAAAAGTTAAAGGATATTATTTATTGTGATCAATATTGAGGTATTTGATAAAACATTGTGATTTTGTCTAAATCGCTGCAGTCACATATTCTGGTTAGTTTTAATATTCAGGCTAGTGTGGTGGTTCAATGAAAGTTTCATGGATTTTAAATGACACAATGTTTATCAACCAAACATAACGATATAGACGTGATGCAGTTTGCATATAAAGCTGCTACAAAGCTGCATGCAGCTGAAACAATTGATCAGTTCTGCTCCTTTTGGGGAAAAAAAATTAAATAGGCATGTTTACTCTTTCATCTTTACATTTGTATCCGTCTAAATGCTGCAGCCTGTATACGACTGTTGATAAAGCAATCAGCAACATAAATTCACAATGGATTATTTATTTAAAGAAAAATGCACCAGATTATGCGCTTTAACATGCAGATGTTAACAGCCCTATCATTCAATGCATATATTTTACTTTTGCAAGTGTGAGACATTTTAAGTGAAACATTTTGCCTTTTGATGTCTGGTCTAGGACTCCCTGGTAGAAAAGATAATGTTTCTCAGTGGGACTTTTCTTTTCAATAAGGTATGAATAAAATACATGTTTGCGGTTTTGATATAGGCTACTGTACAGGCCTACTGTAGGTTCTGACTGAGCCCATGTCTGACTTTGATGCTCCTTTAATCATCTACATTTTAACCTGGTTTTCCATTTATCCTGTGCGCAGACAATATATTTTATCAACACTAGATGTCACCAGTCTATCATTCTGGTGGTTTGAATCTTTAGAATATTTCCTTGAAGTGGAGACAAAATAGGTCTTATTAAACATCTGTCTGAGATGGCTAACCTGGAGCTCTCTAAAAATGATTTCAACATTTAAACGATTTCACGTCTTTATGCAAATCCATGGTGTCACGTCACCGTGCTATACATTTTCCCCGGATTGTGTCAACTGTATTAGAATTGCAATACATTCACAACAATCCAATTTCTAACATCCTTCTAGCATCTAATATAATTCTTCTACAATCATCACATTGATGACGTTTTTTTATTTGTATTTTCAAGGGGAGCTAGAGTAGAACTCCTTTCATGATTATTTCAATACACATACATACACGTACACCATTAAATTAAGTATGGATTCCAGTACCAGCAGAGTTCATTTTCCTGATACCTAAATTACTTGTAAAGTATTATTTTACGTATCTTCACTATGCACTGCGCTATTTTTTGAAATACTAAACCTTACTAAATTGTGTGATAAGACAACACAACAAAAACATGTTTTATTAATGTTTTTTTTACATTTTAACACAAGCAGGTTTATCTTTAATGTTATTATGCTTAATAATTAAAGACAGGCACAATTAAAAACAAATATTTGTTGAAAGCATAACTTCAGCACAATACAGCACAAATCTCTACATTGTAGAGAGACTGTTATGGATAACTTAGTAACCCCTGTGGCGTTTTACTTGACAGAGCAATATAAACATCCAGTCATAAATCAATTTACTATGACAGTGTTGAGTCCATAAACTTAGAAAGCATAGCATACCATGACTTCATAGAAGTTCAGATGAGTTCAAGTTCAAATTTGACAGCTTTACAACAACAAATTGGGTTGTTCAAATTTGGCTTGGAGTGTTTTTTTTCTTGTCTTTTTTCCATAACAACATTAAAGGGGGTTAGTTTTCAAAGCGGCCTGAAATTCTAAACCTGTCTCTGTCGAGCCTAATAATAGCCTCTTGCATGCCACTGTCACTAAAACAGGTCTTGCCCTTCAGTCAAGTCCCTGTGTCAGTTGTGCAACAAATTGGAGAATTTTTTTAAGGAAGTGAGCAGTTACAGAGGTTACCCTGAAAACCATGATAAGCTCAAAAGACCCACCCTGATGTTATCAGCAAACTCTGATGACCTATTTTTTTTGTTTGTCCTGATCTGCCTTGAATTGTTCATTCCAAGTGTATAGGAACATCAGAGATATGTTGATCCATGTGGACACAACCACATGCATCATTGCATTCTGGACAGGAGAGGAGGCTAGATCCAAAAGGTAACAAGTTGCCTAGCTAGCGCAAATGTTTAAAACAGCCTGCCCAGCACTGTTCATCTTAATTTAATTCTGTATTCTTGTATCATCTGTATGGTTACCATGGCCACAGTGGTGGAACAAGTTAAAGCCGCGCCAGGGGCAGAGTGCATGATCAGCACCATGGACAGCGATCATGTCATTTTGGAACCTGCATCAATGTTGGACACAAATTAAAGGTAGGGTAAGTGATTTAATTTTTTTTTTTTTTTTTTTTTTTTTTTTTTACTTAAATTTTTATCCCGCGATTTTTGTAACCCATTTTTTTCACCCGGTGCCAAATTCCTAAGTGATCCTGGGCACTACACCCGCCCTACACCAGCACTACACCAGTCCCCCACAGTAGGGAGGCCAGGGCCGAGCTCATGCTTCCTTCAGGCATGAGAGCCAACTGACCTTCTTGTCACCTGACAGGAGGGAGTTTCCCTGATTGGACGTAGCGCGTGGAAGGAACACGTTATTCCAACCAGTTCCCTTCCCCTCCATCAGGCGCCCCTGCTGTCATGGGGGAGGCGGTATAGCGACCAGGATTACTACATGTTTTTGTGAGGGTATTAACTACCCTAGGAGACACGGGGAGAACATGCAAACTCCACACAGAGTAGGCCCTTTTGCCAACCCCACCTAGGGTATGGGCGCTGATGACGCGGAGGAGAAGACACGCCCCCAGCGCCCACAGCGTCCCCCGGCGGGAATCGAACCCAGGACCTTCTAGCTGTGAGGCGACAGCGCTACCGACTGCGCCACCGTGCCTCAGTGATTTAATTTTGTTAAAATAAGTGTTCAATAGCTCTATATTCTGATAGTACTCATTGCTATAGAGTGTTTGTTCAGTAAAAGGAGAGTCTCCCATGTCTCTCCAGCTCGTTAATAAACAGAAAATGCATTTTCAGTGCTCTCTCCTGATTGGCTTAAATGTTGTCACCTACCAGAAAATGTACTATATTCTGTTTACTAAAGAGCTTGAGAGACCCCTGTGACCAAACAAACGCTCTGTAGCAATGATTACTATCAGAATAGTACTTTAGTCAGTTTGTGTTAAACAGTGATACTCCCCCATTACGTGTATTGTAAATTCTTATCTCAGTGTGAACAACCAAATTATGTTTTGTTTAGTTTTTTCGGTTACCTCCTCATCTTCTGAAAGTACACTTACAGTATGTTTGTCTTCTTCACCATCTTCCTCTTGAGCTGGCTATATTCTTTCGTTTATATTTGCTTGTTTCCCTCTTATTCTTATGTTTTTTTTATGTCGTAATGCTGCATTCTATGTACTGTGATTGTGCTGTGGTGTACTGTACTTGATGGAAGGTAGGCCACAACTTAGATGCACACAGTGGATTCTTTATTTGAAGGAGAATGCACCAGAATATGTACTTTGATAAGATCCAAACAACCAAGACATTTGCATATATGGTGGCAACAGAGAAACTACAGGATACATTCAATATACTGTAGGCATGGTCAATACAAAAAAAAAAAAAAGTCCAATTATAAAAGAAAGGCAAAAGTTTGGTACATTACGCTAATACGCACACACCTGCATATGATGCTAATGTTTCTAAAAGAACGTGCACACTTACATACAGTATGATGTTAAATGTTCTGAATATCATGTATAGGCTACCTTCTTTCACAAAGGCTATGTGTATATATATCTTTATGTGTTCTATTTAACCTGTTTTCTATGCCTTTCCCTTTGCTTTCACTCTACCTCTCTTCTCACGGAATACTACAAAACAATGAAGCGCCAACAAAAGAATTATTTCACCCACTGCGTGTGTTTTATCTGCAATTACTACTTACTACTTACTACTTACTACTTACTACTACTACTATTACTACTACACATCAACTGTGATAAACTGTCTATAGCAGTGATTCTCAAACCTTTTCATTTCAAGGACCCCCTTGTCACGGACCCCCATCTCAAAATATTTTGTGCCCGGACCCCCATACAAGATTTGTGTTGTTAAAATGTTTCAATGCTTTCAACGTAAAAATCTCGGCCAAGTAGTAGTACGATTTTAATTCATTTGTATGTTCGTTTGCCTAAACAAACGTTGTAAAAATAGACGTTTGAAGGCATTACAATTATTTTGCATTGTACAGTGCTCTCACTCCTCAAATGTTTTTTTGCATTGGCCTCCTTGGGAACCCTCGGACTCTCAAATGTTTTGTTTGTTTGTGTGGTACTGCACGTTAATTATTATTTTTCATATTAAAACATTTTCAAAGCTCACAACGCTTTGCAACGCAACTTGTTGATTTTGATGCTATATAAATTTAGCTGACCCCCAACTTGAGAACCACTGGTCGATAGTACAGTTAGGTCTACAGCGGGTAGAGAAGGAAGCCACTGAAAGTAGTGTGGTGGTTCGAGTTGTCATACACCTGACCGTGTGCCCAACGGATTATATTCACCCTGTCTCCAGCAATAAGTGGCAGAATCACTGTGTTACTGGTGCTGTCGTTGCCATCGTTATTCTTGAATTCATAAGTGCTGACTTGAAGGACCCCATTCTTCACCAGGATGGCCCCAGAGGTGAAAGAAGAGGTGTAGCCGAAAGTTGTGAAGGTGAACTGGTACGCTCCCTTCAGTGGAGCAGTGAAGATACCTGTTGACACCAGCCAAATGGAATTATTACACACACTCACCAGCACACATTTATTGTCTAAAAACAACAATTAATTGTCAGGTAAAATGTCATGATCGTGTCAGTACCTGTGGTAGTGCTGTAAGCATTGCCAGTGTTGATGAAGACATTCTTGAACACAATGGTTGTGGATCCAGAAGGTCCATTACGTACACCAGCCCTTGTTCCAAACGATGCAGAAAAGCCCACTTTTGAACCAACTGAGGACAAAAGAGAGGGAGAGAGGGAGAGCAGGAGAAAGCATAATTTTGTATAATTTCACTCAATTTACTTTGTCATTTGACATTATTTCAAGTTTGGTATTCACAGAGGTGGTCAGTGACAAAGTACATTTACTTGAGTACTGTACTTGGGTATTTCTATTTTTGGATACTTTCACTCCACTACATTTCAGAGACAAATATTGTACTTTTGACTCCCTTTCTAGGAACGGAAAAAGTTCCTTTTAACCACTTATGCTTTAATTAATACTAATCAACCACTTATGCTTTATTTGAAATATAGTGGAAAATAGCATATCTACAAGCTCACAACACGTCGCGATGCAACACGTTGTTAGCTTGTAGATCTGCTATTTTCACTATTATTGACATGTTTAGAAAGTTTCTGGAAAATCTAAAGTTTTTACTTTTGAATATCTAAGTATTTTTTTTTAAAGCAAATGTACTTTTGAAAACTCAAGTATTTTTTTTAAAGAAAGTAATCCAGTACTTTAACTTAAGTACAAATTTAGAGCAACCTTTACTTGTAGACAGTAGAGTAATATTTGACCAGGACTCAAGTGCTGGGGTTGAGTAGTTTGTCCACCACTGGGTATTCATTAATCAGTTGTAACAGAGATTAAATCATCCAAATAGATTTGCCATTTGTCTATTCATAGAATTTATTTCATTATATGTATCAAGGCGTAACTCTTAACTTACCGGCCGCCTTCAGAGAATTCAGTTCAGCACGCAGTTCCTGCATTTCTTTTGCATTGTCTGCAACAGACAGCAGAGTTGTCCAACTCAAGAGGACCAGGATGGCGATGCATGTCTTCTTTGCCATCATCAGGATGTCCTTTATGCACCTGTTTGGTTGCAGTGGTTACTCTAATAAGACAGAGGATGTAATAGGCATCATATGAAGGGTAGGCCTATATATATATAGGTAGCCAAACCTGTCACCTGACAACATACTCCTGCAGGGAGGATGATGGGGCAGGATCTTGTATCAGGAAATGCATAATTTGTTGCTGTCATATGTCCAAAATATTTTTTTTTTGGCTTGCAAAGTGGAACTGGAGTATTTAGTATTTATTACTTTCTATTCTTTTTTGAAAGACATAGCATGGCTGTCCTCTTTGGCTGCTCAGTCGAAATGTTCTTTTGTATTATTAATTCTGATAAACATTGCATGATTCCTGTTACTGGCTTGCATGATGCGAGGACTCTTTGTCCTATCTCACTATTGGCTTGGACTCATAACATCTTTTATGGACGAGCACGGAGCACTTGTACTTCCACCAATGATGGTATTTGATGAGAACCCTCAGTTCCCGTACATGGACGTTGATGACGATGAACTTGTTGATGGTGCCAATGTTATTATAAGCAGTACAAATAGTCAACAGTATGAACATTATAATTTCAAAAACTTCGAACACACAGACCATAAACCATATGAGATGGGCTATGATTTAGATCCGGAAAATAATTTTTACAATAACATAAATAACAATTGCCAGTACTATACTGATGACCAATTTAGAAATGTTGAAATGAAGGGTACATTCTCAATTATACACTTTAACAGCAGAAGCCTGAATACAAACTTCCAAAAAATTAAGAAATATCTGGCCCAATTCAACAAATTCAACGTCATTGCAGTCTCTGAAACCTGGCTGAATGATGAGAATGAATGCAATGTGGTTTTTGAGGGGTACGAACTGTACACCTCAAATAGGACAAACAAAACAAGAGGAGGAGTAGCCTTGTATGTGGATACAGCCTTAAGATGTAACGTGGTACAAAATATGACATATAACTTAGATAATATTATGGAATGCATAACAGTAGAAATCGTATTTGACAAAAGTAAAAATATGGTCATAAGTTGTGTATATATAGAACACCTGGAACATGCCTTGACACTTTTAATAATAGAGTAGACAATATGTTTGGCAGCCTTAATGATAATAAAGTGCACATAGCATGTGGCGACTTTAATGTGGACCTACTTAATCCACATGGAAAGAGAAAAATAACAGATTTTGTGGATACAATGTTCAGCAACAGCCTATTCCCTGTAATCACCAAACCTAGAATAACAACAGAAACAGCTACAGTTAATTGATAACATTTTTATAAATTCATTAGAAAGCCAAGTAACAGCTGGACTATTGATTAATGATACCAGTGACCATCTCCCAGTCTTTGCCATTTTCCAACACCACCTCAAAATGGAAATAAAAAGTAGAAACAACACCTGTAGGCTATCTCGACATACAACACCCGAAGCCGTTACTGCTCTCAAGGTGGACCTCAGGAGACAGACCTGGAATAAGGTCTATGATACTGATGACCCAAACAAATCATATGAGGCATTCCTGTCAAAACTGCTGGAGTTATACGATAAACACTGTCCTCTTAGAAAAACACAGAACAAATACAACCAGAAGCAGCATACTCCGTGGATAACCAAAGGTATCGAAAATGCCTGTAAAAAGAAAAATACACTTTATAGGATATTTATAAAACAACGAACAAAAGATGAAGAGACCAGATACAAGACATACAAAAATAAATTGACAAATATAATAAGATCAAGTAAAAAGGACTACTATCAGAAACAACTAGAACAGCAAAGAGGAAATATCCAAGCCACATGGAAAACATTAAATAGCATAATTAGAAAAGGTACTGGCAAAGGTGAGTATCCAAACTACTTCTATAAAGATAGCACAATTATAAATGAAACTAAAGAAATTGCAAACGAACTTAATAGTTTTTTTGTCAAAGTCGGACCAACCCTAGCCAAAGAGATAGCAGAGCCAAGAGACAAGGAAGGCCTGGACCACTCAATTATTACCGCGGTGAAGTTGGTTTCAGGTTGGATATTCACCCAGTTGGATATTCGAAAATCTTAGGGACCGTCAATAAATTACAGACTGCAATTTAAAAAAAATGCTATATCTCCTAGACAAAACCACTTGGACACACCAAAACACATCACAATGTTCATTGACCATGCATACACTATGCACACCCTTTATTTTGAAAATCTTCCTAAAAATGTATTTTTTATGATTTTCCGAAATCTAAGAAATGTAATAACTTTTTGGTCGCATGACCTTTTCAACAAAATCATTGTTCAAATTATTTGTCAGTAATTCCTACATCATGCACACCCTTTATTTTGAAAGATTTCCTAAAAATGTATTTTTTATGAATTTCTGAAATCTAAGAAATTGAATAACTTTTTGGTCACATGACCTTTTCAATAAAATCATTGTTCATATTGTTTGTCAGTCATGCCTACATGATGCACACCCTTTATTTTGACATTCTTCCTAAAAATGTATTCTTTATGATTTTCTGAAATCTATGAAATTGAATAACTTTTTGGTCACATGACCTTTTCAACAAAATCATTGTTCATATTGTCTGTCAGTCATGCCTACATGATGCACACCCTTTATTTTGAAAAGTTTCCTCAAAATGTATTTTTTATGAATTTTTGAAATCTAAGAAATTGAATAACTTTTTGGTCGCATGACCTTTTCAACAAAATCATTGTTCATAAGGGCTGGGTTTCCCAAACGCATATGGTGTAAGACTTATAGTGCTGCACATGCTCAGATGCTCCTCTAGGCCGCACACAGAAGCCTGTGAACATAGACATTTCGTACATAGATGTGCCACGCACAAATTTAATTTAATAATATTTGGACTGCTGGACAGCTGACAGTAGGCTCTCTTTACTCTTAAAATGTATATATATGTGTGTGTATATATATATATATATATATATATATATATATATATATATATATATACACCTCTACCCTAATGGACAGGGGGTACACACTACACTACACTACAGTAGAGAAGAGAGCAGAACAGAGGAGTACAGTACAGCAGAGTACAGTACAGAACAGTACAGTACAGTACAGTACAGTACAGTACAGTACAGTACAGTACAGTACAGTACAGCAGTACAGCAGTACAGTAGTACAGCAGTACAGTACAGTACAGTACAGTACAGTACAGTACAGTACAGTACAGAAGAGAAGAGAAGAGAGCAGAACAGAGGAGTACAGTACAGTACAGTACAGTGGAGTACAGTGGAGTACAGTACAGTACAGTACAGTACAGTACAGTACAGAAGAGAAGAGAGCAGAACAGAGGAGTACAGTACAGTACAGTGCAGTACAGTACAGTGGAGTGCAGTACAGTGGAGCACAGTACAGTAAAGTACAGTAGAGCACAGTGCAGAGGACTACAGTACAGTACAGAGGAGTACAGTATACTATTCCCGCTAGGTTGACACATTTACGACATTCAAGCAACTTGGTATATATTGCCACTTGCCATGCTTGCTTTTAGACGGAAATAAAAACAAGCAAAACAAACAATAGGGCCACTCAGCCAGGTTGCCAAGTTTGCACTTTCCAAGCAACTGGATATATGAAAAACATGGGTTGCCATGTTTGCTTTTCCAAGTAAATTGAGTATCGCCTTCCCGCTATTGCCTTCTTCCCATTTACGACGCGTGACGCTAGGATGAGCGGGCCGAAGGCCTGCGAAATTCTAGTGTACATATATATATATATATATATATATATATATATATATATATATATATATATATATATATATATATATATATATATATATATGTGTGTGTGTGTGTGTGTGTGTGTGTGTGTGTGTGTGTGTGTGTGTGTGTGTGTGTGTGTATATATATACATACATAAATATATTTCTTTTTAAGAGTAAAGAGAGCCTACTGTAGGTCCAAATATTATTACATTAAATTTCAGAATGGTAGACCTGAGGCCTGAGGCCTACCATTGCGTGGCACATCTATGCACAGGCTTCTGTGTGCGGCCTAGAGGAGCATCTGAGCATGTGCAGCACTACAAGTCTTACACCATATGCGTTTGGGAAACCCAGCCATTGTCTGTCAGTCATGCCTACATGATGCACACCCTTTATTTTGACATTTTTCCTCAAAATGTATTTTTTATGAATTTCTGAAATCTAAGAAATTGAATAACTTTTGGGTCACATGACCTTTTCAACAAAATCATTGTTCATAGTGTCTGTCAGTCATGCCTACATGATGCACACCCTTTATTTTGAAAAGTTTCCTCAAAATGTATTTTTTATGAATTTCTGAAATCTAAGAAATTGAATAACTTTTGGGTCACATGACCTTTTCAACAAAATCATTGTTCATAGTGTCTGTCAGTCATGCCTACATGATGCACACCCTTTATTTTGAAAAGTTTCCTCAAAATGTATTTTTTATGAATTTCTGAAATCTAAGAAATTTAATAACTTTTGGGTCACATGACCTTTTCAACAAAGTCATTGTTCATAGTGTCTGTCAGTCATGCCTACATGATGCACACCCTTTATTTTGAAAAGTTTCCTCAAAATGTATTTTTTATGAATTTCTGAAATCTAAGAAATTGAATAACTTTTGGGTCACATGACCTTTTCAACAAAATCATTGTTCATAGTGTCTGTCAGTCATGCCTACATGATGCACACCCTTTATTTTGAAAAGTTTCCTCAAAATGTATTTTTTATGAATTTCTGAAATCTAAGAAATTTAATAACTTTTGGGTCACATGACCTTTTCAACAAAGTCATTGTTCATAGTGTCTGTCAGTCATGCCTACATGATGCACACCCTTTATTTAGAATTTTTTCCTCAAAATGTATTTTTTATGAATTTCTGAAATCTAAGAAATTGAATAACTTTTGGGTCACATGACCTTTTCAACAAAATCATTGTTCATAGTGTCTGTCAGTCATGCTTACATGATGCACACCCTTTATTTTGAAAAGTTTCCTCAAAATGTATTTTTTATGAATTTCTGAAATCTAAGAAATTGAATAACTTTTGGGTCACATGACCTTTTCAACAAAGTCATTGTTCATAGTGTCTGTCAGTCATGCCTACATGATGCACACCCTTTATTTTGAAAAGTGTCCTCAAAATGTATTTTTTATGAATTTCTGAAATCTAAGAAATTGAATAACTTTTGGGTCACATGACCTTTTCAACAAAATCAATGTTCATAGTGTCTGTCAGTCATGCTTACATGATGCACACCCTTTATTTTGAAAAGTTTCCTCAAAATGTACTTTTTATGAATTTCTGAAATCTAAGAAATTGAATAACTTTTGGGTCACATGACCTTTTCAACAAAATCAATGTTCATAGTGTCTGTCAGTCATGCCTACATGATGCACACCCTTTATTTTGAAAAGTGTCCTCAAAATGTATTTTTTATGAATTTCTGAAATCTAAGAAATTGAATAACTTTTGGGTCACATGACCTTTTCAACAAAATCATTGTTCATAGTGTCTGTCAGTCATGCCTACATGATGCACACCCTTTATTTTGAAAAGTGTCCTCAAAATGTATTTTTTATGAATTTCTGAAATCTAAGAAATTTAATAACTTTTGGGTCACATGACCTTTTCAACAAAATCATTGTTCATAGTGTCTGTCAGTCATGCCTACATGATGCACACCCTTTATTTTGAAAAGTTTCCTCAAAATGTATTTTTTATGAATTTCTGAAATCTAAGAAATTGAATAACTTTTGGGTCACATGACTTTTTCAACAAAATCAATGTTCATAGTGTCTGTCAGTCATGCCTACACTATGCACACCCTTTATTTTGAAAATTTTCCTAAAAATGTATTTTTTATGATTTTCCGAAATCTAAGAAATGTAATAACTTTTTGGTCGCATGACCTTTTCAACAAAATCATTGTTCAAATTATTTGTCAGTAATTCCTACATCATGCACACCCTTTATTTTGAAAGTTTTCCTAAAAATGTATTTTTTATGAATTTCTGAAATCTAAGAAATTGAATAACTTTTTGGTCACATGACCTTTTCAATAAAATCATTGTTCATATTGTTTGTCAGTCATGCCTACATGATGCACACCCTTTATTTTGACATTCTTCCTAAAAATGTATTCTTTATGATTTTCTGAAATCTATGAAATTGAATAACTTTTTGGTCACATGACCTTTTCAACAAAATCATTGTTCATATTGTCTGTCAGTCATGCCTACATGATGCACACCCTTTATTTTGAAAAGTTTCCTCAAAATGTATTTTTTATGAATTTTTGAAATCTAAGAAATTGAATAACTTTTTGGTCGCATGACCTTTTCAACAAAATCATTGTTCATAAGGGCTGGGTTTCCCAAACGCATATGGTGTAAGACTTATAGTGCTGCACATGCTCAGATGCTCCTCTAGGCCGCACACAGAAGCCTGTGAACATAGACATTTCGTACATAGATGTGCCACGCACAAATTTAATTTAATAATATTTGGACTGCTGGACAGCTGACAGTAGGCTCTCTTTACTCTTAAAATGTATATATATGTGTGTGTGTATATATATATATATATATATATATATATATATATATATATATACACCTCTACCCTAATGGACAGGGGGTACACACTACACTACACTACAGTAGAGAAGAGAGCAGAACAGAGGAGTACAGTACAGCAGAGTACAGTACAGAACAGTACAGAACAGTACAGTACAGTACAGTACAGTACAGCAGTACAGCAGTACAGTAGTACAGCAGTACAGTACAGTACAGTACAGTACAGTACAGTACAGTACAGTACAGTACAGTACAGTACAGTACAGTACAGTACAGTACAGAAGAGAAGAGAAGAGAGCAGAACAGAGGAGTACAGTAAAGTACAGTACAGTGGAGTACAGTGGAGTACAGTACAGTACAGTACAGTACAGAAGAGAAGAGAGCAGAACAGAGGAGTACAGTACAGTACAGTGCAGTACAGTACAGTGGAGTGCAGTACAGTACAGTGGAGTACAGTACAGTGGAGTACAGCACAGTGCAGAGGACTACAGTACAGTACAGAGGAGTACAGTATACTATTCCCGCTAGGTTGACACATTTACGACATTCAAGCAACTTGGTATATATTGCCACTTGCCATGCTTGCTTTTAGACGGAAATAAAAACAAGCAAAACAAACAATAGGGCCACTCAGCCAGGCTGCCAAGTTTGCACTTTCCAAGCAACTGGATATATGAAAAACATGGGTTGCCATGTTTGCTTTTCCAAGTAAATTGAGTATCGCCTTCCCGCTATTGCCTTCTTCCCATTTACGACGCGTGACGCTAGGATGAGCGGGCCGAAGGCCCGCAAAATTCTAGTATATATATATATATATATATATATATATATATATATATATTTATATGTGTGTGTGTGTGTGTGTGTGTGTGTGTGTGTGTGTGTGTGTGTGTATATATATACATACATAAATATATTTCTTTTTAAGAGTAAAGAGAGCCTACTGTCGGTCCAAATATTATTAAATTAAATTTCAGAATGGTAGACCTGAGGCCTGAGGCCTACCATTGCGTGTCACATCTATGCACGGAATGTCTATGTCCACAGGCTTTTGTGTGCGGCCTAGAGGAGCATCTGAGCATGTGCAGCACTACAAGTCTTACACCATATGCGTTTGGGAAACCCAGCCATTGTCTGTCAGTCATGCCTACATGATGCACACCCTTTATTTTGACATTTTTCCTCAAAATGTATTTTTCATGAATTTCTGAAATCTAAGAAATTGAATAACTTTTGGGTCACATGACCTTTTCAACAAAATCATTGTTCATAGTGTCTGTCAGTCATGCCTACATGATGCACACCCTTTATTTTGAAAAGTTTCCTCAAAATGTATTTTTTATGAATTTCTGAAATCTAAGAAATTGAATAACTTTTGGGTCACATGACCTTTTCAACAAAATCATTGTTCATAGTGTCTGTCAGTCATGCCTACATGATGCACACCCATTATTTTGAAAAGTTTCCTCAAAATGTATTTTTTATGAATTTCTGAAATCTAAGAAATTTAATAACTTTTGGGTCACATGACCTTTTCAACAAAGTCATTGTTCATAGTGTCTGTCAGTCATGCCTACATGATGCACACCCTTTATTTTGAAAAGTTTCCTCAAAATGTATTTTTTATGAATTTCTGAAATCTAAGAAATTGAATAACTTTTGGGTCACATGACCTTTTCAACAAAATCATTGTTCATAGTGTCTGTCAGTCATGCCTACATGATGCACACCTTTATTTTGAAAAGTTTCCTCAAAATGTATTTTTTATGAATTTCTGAAATCTAAGAAATTTAATAACTTTTGGGTCACATGACCTTTTCAACAAAGTCATTGTTCATAGTGTCTGTCAGTCATGCCTACATGATGCACACCCTTTATTTAGAATTTTTTCCTCAAAATGTATTTTTTATGAATTTCTGAAATCTAAGAAATTGAATAACTTTTGGGTCACATGACCTTTTCAACAAAATCATTGTTCATAGTGTCTGTCAGTCATGCCTACATGATGCACACCCTTTATTTTGAAAAGTTTCCTCAAAATGTATTTTTTATGAATTTCTGAAATCTAAGAAATTGAATAACTTTTGGGTCACATGACCTTTTCAACAAAGTCATTGTTCATAGTGTCTGTCAGTCATGCCTACATGATGCACACCCTTTATTTTGAAAAGTGTCCTCAAAATGTATTTTTTATGAATTTCTGAAATCTAAGAAATTGAATAACTTTGGGTCACATGACCTTTTCAACAAAATCAATGTTCATAGTGTCTGTCAGTCATGCTTACATGATGCACACCCTTTATTTTGAAAAGTTTCCTCAAAATGTACTTTTTATGAATTTCTGAAATCTAAGAAATTGAATAACTTTTGGGTCACATGACCTTTTCAACAAAATCAATGTTCATAGTGTCTGTCAGTCATGCCTACATGATGCACACCCTTTATTTTGAAAAGTGTCCTCAAAATGTATTTTTTATGAATTTCTGAAATCTAAGAAATTGAATAACTTTTGGGTCACATGACCTTTTCAACAAAATCATTGTTCATAGTGTCTGTCAGTCATGCCTACATGATGCACACCCTTTATTTTGAAAAGTGTCCTCAAAATGTATTTTTTATGAATTTCTGAAATCTAAGAAATTGAATAACTTTTGGGTCACATGACCTTTTCAACAAAATCATTGTTCATAGTGTCTGTCAGTCATGCCTACATGATGCACACCCTTTATTTTGAAAAGTGTCCTCAAAATGTATTTTTTATGAATTTCTGAAATCTAAGAAATTTAATAACTTTTGGGTCACATGACCTTTTCAACAAAATCATTGTTCATAGTGTCTGTCAGTCATGCCTACATGATGCACACCCTTTATTTTGAAAAGTGTCCTCAAAATGTATTTTTTATGAATTTCTGAAATCTAAGAAATTGAATAACTTTTGGGTCACATGACTTTTTCAACAAAATCAATGTTCATAGTGTCTGTCAGTCATGCCTACATGATGCACAGCATGCTTTATATTTTCCATCCAGCAGAGACAAACTGTATGCAACATATTTCAAAATGATAGAGAAACAAACGTTATGACAATTGTGTCTGCCGGGATTCATGTTAAATGGATGTGTATACAGGTAATATATCTTCCCTTCCTTCCCTGACCAAAAGGTTATCAATTTATATCATTTAATTTCTTAGATTTCAGAAATTCATAAAAAATACCTTTGGAGGAAAAAAAAATCAAAATAAATGCTGTGCATTTTGAGGAAACTTTTCAAAATAAAGGGTGTGCATCATGTAGGTATGACTGACAGACACTATGAACAATGATTTTGTTGAAAAGGTCATGTGACCCAAAAGTTAATCAATTTCTTAGATTTCAGAAATTCATAAAAAGTACATTTTGAGGAAACTTTTCAAAATAAAGGGTGTGCATCATGTAGGCATGACTGACAGACACTATGAACAATGATTTTGTTGAAAAGGTCATGTGACCCAAAAGTTAATCAATTTCTTAGATTTCAGAAATTCATAAAAAGTACATTTTGAGGAAACTTTTCAAAATAAAGGGTGTGCATCATGTAGGCATGACTGACAGACACTATGAACAATGATTTTGTTGAAAAGGTCATGTGACCCAAAAGTTATTAAATTTCTTAGATTTCAGAAATTCATAAAAAATACATTTTGAGGAAACTTTTCAAAATAAAAGGTGTGCATCATGTAAGCATGACTGACAGACAATATGAACAATTATTTTGTTGAAAAGGTCATGGACCCAAAAGTTATTCAATTTCTTAGATTTCAGAAATTCATAAAAAAATACATTTTGAGGAAACTTTTCAAAATAAAGGGTGTGCATCATGTAGGCATGACTGACAGACACTATGAACATTGATTTTGTTGAAAAGGTCATGTGACCCAAAAGTTATTCAATTTCTTAGATTTCAGAAATTCATAAAAAATACATTTTGAGGAAACTTTTCAAAATAAAGGGTGTGCATCATGTAGGCATGACTGACAGACACTATGAACAATGATTTTGTTGAAAAGGTCATGTGACCCAAAGGTTATTCAATTTCTTAGATTTCAGAAATTCATAAAAAATACATTTTGAGGAAACTTTTCAAAATAAAGGGTGTGCATCATGTAGGCATGACTGACAGACACTATGAACAAGGATTTTGTTGAAAAGGTCATGTGACCCAAAAGTTATTCAATTTCTTAGATTTCAGAAATTCATAAAAAATACATTTTGAGGAAACTTTTCAAAATAAAGGGTGTGCATCATGTAGGCATGACTGACAGACACTATGAACAATGATTTTGTTGAAAAGGTCATGTGACCCAAAAGTTATTCAATTTCTTAGATTTCAGAAATTCATAAAAAGTACATTTTGAGGAAACTTTTCAAAATAAAGGGTGTGCATCATGTAGGCATGACTGACAGACAATATGAACATTGATTTTGTTGAAAAGGTCATGTGACCCAAAAGTTATTCAATTTCTTAGATTTCAGAAATTCATAAAAAATACATTTTGAGGAAACTTTTCAAAATAAAGGGTGTGCATCATGTAGGCATGACTGACAGACACTATGAACAATGATTTTGTTGAAAAGGTCATGTGACCAAAAAGTTACTAAATTTCTTAGATTTCAGAAACTCATAAAAAATACATTTTGAGGAAACTTTTCAAAATAAAGGGTGTGCATCATGTAGGCATGACTGACAGACACTATGAACAATGATGTTGTTGAAAAGGTCATGTGACCCAAAAGTTAATCAATTTCTTAGATTTCAGAAATTCATAAAAAATAAATTTTGAGGAAACCTTTCAAAATAAAGGGTGTGCATCATGTAAGCATGACTGACAAACACTATGAACAATGATTTTGTTGAAAAGGTCATGTGACCCAAAAGTTATTCAATTTCTTAGATTTCAGAAATTCATAAAAAATACATTTTGAGGAAACTTTTCAAAATAAAAGGTGTGCATCATGTAAGCATGACTGACAGACAATATGAACAATTATTTTGTTGAAAAGGTCATGTGACCCAAAAGTTATTCAATTTCTTAGATTTCAGAAATTCATAAAAAATACATTTTGAGGAAACTTTTCAAAATAAAAGGTGTGCATCATGTAAGCATGACTGACAGACAATATGAACAATTATTTTGTTGAAAAGGTCATGTGACCCAAAAGTTATTCAATTTCTTAGATTTCAGAAATTCATAAAAAATACATTTTGAGGAAACTTTTCAAAATAAAGGGTGTGCATCATGTAGGCATGACTGACAGACACTATGAACATTGATTTTGTTGAAAAGGTCATGTGACCCAAAAGTTATTCAATTTCTTAGATTTCAGAAATTCATAAAAAATACATTTTGAGGAAACTTTTAAAAATAAAGGGTGTGCATCATGTAGGCATGACTGACAGACACTATGAACAATGATTTTGTTGAAAAGGTCATGTGACCCAAAGGTTATTCAATTTCTTAGATTTCAGAAATTCATAAAAAATACATTTTGAGGAAACTTTTCAAAATAAAGGGTGTGCATCATGTAGGCATGACTGACAGACACTATGAACAATGATTTTGTTGAAAAGGTCATGTGACCCAAAAGTTATTCAATTTCTTAGATTTCAGAAATTCATAAAAAATACATTTTGAGGAAACTTTTCAAAATAAAGGGTGTGCATCATGTAGGCATGACTGACAGACACTATGAACAATGATTTTGTTGAAAAGGTCATGTGACCCAAAAGTTATTCAATTTCTTAGATTTCAGAAATTCATAAAAAATACATTTTGAGGAAACTTTTCAAAATAAAGGGTGTGCATCATGTAGGCATGACTGACAGACAATATGAACATTGATTTTGTTGAAAAGGTCATGTGACCCAAAAGTTATTCAATTTCTTAGATTTCAGAAATTCATAAAAAATACATTTTGAGGAAACTTTTCAAAATAAAGGGTGTGCATCATGTAGGCATGACTGACAGACACTATGAACAATGATTTTGTTGAAAAGGTCATGTGACCCAAAAGTTATTCAATTTCTTAGATTTCAGAAATTCATAAAAAATACATTTTGAGGAAAAATGTCAAAATAAAGGGTGTGCATCATGTAGGCATGACTGACAGACAATGGCTGGGTTTCCCAAACGCATATGGTGTAAGACTTGTAGTGCTGCACATGCTCAGATGCTCCTCTAGGCCCCACACAGAAGCCTGTGCATAGATGTGCCACGCAATGGTAGGCCTCAGGCCTCAGGTCTACCATTCTGAAATTTAATGTAATAATATTTGGACCTACAGTAGGCTCTCTTTACTCTTAAAAAGAAATATATTTATGTATGTATATATACACACACACACACACACACACACACACACACACACACACATATAAATATATATATATATATATATATATATATATATATATATATATATATATATATATATATATATATATATATATATATATATATATATATGTACACTAGAATTTCGCAGGCCTTCGGCCCGCTCATCCTAGCGTCACGCGTCGTAAATGGGAAGAAGGCAATAGCGGGAAGGCGATACTCAATTTACTTGGAAAAGCAAACATGGCAACCCATGTTTTTCATATATCCAGTTGCTTGGAAAGTGCAAACTTGGCAACCTGGCTGAGTGGCCCTATTGTTTGTTTTGCTTGTTTTTATTTCCGTCTAAAAGCAAGCATGGCAAGTGGCAATATATACCAAGTTGCTTGAATGTCGTAAATGTGTCAACCTAGCGGGAATAGTATACTGTACTCCTCTGTACTGTACTGTAGTCCTCTGCACTGTGCTCTACTGTACTTTACTGTACTGTGCTCCACTGTACTGTGCTGTACTCCACTGTACTGTACTGTGCTGTACTCCACTGTACTGCACTCCACTGTACTGCACTGTACTGTACTCTACTCCTCTGTTCTGCTCTCTTCTCTTCTGTACTGTACTGTACTGTACTGTACTGTACTGTACTGTACTGTACTGTACTGTACTGTACTGTACTGTACTGTACTGTACTGTACTGTACTGCACTGTACTGCACTCCACTGTACTGTACTGTACTCCTCTGTTCTGCTCTCTTCTCTTCTGTACTGTACTGTACTGTACTGTACTGTACTGTACTGTACTGTACTGTACTGTACTGTACTGTACTGTACTGTACTGTACTGTACTGTACTGCTGTACTGTACTGTACTGTACTGTTCTGTACTGTACTCTGCTGTACTGTACTCCTCTGTTCTGCTCTCTTCTCTACTGTAGTGTAGTGTAGTGTGTACCCCCTGTCCATTAGGGTAGAGGTGTATATATATATATATATATATATATATATATATATATATATATATATATATATACACATATATATATATATATATATATATACACATATATATACATTTTAAGAGTAAAGAGAGCCTACTGTCAGCTGTCCAGCAGTCCAAATATTATTAAATGAAATTTGTGCGTGGCACATCTATGTACGAAATGTCTATGTTCACAGGCTTCTGTGTGCGGCCTAGAGGAGCATCTGAGCATGTGCAGCACTACAAGTCTTACACCATATGCGTTTGGGAAACCCAGCCCTTATGAACAATGATTTTGTTGAAAAGGTCATGCGACCAAAAAGTTATTCAATTTCTTAGATTTCAGAAATTCATAAAAAATACATTTTGAGGAAACTTTTCAAAATAAAGGGTGTGCATCATGTAGGCATGACTGACAGACAATATGAACAATGATTTTGTTGAAAAGGTCATGTGACCAAAAAGTTATTCAATTTCATAGATTTCAGAAAATCATAAAAAATAATTTTTTAG
Organism: Gymnoscopelus braueri; assembly: GCF_963280865.1. Taxonomy (NCBI): domain Eukaryota; kingdom Metazoa; phylum Chordata; class Actinopteri; order Myctophiformes; family Myctophidae; genus Gymnoscopelus; species Gymnoscopelus braueri. The sequence continues at coordinate 20,244,580 of NC_137620.1, forward strand.
GAAAAATGTCAAAATAAAGGGTGTGCATCATGTAGGCATGACTGACAGACAATATGAACAATGATTTTATTGAAAAGGTCATGTGACCAAAACGTTATTCAATTTCTTAGATTTCAGAAATTCATAAAAAATACATTTTTAGGAAATCTTTCAAAATAAAGGGTGTGCATGATGTAGGAATTACTGACAAATAATTTGAACAATGATTTTGTTGAAAAGGTCATGCGACCAAAAAGTTATTACATTTCTTAGATTTCGGAAAATCATAAAAAATACATTTTTAGGAAAATTTTCAAAATAAAGGGTGTGCATAGTGTATGCATGGTCAATGAACATTGTGATGTGTTTTGGTGTGTCCAGGTGGTTTTGTCTAGGAGATATAGCATTTTTTTTAAATTGCAGTCTGTAATTTATTGACGGTCCCTAAGATTTTCGAATATCCAACTGGGTGAATATCCAACCTGAAACCAACTTCACCGCGGTTCAATTATTAACCAAAATCCACATTCAATATTTGTTAAAAGTGTACATGAATATGAGATACTGAATATAGTAAAAACATTTAAAAACAAAAAGTCCACTGACAGTACCAATATCGACATGACACTAATTAAAGATATAATAGATACAATAGTCACACCACTCACACATATTTGTAACCAATCATTCTCAACAGGTATTTTCCCCAAAGCCATGAAAACAGCCAAAGTCATTCCCATCCACAAAGGCGGCGACAAACATCAATTCACCAACTATAGACCTATCTCCTTGATATCACAATTCTCAAAAATACTAGAAAAATTATTTGTTACAAGGTTAGACAGCTTCATAGATAAACATCAGCTACTGAGTAACCATCAGTATGGTTTCAGATCCAACAGGTCCACATCGATGGCAGTAACTGAGCTAGTGGAAGCAATTGCAACAAACACAAACAACAGGGAATACACGGTCGGGGTCTTTATAGATTTAAAAAAGGCATTTGACACCATAGATTATAACATATTACTGAAAAAAATGGAAAGGTATGGTATCAGAGGAGTCGCCCATTCATGGCTAAATAGTTACCTAAATGACAGACAGCAATTTGTTCATATGAACAATGTTGACTCAGACTTACTTAATACTACATATGGAGTGCCACAGGGTTCCGTATTGGGCCCCAAATTGTTCATCATGTACATAAATGACATATGCAAAGCATTGCCACGGATGAAGTGTGTCCTATTTGCCGATGATACCAGTCTATATAACTCCGGGAAAGACCTCGGGCAGCTCCTGCTGGCAGTGGAAAGGGAACTAGAGACCCTCAAGAAGTGGTTTGATATCAATAAATTATCTTTGAACTTATCTAAAACCAAATACATCATCTTCTCCAATAGAAAAATGATGACTCCAGTCAAATTATCAATCAATAACATCGAACGAGTGTATGAGCATAAATTCTTGGGAATTACAATAGATAATAGACTCAGTTGGAAACCCCATATAGATAACACAAAAACAAAAATATCAAAATCAATTGCAATATTATATAAAATGAAACATTTAGTAAATAAGAACTCACTTCACATATTGTATTGCTCCCTCATACTTCCATACTTAACCTACTGTGTGGAGGTATGGGGGAACACATACAAAACAACCATAAAACCAATCTACATGTTACAAAAGAAAGCAATACGAACTAGACGCGTCGCAATTCAGGGCAATTGCAGAGTGTGGTTGCGCCGACGCGATTCGCGGGTCGGTGCCGCCGGGACCCGAGTAATACGCTGGGAGGAATACCGTCGGAGGCTGCGGCAATTACATTGTCACGTCACTCCTGAGATCACTTGCTTTTCATTTTGAGAGGATTGATCCCCCAAAAATCATGTTTTTGCATAAAACGGTTACGTTTTGGGCATTTGTGGCGCCCTCTATGGGTCAAAGTGGAAATTATTTTGGGGATTCGTTGAGTAAACCACCCTCGACATGTGATTCAAATTTGGGATTGACCGGACGTTTCGTTCGTGATTTGTAGCATTTTTGGTAAAACGGGCCCCTCCCACTAACTTTGGAAGCCATTTACGGACGAACGGTAAGGACTATCAAAATGCCGTTTGGATATGTTTATCGCATGGGCCCAGAGATCATGTGTACCGATTTTCGTTAAATTTGGACAAAATATATGGGAGGAGGAGCTAAAAGTGTGTTTTGAAGAAAATTCAAAATGGCGGAAAATTTATCCTGACGCAAGGGGGAGATGCGTCGTGACCCAAGGAATCTAGATTTTACGAATCTTGATTTTACGACCTACGGTTCAAGAGTTATAGGCCAAAACGTAAAGGGGGCTGTTATAGCGCCACCATGTGGCCGATTAGTGTAATTATTTTATCAATAATTTCGGACTAAATTAGGAACCTACCCTCCAAATCTGGTAACTCTAGCTCTTACGGTTTCTGAGAAAAAAATACTTGAATTTGAGTTTTTGCACTTTTCCATTAAAGTGGATGGGGAAATTTAATGCACTAATAAATCAATATCAATAAAACTATTTAACCAATCTCTTAGCAAAATACAAGCGCACGATTCCCGGTCAAGACGGTCATTTTGACATATGGCACGACATTGGGGGATAAAAACTGTGGGAGGAGAGACGGTCTAAACTAAAGTTTATCTCCATGAAGAATAACTAGACGCGTCGCAATTATGGGAAATTGCAAAGTGTGGTTGCGCCGTCGCCGGTCGCAGGTTGCCGCCGCCCGGACTTGAGGAATATGCTTGGAGGAATACCGTCGGAGGTCGCGTGACGTACCATTCGAATTTGGTGCTGATTGGATCCTGTGTTCGTGATACATGGCGTTTTGATTTGAAGAAATAGGCCCCTCCCACTAAAATAAATAAGCCCCTCCCACAAATGTAGCGGGCCAATGACATCGTCATGTCACTCCTGAGATCACCTGCTTTTCAATTTGAGAGGAGTGATCCCCCCAAAAATCATGTTTTTGCATCAAACGGTTACGTTTTGCAGAGTTGTGGCGCCCCCTATGGGTCAAAGTGGAAATGCTTTTGGGGATTCGTTGAGTAAAGCACCCTCGACATGTGATTCAAATTTGGGATCGATTGGACGTTTCGTTAGTGATTTTTGGCATTTATGGTAAAACGGGCTCCTCCCGCTAACTTTGGAAGCCAATTACGGACGAACGGTAAGGACTATCAAAATGCCGTTTGGATAGGTTTATCGCATGGGTCCATAGATGACCTGTACCGATTTGTGTGAGATTTGGACAAAATTTGTAGGAAAAGGAGCAAAAAGTGTGTTTTGAAGAAAATTCAAAATGGCGGAAAATCTATCCAGACGCAAATGGGCGTGGCCTATATGGGGAGATGCGTAGTGACCCAAGGAATCCAGGGAAAAATACATTTTGATTTTACGACCTACGGTTCAAGAGTTATAGGCCAAAACGTAAAGGGCACTGTTATAGCGCCACCATATGGCCGATTAGTGTAATTATTTTTTCAATAATTTCGGACTAAATTATGAACCTTCCCTCCAAATGTGGTAACTCTAGCTCTTACGGTTTCTGAGAAAAAAATACTTGAATTTGAGTTTTTTCACTTTTACATTAAAGCGGATGGGGAAATTTAATGCACTAATAAATCAATATCAATTAAACTATTTAACCAATCTCTTAGCAAAATACAAGCGCACGATTCCAGGTCAAGACGGTCATTTTGAGATATGGCACAACATTGGGGGATAAAAACTGTGGGAGGAGTAGCAGCCCGAAGTATTGTTTATCCGGAATGAGAATAAATTCATCAAGTACTATAGTCTGGTTGCCCTGTTAGGGCAACCACACTAATAATAAAGCTGGAGGATTACTATAGTCTGGTTGCCCTGTTAGGGCAACCACACTAATTATAACCCAAAGTGATTACCTTGCACCCACCAACCCACTCTTCATCAGTACAAAAACTCTCAAAGGCACACAATAATATACTTCCACCCTGCATGCAGGAGCTGTTCGAGGCTAGGGAATCCCAGTATGCACTCAGGGGTACGTGTATATTTAAAACAAGAAGTGCTAGGACCAACACAAAAGGCAGGTGTATATCGGTAAAGGGGGTGAACTTATGGAATAACTTAACAAATATAAAACCTTACTATGATACAGCACTCAAACAAACAGTTAATAATAATTAAAAATACCAGTATACAGAAGAAAAAGTTGACTTGTTTAACGTGCCTCTTGGCCCCATATTCTGTGGTTAAAAAGCCACCCAGTATGGACTCTGCCGCTTAGTGTTGGTAAATGGTGAACCAGAATTAAAATGTAGTCTTTCCTGTCTTGTGCCTGGAAAGTCCTTCCGAATGATGCCTTTTATTTTACTATAATAATGTTTGTTAATTACATTTATTTATGTTTTGAAACTTTTGCAAATTTTTGGAACTTTTGTTACTCCTCAAATTAGACTATATAAAAGTTGTCTTTTGCTTAGATTTCCTTTAGTTTTGTTAAAACCAATGTTTGCCTAGATTTATTTTCTTTCTTTTTTTGCAATTTACCTGATGAACTTAGCTTAGTCAAAACAATGTGTTACTACTTTTTATTTTATCTTCGAAACCAATGTTTTCTTTTTCAAAAAGGGTAGGCAAAATAAGCTTCGGCTTCAGCCTACACCTTTTCGGTGCCACTTGTATAAGTGGACTCTAATGTATGTATGTATGTATTTTTTTTTATATTTTTTTTAATGGACCGAAATAAAGATTTACTACTACTACTACAAAACTGTCACTCAAAAATATGAGATCTACGAGCTGAAAACAACTTACTGTGTTACTGGTGCTATGTTTTGAGCTTGTACGTATCTAATTTTGCTACTTTTGTGTGACAACTGTAGTATGATGAAGAAGGGCATTCATTTACAAAAACAAACTAAAAAGGTGAAATATGGACATACAAGGTTTCTGCCCGACAGCGACATTATTATTGATAACTTTGCACTATGGTATTGCACCCAGTCAAATAAACGCAGGTCCAAGCAGCGCCTAACTATGCACACCGGCAGAAGTTCAAAGAATGTTTACCCAATCCATCAATTGTTGTCTGAAAGATGAGGTAAATATTGACGGTAAATAGGCTATTGTACCCTTCACAGTGGGCTTCAACCACGATACCAGGCTTAAAGGAGTAGTTCACCAAAAAAAAAGATTTATTTCTATCAATTACAGACCCCATGAAGCCTTGAATTCATGGAGATTATTTTGTTTTTGACACATTCCTGAGCCAATAATTTGATGACCGGCAGAGTCTATAGGAGACACAATTAAGTTTCCTACTGAGCAGCCACCCGGTCATTAAATTATTGGCTCAGGAATGTGACAAAAAAGTCTCCATGAATTCAAGGCTTCATGGGGTGTGCAATTGATAGAAAATAAGATTTTTTTTGGATTAACTACTCCTTTAAGGTTAAGGATAGTCGTAGCTTAGTCTGGTAATCAGAAGGTCACCGGCTCGTCTCCCGGCCCAGGCTATCTGTCCCTAAGCAAGATACTTGCTTCCCACCAAGCACCCATCATAACCATCTGAGCAGCTAGCAGCTGGGTGAAGCTGAAACTGTCCCCCACGGGACTAACAAGGTCATCCCTCCCCGGGCTGTTGGGACCAGTCGCATCATTCAGTATGCATGACAGCGATGTTTTATTTGTAAGCGATCATTTTAACTTCATCACATGAACATATTTTGTAGAAGTCTGCTCATCCAGAATATACATTACACAAAATAGATGCAGGCAGTCATGAGGCATAAGTCTATTGGCACCCCAGTCCTGCATATTTTTGAGTGCCCCTCAACAGGGTGATTCTGGATGTCAGCTGCCCTTTTTCTGGCACGCTCAAGCTTGCTGTTACTGAACATAAGACAACAGCTTTGGTGACATTTTGCATTATTCCTCCTAAGAGTTTCTTTAATGCCATCCCCATCGTCCAATCAGGACATGTCAAAACCTCATTGGCAGCTGGTTCATTTCTTTAAAGAGTGGTACATTTGTGTTTTCAGGATGACATGCATAATGAGATTGAGGAGATTTCAACTCTACCTTTTTATGTTTCTGACAGAGATAGCACTTCCATCAGTCAGTTTGAGCTGCACAACTTTCTCCAGTCAGTTTGAGCTGCACTCACAGGGGTTATCACCATGAAAACTCATGATGACATTTTCATCAATATTTCATTTTTGCCACAGAAATGCAAAATAATCAGGTATAGCACTTTACAATAATGACCCGTTATAAAGCATTTATAAACGTTTATAAGCAGTTTGTAGACTATTAACAAATCATTAACAACCTGTTTGTTGACCTTCGTAAATGATTACTAAAACCTTTATAACTATGGTTACAAATCATTTATAAGGTATTAGTAAGTAGTAAACTATTCATTAATAAGCCATTTATATACATCTGTACATGATTATTAAATCATTTGTAATGACCCATTATAAAGCATTTATAAACGTTCATAAGCAGTTTGTAGACTATTAACAAATCATTAACAACCTGTTTGTTGACATTTGTAAATGACTACTAAAACCTTTATAACTACAGTAACAAATCATTTATAAGGTATTAGTAAGTAGTAAAACTTTTCATGAATAAGCCATGTATAATACATCTGTAAATGGTTATTAAATCATTTGTAACTGATGTTATATAATATATACAAGCTATTTGTAGATAAAGAACCAACCATAGACAAACTATTTATATACATTGGTTAATGATTATTAAACAATTTATAATAACATTGTAGAATATTTAAGAATCATTTAATCATTATTTAAAACACATTAAAACATTATTTAGACTCGAGTTTGTTCATCATTAAATAATGTCATTTAAATTGTAGGAAATCATTTGTAAATGATTTATAAAGTGGTATAAATTGAGTTTTCTCGTGGTTATAGGACATCTCTTTAAACATGTATTAAGACTTCATAAATCATGTGTTAAATCTTTGTTCTAGCCCAAGGCATGAACAACAAACCATTTCTAAGCAATTATTACATATTTTTTAAATGTACCAATTAAACCTTTAAAAATTATCTGCAGATCATTATTTCCACATGATCAATTTTACTTGTCGGTAATTTGGGAAATGTGTTTGTTCATGTTTAACATATGCTTTTTATATTTTGGTTTTAAACCCAATGCTGATAGGGAACCTGAGAATGTCAATGAGGTTATCTGTAAACTGTGTCTGGGTAAGGTGCAAGCATCTGGAGGCAACACCTCTAATCTACAGACTCACCTGCTATCGAAACACAAGAGTGAGGCTGCAAAATTGTGTCTTGCTGGAAAATCTAGGCCAAATGATTCACTCACACACACACACACACACACACACACACACACACACACACACACACACACACACACACACACACACACACACACACACACACACACACACACACACACACACACACACACACACACACACACACACACACACACACACACACACAGGTGGATAAGAGAAGGAAACTGGCAACAGTAAATAAGTCTGTTGGTGTTTTGCCTAAAGGAAATTGGAACCCACCTCCGTCTTGTTCCTTCTGTGAAAATGAAGTTTAATATCTAGTTTGGGTATCTAGTCAACCTATAATGCTCTCATTGTAGGTTGATAAAGTCATGCTGTTGCAATACTTTCCTCAAATTTCCGCATTGTCATTTATTGTGCATAAATTATAGATACTCTTTGTTGATCCCTGTGTGTCATCACAGCCCGCAGTAAGTGTGAAAAACACGACAGGAACAGCTAAATAACTGAATAACAATAGAAGTACAAAAATGCAGTGGTGTAAAGTGACTAAGAACATTTACTTAAGTACCTACTGTACTTAAGTACACTTTTTAGGTATTTCCAGTGTTCAGTTCTTTTACTTCTACTCCACTACATCTCAGAGGCAAATATTGTACTTTTACTCCACTACAATTATTTGAAAACTTTAGTTACTTGTTACTTAGATTTTGATTATTATTACAAAACATACATTAACAACTTCAGCTCTATATACATTTCAAAATACTTTTTCCACCACTGCAAAAATGGAATAAAGACAAAAATAAGAATAAAACAGGTAGTTAGTTGAAGCAGAACATATTTGAAAGCAAAAGAAAATAATAATAATATGGTCCAAACTCCCTTGTGGTATATGTCACTGTATAGTTGCATACAGTGACATGATATATGATATATATATATAATATATATATATATATATATATATATATATATATATATATATATATATATATATATATATATATATAATACCAGGGAACATGGTATAGATTTATACTTATTTATTTATGAACGAGTACTGTACATGCTGTTTTTCTACAACTGTTGTCCTGTACCTCCATCAAATGAAATTAAATGTAATAAAATAAACTGGCGTTAAATAGCTGGTGGAAAAGAGAAGTAAACAGGCACTGATAAATACATCACAGTTTGAGGCGAAGAAATCGTGAACTTATGAGGAAGAGAATCAAACTGATGGTGGAGGTTGAATGAACTCAAGTCAAATAGCCAGTTTGTCAAGAGAGAGAACTCTGTGTAAACCATGCTGTACAGAATGTCCATGTTGCAAGTGTGAAGCGTTTGAGGTTGTGTGACAAGGAAACAAAATACATTTTCCAAAGGTTTCCCCTCTCTCTCTTTGTATCTTGTTCCATCTGTGAACATCAAGTTGAATATCTAGTTTTGGATAGACAATGGTCAATTGTACAGTGCAGTACTCAAGTATTGTACTTAAGTACACTTTTCAGGTATTTTTACTTTACTGGAGTATTTCATTTTGACCAAGAAGTCTGTGCCCAATATATTACGGTCCCTTGCCTGCTTTTGGGTACCGACCCACTGGTTGAGAAACAGTGCCGTAGAGCAAGTGTCTTCAATGTTTTTTTGGTGACCTTTTTCATCCCGCTGGGGAACTTGTTTCCCGCTTCACCCAGCTGAGTGCTGCCCACAGAGGAGTGCGGAGGAGGAAGCAGTTCAAATCAAATCAAACTTTATGTATAGATTACATTTACATAAAACCAAAGATTGCCCAAAGTGCTGCACAGAAAGAAACAAAAATATATATTGTTTTTTTTACATAAGTCAGCCCCCTGGTGGCGCTATAAAAGGCAAATGTGAAAAATGCAGGGCATATGTTTTTCCTTGGCCTCTAGGGAGTGTGCGTGCAAAGTTTCTGGCAGATCGGTGCAGTTATAGTTAAAAACGCCTGTTATAGCGCCACCATGAGGCTGATTCAAGTGGCATTTCTTCCTCGGCCTAGTGGGAATGTGCGTGTGAAATTCACGGAAATCGCAAGCTGCGTTCATGACTTGAGGCATTGTGTTCAAAACGGAGCAATCAAACTTTGGGAGCCAATCTTAGCCAATCAGGATGGAATCTGGAAAATCGGACAGATCCGTGTTGATCACATTACTATAGAGATACTGTGTGCCGATTTGCGTGTTTTTTGGATAAAATCTGTAGGAGTAATATCCAAAAATGTGTTTTGCAAAAGTCGGCCTCATGGTGGCGCTATGACATCTGAAAAATGTGGGGCAGAGGTTCTGCTGTGGCATCCAGGGAGTGTGTGTGCACAGTTTCACAGCGACCGGGCCAACAGTGGCGGAGATTAGCTGGTCACAGACAGAAGGACGGACGGACGGACACACGGACGGACGGACGGACGGACAGGGGGTAAAACATACTCTCTCGCCATGCCTTCGGCCTGGCGGAGACAAAAATCTATAAATCCTTACTCATGTTATTATGTGCCCTATAGTAAAGTGAAGACAGTTCATCATTTACAACTGCCTGTTAATGTGTTTGTTCGTGTCTAACATATGCTTTGTAAAACATTCCTAAAATATCTATAAATCCTTATTACATGTTATTATGTGCCCCATAGTAAAGTGAAGACAGTTCATCATTTACAACTGTCTATTAATGTGACTTTCTCCTTACCTGTTGCAAACTTCCTGGCTTTCATGAATGCAGACACCAAACAATTACTAGAATTATCTTTCATGTTTAATAAATGATTCGTAAAACACTCGTAAAGAGTATGTAGACCATTTGCAAACGTTATCATGGGCCTTGTTGTAAAGTGAAGACTATGCATTATTATTTCATGTTTAACAATGATTAGTAAAACATGTGAGATCAAAAAGTGGCAGAAGTAACGTTATAGAGTATAAAAGTATAAAACAATTTATTAAGATATAAAATGTAGCAACTCTTGGCCACAGCACACACACTGACATTTAAACAAAGAAATTCATCACAACAGAATCACAGAGTAGCAGGTTGGAACCTCTGCAGTCACCACCTCCCAGTGCAAGTTAGCTTTAGCTGCTAAGCTAAACTGCTAAGCATGGAGGACATTACTAGCCTACACATCAAAACAAACATTGTGGATACAAACGGCCACCATCAAAATACCCCCTGGTCATAATGCTACTTCATGTGTGTAAGATTAGCCATTTTATGTTACCTCGATCACCTGCAACAAGACAGTCAAAACACATAAAACATGAATTAGACATATTTCTGTCCAGTCTGCAACTGCATCACTGTTCACTTCCTCCCTAGTAGGCTGCTGCAGGTGTAATGCAGGTAATCAATGTGTTGCCAGATTTTGCAAAAGAAACAAGCGGCCAGGTCTATGAAAACAAGCCCAAAAGAAGCAACTAGGCACAGGCCCATGATAACGTCTGCAAATGGTTTACATACTCTTTACGAATGTCTTACGCATCATTTGCTAAACATGAAAAAAAAACTCCCTAAAAAACTCAATTTATACCACTATATGAATCATTTCCAAATGATTTCCTACAATTTAAATTACATTATTTAATGATGAGCAAAATATAAAAATAATGTTTTAATGTGTTTTAAATAATGTTTAAATTATTCTTAATGTTCTACAATGTTATTATAAATGATTTCATAATCATTAACCAATGTATATAAATAGTTTGTCTATGATTAGTTTTTTATCTACAAATATATATAGCTTGTATATATTGTGACGACCCATCCTATTGTGTGTAGTGTTGCTGTGAGTTCTAATGGTTTTCTGTTTCTGTGTAGGAGGAGGGGACCAGCCTGCAGGGGTGTGCCTAGACGACGAGGCACACCTGACTCCAATCACCTGCTGGAGTATTTAAGCAGGCTGGTCAGGGCCATTCTGTCTCTCTCCCCTACACAGGAAACATTGTTTGCTTTTGGTTCCTTTTGAGTTTAGTTCTACCTTGTTTCTGCACCTTGCACATACACTACATTTTCACACATCCATACATGCACTACACTACTGATACCACTGACTATACACACCCCATGCTACTTAAGTATAACTTTTTGGTTCTTTTAGTTATTAATAAATACATTTAAAGTTAACTCTGTGTGTCGTCTCCCATGTTTGTCATGATGTGATTCAGTTCATGACAAGATGGGGGCTCGTCACTTTTTAACCTAAATTAGTGATAATTAAACTTAAGCGTTTTCTATCACACAATTAAGTTTGTTATTTAGGTTTTGTTGGTTTGTTCTTAAGTTGAACAAATTGGGTTGGGAGACACACACAGTTTGTATTTTGGTTGGGGGGAGAGAGCATTAAGGAACTCATTTTTTCTTAGTGCAGTTTTTTTTGAAGTTAAGTGAGTGGTGAAGTCCTTGGGGTTCCAACTTCCGGTAGATTTTAACGGTGGTTCTCCATATGGGAATCTCTGTGTTTTTTTTTGGTTTAGACTGTGTTCCACAAAAGATGGGATGGAGTGGTACCACTGAGATGCCTTGTCGGAATGGGGGACTCAGGAGGGCCACTGAAGACTAGGGGTGAGCGAGTTAGTCAGTTTGTGGTAGGCAGGTTAGATAGGGGAGTTGGGCTCCGGGGTCTTGTTCCACTTTTTTGTTGAAACCTTTGCGCACTTTTTTTTTTGAAAAAATGAGTTTGGTCGAGGAATTTATTAAGGCTCCCTCTGTGGAGCTTCTAGATAAATGCACAAAAGAACAACTGTTAAACATCGCAGAACACTACAAAATTGAGATCCGTGACAAGCGGGTAAAATTTAGGGTCAAGATATTTCTCATGGACAGCTTGGTGACACAGGACGTATTACCGGAGGAGGAGGTGCAGCTATTGGATGACGAGGAAGATGGTAAAACATTTTCATTTTCTGCTAGGCAGTTAACGTTTCAACAACAAAAGGAATTGCTGGAAATTAAGCTGGAACATGAGAAGGAGATTGAAAAAATGAGACAAAAGACTGAATTGCTAAAGTTGGAGTTGGAGCAGGAGAAGTTAAAATTGAGTGTTAGTGAAGCAAAGCAGTTTAATGTAGGATCTAATTTGAAATTGCTTCCCAAGTTTTCAGAGACTGATCCAGATTTGTTTTTTTCCCTGTTTGAGCGTGTGGCAGACGCCAGGGGCTGGACTGATGGTGAGCGCACTCTACTACTCCAGTGTGTTTTCACAGGTAAGGCCCAGGAGGCCTATGCTTCTTTGACAATAGCAGAAAGTAAAAGATATGAAGTGGTAAAAAGTACAGTGCTGCGGGCATATGAATTAGTACCAGAAGCTTATCGACAACGTTTTAGGAATTGGAGGAAAAATGACCAGCAAACGTATGTTGAATTTGTAAGAGATATGTTGGTCCAGTTTAACAGATGGTGTGTTGCGTCAGAGGTTAAAACATTCAAAGAGCTTTGTGATCTGCTAACTCTGGAACAATTAAAAACCTGTGTACCCGCTAATATTGCTACATACATAACCGAGAGAAAAGTTAAGACACCCCAAGAAGCAGCCATCTTGGCTGATGAATACGGTTTAATACACAAAAGTGTAGTTGGTGGTGTCTATACGCATCAGACCGGTGGTCCAGTGTTTATAGGAAAACGCTTTGGGGGGCTGGGGGATTCAAGGTTTTCTGAGTTTGAAGATGGTTCAGGGAATGAGTCTAATGTTTGTAATTTTTGCCATAAAAGCGGACACTGGAAAAAGGATTGTTTTGCTCTTAAAGCTAGAGAGAAGCTGTTAAGTGGTGCACCAATCAAACCGGCCGCTTTGGCTGCATCTGCCATTCCCTCACCTCAGCTAAATGTTGAGATGGAAAGTGTTTCGAACATCAGGTGTTCCACTGGGTGTGACTCTGAGTATTCAGCATTCATTTCGGAGGGTTATGTAGCACTACCGGGTATGAAGGCAGTAAGAGTTAACATCTTGAGAGATACAGGTGCATTACATACTTTTATTCGTCAAGACGTAATGCCATTTTACTCAGGTTCAGAGACAGGAGATTTCATGTTGATGCGAGGTATGGGTATGCAGATCATTCCCGTACCGCTCCATAGAATGACCATAGTCTGCGGGTTGGTTAGTGGGGAGGTGGTGGTTGGAGTGCGTCCTGAATTACCAGTGGAAGGGGTTGACATAATCCTGGGTAATGATTTGGCAGGGGATAAAGTGTGGCCTAAAGGAAAAGCTAGGCTGTGTCATGTGAGTCTGTTGAAACCATACGGTTCTCAAATGTCGGCGTCCCAAAGCTCCAGTGACGTCCCTTACGTTGAGCCTTCATTGTGCACGGGCACGGTGGGCGGTTCTTCGGCGGGGGAGGTTAATGGAGGGGGAGATTGGCCGGCAGATGAGAATGGGATTCCAGTGCGGGTAAACAACGCTGAGGCATTAAAAGCTTTACCCAAAGTACTTGGACCGCTGGCTGAGAAAAAAAGGAAGGAGTGGGTTTCGATGGTTAATGGCTATCCGTTGCTATTTGCAGACACACCATCACAGACACAGCTGATAGAGCACGATATTGGAGAGGCAAAACGAGCCCAACTGGATAAGGAGGTTAGGTACATGCTGGATAACAATTTGGCAGAACCCTCAAATGGCAGTTGGGCCTCTGTGTCTCGTTTGGGTAAAAAGCCTGATTCAATTTTTCGACCTTGCACAGACTTAAGGAAAGTCAACAGTGTTACAAAACCTGACTTGTTCCCTTTACCACGCATGGAAGATTGCCTTAGACCGAGTAGGTTCTGCAGTTGTGGTACCTCTTACTGTTATTCTGAAGTCTAAGGTTTAATTGGTCAGCTAAGGCTGTGTTTTTGTAAAACTGCCAAGTACAGTTATTCGATATTGGTGCCTGTATCCATCTATTTACGCTGCCCATCATCACTCTTAAAACTGTTCCTACAGGTGACTGAGGGGGTGAGTGGGTGGTTGGATGGATGGGTCAGGTATTAGTATGATTAATGAGAACTGTAAAGTTGAATTAAATGTTACGGAGTACCTGGTTGGTCTCCTATCTTATGGGGGGGGGTGTGACGACCCATCCTATTGTGTGTAGTGTTGCTGTGAGTTCTAATGGTTTTCTGTTTCTGTGTAGGAGGAGGGGACCAGCCTGCAGGGGTGTGCCTAGACGACGAGGCACACCTGACTCCAATCACCTGCTGGAGTATTTAAGCAGGCTGGTCAGGGCCATTCTGTCTCTCTCCCCTACACAGGAAACATTGTTTGCTTTTGGTTCCTTTTGAGTTTAGTTCTACCTTGTTTCTGCACCTTGCACATACACTACATTTTCACACATCCATACATGCACTACACTACTGATACCACTGACTATACACACCCCATGCTACTTAAGTATAACTTTTTGGTTCTTTTAGTTATTAATAAATACATTTAAAGTTAACTCTGTGTGTCGTCTCCCATGTTTGTCATGATGTGATTCAGTTCATGACAATATTATAACATCAGTTACAAATGATTTAATAATCATTTACAGATGTATATAAATGGCTTATTCATGAATAGTTCACTACTTACTAATACCTTATAAATTATTTGTAACTGCAGTTATAAAGGTTTTAGTAATCATTTACGAATGTCAACAAACAGGTTGTTAATGATTTGTTAATAGTCTACAAACTGCTTATAAACGTTTATAAATGCTTTATAACGGGTCATTATTGTAAAGTGCTACCAATAATCATTTTAACAACACATTGGCCTAGCCCTAAATGTATACTATTGGACTCCTATTCTCCTAATGTGTCATAGGGTCTATTCCAATGTGCTGCATTAAAAAAAAAAAAAAAAAAAAAATGTTTAAAACAATATTATGTCTGCATTAACTACTGAGCCACTTAACCCCCCCCAAAAAAAATCCTAATTATTTTGGATAATAATAATTCTCATCAGTACAGACAGTGCTTCCATCGCAAAAAGGCCACTTTACTGCAAAGGTGAGTGGGTGCGCATTATACATCCTATGGCTATTATAGAGATAGCTGGCTTTTCGAGGACAGTGTTACTTGAGGACAGAAGGAGATCAAGTTATACCAGCTAAACTATTTGTATTGCTTGGTTTGGCAAGGTAGCTTCAATAGATGTTAGATGCTTCTCACGGAAACGTCAAGGATAAAATACCATGGAACACTGGAACAAGGAAACTTGAGAGACAAAAAATATATTGAATGCAGTGTCACAATAGTTTAATGCAAAGGCACCATTGTTTTTTAAATGCAGCAAATTGGAATAGACCCTATGACACATTAGGAGAATAGGAGTCCAATAGTATACTAGTATATTTAGGGCTAGGCCAATGTGTTGTTAAAATGATTATTTTGCAATTCTGTGGCAAAAAAATGCGCTCTAATCAAATCAATCGAAGAATATATAGCTTACTGCTTAGCAGGAATGAAAATTTGAAAATACGTTTTAAGGAAGATGAAATATATTTTCAAGAACGAAAATGACAAACATCACAACTTCCTCTTGTAGCATTCAGAGATTGTGGAGTAGTCGTCTAAAAACAATATTATGTCTGCATTAACTACTGAGCCACTTAACCCCCCAAAAAAATCCTAATTATATGGATAATAATAATTCTCATCAGTACAGACAGTGGCCCTCATTTATCAACGGAGCGTATAAACCGGATTATATTTTTCCATATATTCGTCCGTACACCAACGTCGAAGTCACATTTATCAACGAATCCTATACAGCCAATCCTAGCGTACATTAGGTCGGAGCCTTGATAAATGTCACGGCTGAAACCGAGCGTCATTTAAATAACACGCCCTTAAATATTCTCAAAATGCCCTGATTTTACAACATTGGAGAACCAGAATATGACCAAATGAAGCATGGAAAGCCAATAAGAAAAGAGTTTTGCCAGCTCGCCTAGCCTCGCTGCCTGTCAAGTCACACACACACACACACACACACACACACACACACACACACACACACACACACACACACACACACACACACACACACACACACAGTGTGGACATCTACATCCCTGACTCTGACAGCTGAAGGTAAGACCAACATGCATCTCAACTGAACATCACACACTGATCTCACATACTGTATGAGTGCTTGCTCACTTGTAAGTATACGAGAAAACTAGAGTTTTCTATTTCGCAGTGGTTTTCCGTGTACCTAGACAAAGGAAATTAAGACTGTTTAAATAGACATGCTGAATGTACATGGAGTAATGTATATGGTATTGTTCTGCATTGTACTGTTGCACCAAATGGGGTTCCTGTTGTCTCTGCACAATGTCTATATTATGTCCCAACATGAGTGTCTATACTGCAACTTTCTTCACAGCTGCTACCGTTGTTTAAACGCTGACCCTGGGAGCTGAGCTCCAAGATTTCCTATGCATTCGTGCAAATGGCAAATAAAGTCTATTCTATTCTATTCTATTCTACCCAGATGAATTCCTGTACAGCTAATGGTACAGGAATACAAATACATTGGTTCTGATTTTGGATTTCAGCTATGTAAAACCGCTCGACCAGGCCCTGAGTGGACATGCTGTGACGTCTGCTTACTTTGCCCAAGCACCTCAGACAATGACTACATTATTATCGATATTATATCGATCATGATATAAGACTAGATATTGTAAAATCGTGAAATGGTATCTTTACCTGGTCGATTGCGATGCATTGTGAGATTGTAGATCAGCTATTTTAGCTATTTTAGTAAAAATGTTGAAAAATGTAAGGATATTATTGTGACCATATCAATATTGAGGTATTTGATAAAACATTGTGATTTTGTCTAAATCGCTGCAGTCACATATTCTGGGTACTTTTAATATTCAGGCTAGTGTGGTGGTTCAATGAAAGTTTCATGGATTTTAAATGACACAATGTCTATCAACCAAACATAACGATATAGACGTGATGCAGTTTGCATATAAAGCTGCTACAAAGCTGCATGCAGCTGAATCAATTGATCAGTTCTGCTCCTTTTGGGGGGAAAAAATATATATAGGCATGTTTACTCTTTCATCTTTACATTTGTATCCGTCTAAATGCTGCATCCTGTATATACGACTGTTGATAAAGCAATCAGCAACATAAATTCACAATGGATTATTTATTTAAAGAAAAATGCACCAGATTATGCGCTTTAACATGCAAATGTTAACAGCCCTTACATTCAATGCATATATTTTTATTTTACTTTTGCAAGTGTGAGACATTTTAAGTGAAACATTTTGCTTTTTGATGTCTGGTCTAGGACTCCCTGGTAGAAAAGATAATGTTTTTCAGTGGGACTTTTCTTTTCAATAAGGTATGAATAAAATACATGTTTGCGGTTTTGATATAGGCTACTGTATAGGCCTACTGTAGGTTCTGACTGAGCCCATGTCTGATGCTCCTTTAATCATTTACATTTTAACCTGGTTTTCCATTTAGCCTGTGCACAGACAATATATTTTATCAACACTAGATGTCACCAGTCTATTAAACCCACATTTGTCATTCTGGTGGTTTGGATCTTTAGAATGTTTCCTTGAAGTGTAGACAAAACAGGTCTTATTAAATATCTGTCTGAGATGGCTAACCTGGAGCTCTCTAAAAATGATTGTAACTTTTAAACGATTTCACGTCTTTATGCAAATCAATGGTGTTACGTCACCGTGCTATACATTTTCCCCGGATTGTGTCAACTGTATTAGAATTGCAATAAATTCACAACAATCCAATTTCTAACATCCTTCTAGCATCTAATATTATTCTTCTACAATCATCACATTGATGACGGTTTTTTATTTGTATTTTCAAGGGGAGCTAGAGTAGAACTCCTTTCATGATTATTTCAATACACATACACACACGTACACCATTAAATTAAGTATGGATTCCAGTACCAGCACAGTTCATTTTCTCGATACCTAAATTAGGCCTACTTGTAAAGTATTATTTTACGTATCTTCACTATGCACTGCGCTATTTTTTTAAATACTAAACCTTACTAAATTGTGTGATAAGACAACACAACAAAAAAATGTTGTTGTTTTATAATTATTATAATTAATTATAATAATTATTTTTACATTTTAACACAAGCAGGTTTAACTTTAATGTTATTATGCATGCTTAATAATTAAAGACAAGCACAATTAAAAAAATATTTGTTGAAAGCATAACTTCAGCACAATACTTCATTGTAGAGAGACTGACTTGCCTGTTATGGATAACTTAGTAACCCGGGCCCTGTGGCGTTTTACTTGACAGAGCAATATAAACATCCAGTCATAAATCAATTTACTATGACAGTGTTGAGTCCATAAACTTAGAAAGCATAGCATACCATGACTTCATAGAAGTTCAGATGAGTTCAAGTTCAAATTTGACAGCTTTACAACAGCAAATTGGTTGTTCAAATTTGTCTTGGAGTGTTTTTTTTCTTGTCTTTTTTCCATAACAACATTAAAGGGGGTTAGTTTTCAAAGCGGCCTGAAATTCTGAACCTGTCTCTGTTTCTGTCGAGCCTAATAATAGCCTCTTGCATGCCACTGTCACTAAAACAGGTCTTGCCCTTCAGTCAAGTCCCTGTGTCAGTTGTGCAACAAATTGGAGAAATTTGAAAAGGAAGTGAGCAGTTTATCCACAGGGGTTACCCTGAAGACCTTGATAAGCTCAAAAGACCCACCCTGATGTTATCAGCAAACTCTGATGACCTCTTTTTTTTTTGTCCTGATCTGCCTTGAATTGTTCATTCCAAGTGTATAGGAACATCAGAGATATGTTGATCCATGTGGACACAACCACATGCATCATTGCATTCTGGACAGGAGAGGAGACTAGATCCAAAAGGTAACAAGTTGCCTAGATAGCTCAAATGTTTAAAATAGCCTGCCCAGCACTGTTCATCTTAATTCGATTCTGTATTCTTGTATCATCTGTATGGTTACCATGGCCACAGTGGTGGAACAAGTTAAAGCCGGGCAAGGTAATCGAGGTAATTAGAGGTCAGTCTGACATCATGAACCTCGCTATTGGGCATGACCGGAACTGCATATTTGGGCATGGCTGGTTCATAGTGACATCATAGTCATGAAAAGGGCGTCACAACTGGTCATCTTAAAAACGGACGCAGTGAGATCAAGGTCAGATTATCCATTTTCCTGTTGGCAAGGCACATCATGGCTTTTGCGTTATATGCACTTATTCAGGCATTCATTTTGTGTGTAAACGCTGTTGCTGTTTTGCATGAAGAGAGGTTTCTAAGTAAGGTTAGCTGGGGTGTGGACCAAAGTGTTGGAGGATTTGGTGATGAACCAGGCAACGGAGTTCAACTCATGAACCTTATCCGCTCTGTCCGAGTCATGAGAGCACCCTTGATGGCAGTGAACATTGTCTGTATCGTACTGCTATTGCTGTTTGGATGAGTGAAGATGACAGGACTGGAAGATAGCAGACAAGACCAGCTGCTAACAGCGAAGAATAATTTGTGCGTATGACCTCAGTGACAGGAAGTACACACACCAAAACAAGTTTCAAATCAGCACGATCAGAAGTAAATAAATACTGTAGCTCTTTTTTGCGATGTCCTGTTGTTAAGTCCTACAGTATACTGTATGTAACAGTACAGCCCAGTCATTAAAAATAAGTGCCTTCTGCTATTTGAGATGGTTACCTTGGCCAGAGTTTATTCAACAAATCAAATGAAACTGAAAATGTTATAAATTGAATATGGTGACTAAAGTGGCAAATGTAACCACCTCAAACAATCCCCGCTCGGGAAGACTCTCCACCCCTACCCAGAGGAACTGGTGATTGGAACCGTTCAATCTAATCTCAGAGATCTCATATTAGCAATGGTAATTCTTTTTTTTTTTCTCCAGTTTTTTGCACTTCGCTGAATTTCGCTGTTTTACTTAACCTTTCAGAATGTCTTTTCCCCCCTTTCCAGGTGCTTTTTAATGTGGTTTAAATAGCAGTTTCTCACATGCATTTAGGAGGGAAAGAAATATATATAACTATTTTTGTTTTATACATAAACGGTACAAGATACAAATAGTCCACATATAATCCCATCTGCCCCTGCAAAACACATCTTCATGGTAACCTAGGAGCAACCTAAGAGCAATCACTGACAGTGCTAAAGTAGCCTCTGAGCAGTACTCTCTGGACAACTTGAAATTATGTGGATGATCCACATAGAAATGTCTTGGCTCCATTGTGGATCTTGGACTTCATGATGTGAACAGCCTGTGATGTCAGTCATCTATGACGTAATGACTCAACATTTGGGCAAGGTTTCAGCACAATCAAGCCCCATTGACAATCCATTATCAGATTTACGTTAAATTTCAGTATAAAGTATAAAAGTATCATATATAAAAAAGACAATTTGTGGCGGTACTTCTGTGGCCTACTGGCAGTGTGCATAGAAAAGTTTGGTCCTGATTTGGTTCCTAACTATCAATCATTTAGCTGGGGACCCCTGGAACCCCCTCGGGGAACCCTGGGGTTCCCCGGACTCCACTTTGAGAACCACTGGATTAAACCATGCTAAATAAATGTAGAATTAATATAGAAGAGTGTAACTGGAGAAGAATAACCTCCCATCCATCATTACTTTCCTCACCTACAGTAGGCTATATCCTGATCCTATGATGTTTCGATAGTGAACAATGAAAATTCTGTCATATCCACATAATTCCTGCGGTTCACAGGTTGGGAGGGGAAGTACAATCCTGTACATAACATCAAAAGGTTACTTTTGGGGATGCTGAGTTTAGCTGACTGGTGGGAGGATGCAAATGTGCCCTCAGGGGCGCTCCCACCAAAACATGGTCGGCTAGCGTTAAACGCAGGTTGTGCGCAGTCACAGTTTTTTGCAGCCAGCGGATTTAAAAAAACGGGAGTGACCCACCTGTCACTCACTTTCAAGACCCTCCCCGTAGCCCGCACCGCCTTCTGCCTTGAGCACCATGTTGCTCCCTGAGTCTTGGGACGGTCCGCCTTCGACTCACCCGATTGGACAGAGGGGGAAAATCAGCTCCTGCCTCCAGCAGTTTTATGCTTCAAATGGACAAGTCGTGTAGAGCGGATAAACGCACGGTCTGCGCGACAGGCGGAAAGATCCGCTCTTGCGTGAATCCACGCATTTACATTGACAAAGCATTGGCAGATTCTGCCCCAGAGGTAAAATAAAAGTGCAGTGGGAGCGCGCCCTCAATATGTAAAGTTTTAAAAAATGGAATGCCAAAATTAGACCAGAAAATGCTCCATTTGCCATGTCTTGTTCCATCTCGCAATGTTCTTAGCCTCATTTCCACTCTTGAGACGTCTCTCGCATCTAAAATTATAATGGTGTCACTTAATTTGTTAATTTTGACCTTTTGCCTGTCACCTTGATTACCTTCCCTCAGGAGATTTTGATGTTCAGTTATCCTCCCCATTAGTTTTGGTTTTTAGTCATTAGAATTTTTCTGTATATCCATGTCTTTCCATTTAATTCAGCTTGTTCTCAAGGTAATCGATTTTGTTTTTATTTCACCAGTCCTTTCAAAAAGGTTAAAGGACAAGGTCACAATTGAGAACAAGAGATGTTGGTGCAAGCTGGGTTTGCACCCACAGGTGCGTTTGTTTTATTCACACAATTATTTCGCAAGGCTCCCTAGATTATGCGCTGGCATAAATTACACAGTCAACTAAGTGTCTGCAACATGGTGGCACTAATGTGAACATTGTGAAGTACAGTATAATTGTAACTGCTGTCATTGTTTATAAGTTATACAATAATTTGTTAGTTATTTCTCTAAGACCAAGTTCATTATAATGCCGTATTTAAGTTAATGTGTATACATTATTTCATGTCTTTTGTGAAGTTATAGTAATACTTTTATTTTGAAGTGTCAAAGTCACGTTACGTGTCTCGAGCTCCGTTCCGGTAGCAAATATAACACATCCGGTTTCTGAGCTAGCAAATATAAGGTTTCCGGTTGCCTTCAAAGTAAGAGCATCGCATTTAATGTTTTATGAAAGACATACATGCATTTCGAAAAAGACATTTATACAGTGGTGGAAAGTAACTAAGTACATGTAATCAATTACTGTACTATGCATTTTGAAAAATACACGTATACAGTGGTGGAAAGTAACTAAGTACTACTCCACTACATTTCAGAGGCAGATATTATACTAGTTACTTGTTACTTTGTATATTTTTGATTATAATTACAAGACCACTTCAGCCCTATTTAAACTTTGGCAATTTGAAAATAGCCGATCTACAAGCAAATATTTGTATATTTAATTACATTTTGATACCAGTACTTTTACTTAATTACATTTAGAATTCAGGACTTTTACTTTTGCAGAGTATTTCTACATTGCAGTATTGATACTTTTACTTAAGTAAAACATTTTAGTACTTTTTCCACCACTGCATTGATGGATGTATTTATAAGAATTAGCCTACGCCCTAACAGGTCGTTATTGAAATTGGCCTTTGATCCACATTCAATGGGCACTTAGCACATTTTCCATACACCCATGTTTAACCACTGTGATTAGACTGTAAACAGGTTTCAGATTTAAATTGGAATGCCAAAGATGGCAATCCCCTTTCTATAAATAATAATAGTAGCTTGTACAGGTGTAACATGTGGGGGGTTTATAAACATATTTAACAATACAATACAGTGTGTGTGTGTGTGTGTGTGTGTGTGTGTGTGTGTGTGTGTGTGTGTGTGTGTGTGTGTGTGTGTGTGTGTGTGTGTGTGTGTGTGTGTGTGTGTGTGTGTGTTTGTGTGTGTGTTTGTCATGGCATGGTGTTTTTTCCCCTCAATTTCTTTAGAGCACAAAGCCCAAATACCATTGAATATAATATATATGTATATATATATATATACGTATACGTATATGTATATGTATATGTATATGTATATGTGTGTGTGTGTGTGTGTGTGTGTGTGTGTGTGTGTGTGTGTGTGTGTGTGTGTGTGTGTGTGTGTGTGTGTGTGTGTGTGTGTGTGTGTGTGTGTGTCAATGCAACAACTACAGTTGTGTGTGTGTGTGTGTGTGTGTGTGTGTGTGTGTGTGTGTGTGTGTGTGTGTGTGTGTGTGTGTGTGTGTGTGTGTGTGTGTGTGTGTGTGTGTGTGTGTGTGTGTGTGTGTGTGTGTGTGTGTGTGTGTGTGTGTGTGTGTGTCAATGCAACAACTACAGTTGTTAAAAAACAGTTTTGTCTGAATCCAGCCACTGTAGTCCACACACTAAACCTATATTTTCTACAGAGGTTGTGAATATTTGATTGTTAGGTTAGTGCATCAATGATCTTGTTGTACAGTATGTTAAAATGTTTTGTTGAAATGTATATACAAAAAATCTGTTATTTCTAATTATGCTGCCGGTATCGTGTCTGTGATTATAATGAGCAGGGGATTTGAGCAGGTCACAGCTGATTAGAAGGTTGTAAAGTAAGGGTTTTTTTTAGGCAAACTTTGCAGCATTGGGTAAAGAGTAAATAATATATATATATGTGAGTGTGTGTGTGTGTGTGTGTGTGTGTGTGTGTGTGTGTGTGTGTGTGTGTGTGTGTGTGTGTGTGTGTGTGTGTGTGTGTGTGTGTGTGTGTGTGTGTGTGTGTGTGTGTGTGTGTGTGTGCGTGCGTGTGTGTGTGTGTAAAAAATTAAGCACATTAAAATGGAAATGGTCATTTTCACTAAATGTCACTACATTTCAAAGTAAAAATGTTAAATTATAAAGAAAAACATTACTTAGTGATGTGGTATTAGTAATTAGGGCACATATATATGTTTCTTAAAACAAAAGATGACTAATATATTTCAAGTGTGTGTATGTACACATATATATATATATATATACAAATCACAATCACATCACAGAAATAGATCACCATTCCCCTGCACTTCTTGACGAAGACGAAGAGCCTTTTGTGGAAATAAATAACTCTCCTGCACTTCATGAGAGCCCTGTAGATGAAGTTCTTGTTGTGGAAATACCGGTAGATCACGCCTATGCACTTAGTGAGAGCCCTTTAGATGAACAGGATGACATACAAATGCAGACTCTAGATATTAGTACTGTTCAGAGTGTCATGGGACCTGGTGCAACATTAGGACCCTTCAAACACGATGCCCTTGAACCTGCTAGCTTTACTTTGCAGGCTTCTGATTGGAAAATGTTTCACTCCTACAGACCCAAAGGAAGTAAACATTTTACGAGGTTTGAATGGCAAGAGTTATTTGCCAGAAAGCTGAAGGAATCAAATCCTTACTGTATAATACGTTTTGCTAATCACAACTTTTCTATTGCTACCACCAGAAAAACATACAAGCCATGTCTCACGATCAATGGCTCCTGCCGGCATACTTCATGTGAGATGACTTTCAAAATACTTCTCCATTCAGTCGAAGAGGGCATATTTCATATAGTTTACACTGGCAACCTATATCACACAAAGGACAGATTGAGAAGTAGATATATTAGGGGCCAAGAACGTAAGGAGTTAGGGATATCAATGAAGGACAAATCGCCATATTGTGCTTACGTCGATGCAGTAGGAAAGGCAGATCCTAGGTCTTTAATAGCTGGTAATCGAAGTGGAGTGGGTAGAGACTCCGCTCCGTTTAGAAAGGTCAAACATGAACATCGCAAACTAAGCTGGATGAATGATGATGAGATTACAGCTCTGCGCCTACTGAAAGCTGACTGGGAAGATGAAGACACAGAAAGTGTAGTTGTAAAAGGATTCATTCAACTTATTAAAGTTAGTCCCCTTAAGGTTATATGTTTTAGTGAAGCAGGAGTGAGACTGTGGCACGATGTGATTAAGGACAGCGCTGCATCATGGGATGCCACTGGGGGAATCATTAAGAGTAAACTAACAAAGAAAAGGATTTTGTATTATGAGATTGTAGTAAGTTCATCCACTTCGTCCGCTTCAACTCCTGTAGCATTTATGATCAGTGAACAACACACCCAGACTGCTGTAGAGGAGCTCCTCACGGAATTGAGGTGCAAAGAGAAGGAGATATTTGGTGCCAACACAACACCCATGCAGATTAATAGTGATAGGTCCATAGTGCTTTTGAAAGCCAGTATGCATATCTTCAATGGAGATAGCATGAAAATGTACTTGTTACGCTGCTGGAGAATAGTGAATGGAAAGGCAGATAGCAAAGATTTGAATTTTTGTACCATAAGAGCATGTAAGAGTCATCTGATGAAACAGGCAAGTCACATTTGCAAACAACAGTACAATACTAGAGATTGTAGGTTTAAGTTGGCTATGTTCATCTTCAGCGCTTTAGTTAATGCCAAAACACTGAAACAAGCAGGTAATATAGTATCTGCTGCTTGTATTGTACTTGGTAGCAAAAGGAACTCCAGCGAGGTGGCAGCTAGTCTTGGCCGCATTGAGGATGAAACAGAGAAGCTGCCAGGAATTGCAGGAATTATTGATAAAGAGCATGATCGACAAGACAATTCATATGACACTGCGGTTGATGATATATTTGACTTGACTGCTGATGTTTGTGAAGGTACATCTCCCTTCAAAGACTATTTTGAACAACTAAGGGCTACAGCCAATAATACAATTAAAACCAGCAATGACACAGGTGAAAATCAATACCATGGAGAAACTATTTTAAACAAACTGTTCTCAAACTTCCTCCCAACTATTCCAATATGGTCAGATCTACTCTCAGGTGATTTGCAGCGATTCTCTGGAGCCTATGCTGCACAAATAAACCATGGTAAGAAAAGCACAGCTATTAGTGAGGCCATGTTCAAAAACACAAAAGTGTTGCTTTTACGAAATGAGAAACACAGAATTGACGAATGTATACAGCGCATACGCTCACTATACAAGCAGTCAGCCATAGATTTCATTGCCAAAGTAGGCTACAGGATATCACAGGCATCACAGCGTCCACACCCACCACCTGTAGAAGAGTGGAACAAAAAGAGAACTCTGCCGCCACAGCTGAGACGCTCTTATCAAAATAAGCCACAAGCAAATTCAAAGATTTTCTTACAAAATGACAGCTCAGCAAGTGTGCCAGACAAAACAAAGGCACAAAACAGAGGCACAAATGAGGAAATATGCAATAGTATATGCAGGTTTGCAAATAATGAGAGTAATTGTTGGCTAAATGCAACCCTACAATCGATACTGCATCTGCAAGTAGTACAAGATAAATTGAAACAGTTGACACCTACTTATATGGTTGCGATGTCATCAATGCCAGGGAATTTAGCAGCTCTCATCCAAGCGTTTTTTCAAAATCCAGGGCACACATTTGATGCTAAAACAATCCATGGTGTCACTCAAGAATTAGTCAAGAGCATCCCAGCGTTGTCCTTGTCAATGCACAATGACCCACTAGATTTGATACACAAATTATTAATCTGGTTGCATGATTGTAGTGTCCAAACAACTGCTATGGCAAAACATACAGACATCTGTAAAAAATGTGCATCGAAAGTTGAAAGCATTTCATGCGCGCCTACTGTTTTTGCATTACCGCTGACACAGAAATGTGAGTCCCTCAATTCTCTTTTCGAACACACAATCATGGAAGGTGAAGGTCAACAGAGATGTACAGCATGTGGTTCAGAAATGAAGAGACAAATATGTTGGATTGATGCTCCTGATGTCATTACTCTTTCTGTGTCCCGTGTTGATAATGGTGGGACGGTGCTCCACACGCCTGTAGTCCCATCTGATATAATCGAAATTCCCATTCGTGACAGCAGTAAAATTAAGTATAAGTTGGGCTCAATCATTTGTCATGTAGGCTCAGTGGCCAAAGCCGGACACTTCTGGGCACATTTGCTTTATGACAATGTTGTAATTAGAGCAGATGATACAAATATAGACATCCTTCAACCAGCAAATGCATTGCAATTGGCAAAACCACATGGGTACATTTATTTCTATGTGAAATGTAATGATGCATCACTTAATGCTGTTATCACAATAGAGGACAATTTGGAAGATATTGGCCATGGTGTGGATGTGTTTTTTTGCAATGAAAGACCAAATCACAATATGTGTGAAGCCATACCATTACCAATACTAACATTTCTAAAACAGACATCTGCTTTCCAAAAATGTCACACACGGCTTGCAGCAGCAGCAGCAGCAGCGCAGTCCCCAGCATTGTTTAAAAGAGCGCTTGAGAAACTTGCCAACACTCAGGTGGTGTCATTAGTGTCTCGGCAATTTTCTATGACAGACGTGTACCACATATTAAACAGCTTTGTGAATGACACACTTGGGGCTCCTTTCCTTGGAAATGACCTGCTTTGCCTTAAAAGTCTTGGTCGCTATATTTGTACTCAATGTGGTGACCAGGCCGTACCATCTAGAAAGAACATATCAGAACTCATAGTGCAGCCACTTGAAGTGTCACAAAAAGGCATCTTGGACACAGTTGCCAAAATATGTTCTGCTCAACTTGACCAATGTGAAACATGTAAGCAGGACTTAAGCTTATCAACCTATCAAGTAATTCACAGCCCACAGACTTTACTTCTCCTGCTAAGATCTGGTGCAGAAATTCCCAAAACGTTCACTCTCTCCTGTCTGTACCACCAAAATGATTATGCTGTGTCCAGCATTTGTGCATTTTTTGACAAGTCACCATATGTGTCATTGTACACGTGTAAAGACCAGCAATGGCATATCATGACAAAAGCATCCAATGACACAGCAGGCTATACCTTTGAGCTGATGCTAAAAATACTGACCACAGCTAGTTGCTTTGTCGTGTCATACGAGAAAACTAATAGTGTGAAACTAATCAACTTTCAGCAGGTCGAACAAAAACATAAATGCACAGACAGATGCAAACTACACAAGCAGACAAGGGCTAGAAAAGGGAGATCCATTCCAACGGCAGCTGTGGAGAATAACGAGTGGCTGAGTGATAAGATGATCGATGAGTACCATAAGCTCTTGCTTTCGAGTGTTGAAAGAAAAAAAAATGCATTTATTTGTCCCAGCACTTTTGTAAGCCAACAGTTACAGAGTTTTTGGTGTGATGACATCAGTGTCCTCCCAGATGTACCACGAGCATCACGCAATTGGTGGAACTACGAGTTGGTGATATTGCCCGTCAACGCAAATAAGTCCCATTGGGGAGCCATCGCGGTAGATTTCACCAAAAAGACAGTGAATGGTGATGTTATAGTATTAGATGTTGTGATAATGGATTCACTACGTGTGCATGAGCAAGACCTGGTTAAGGCATTTTTTCCACTGCAAAGGTACTTAGCATTACAGTACTTTGCATTGTATGGTAGAGGTATGGGTATTACATTTAGATATGAGTGTTATCACAGTTGTCCCAATTTCATAGAACAAACTGACGGCAGCAGCTGTGGTATTTTCACTTGTTTGTTTTCCAAAGCTGTTCTGTTTGATGTGAGCCTCAACACTTTCAAAAGCCACCGTGAAAAGCGAGATTGTGTTATGCATGAGTTGTCAGGCAAAAAGATATTTATCTGAGTACAAAGTTAAAGCATGTACTGTGATTTACTGTATCTTGGACAAACTACCTAAAAGGCTCTGTTGTGTCTGTTGTAGGAGAACGTCACAAATGGAGGATGCGAGGGACCAGAACTGACATGTTCCCAAGACACCAGGAGGGAACATCATTTTGGTCTTCCTTTTTTTCCTTTAGGTTTTGATTTAATCAAATGTTTTCTTCTTTTTTTCTTTTGTCTTTGTGCTTACTGTGATCATCTAAAAACAAACATTAGAGCACAGGACTATGCAATGTTTGGACTGAGCTGGTTCTGCTTTATATACGTACATCTATCTATTGATCAATTTGTGTGTGTGTGTACAATGTTTGCACTTTAAGTTTGCTGTGTTGCACTTTTGAGTGATGTTTGCACTTCAGTATATTGCATGTTATACTTTTTTATACATTTGAGTGATGTTTGCACGTTGGTACATTGCATGTTGTACCCGTTTATTATACATTTGAGTGATCTTTGCACTTAGGTACGTTGCACGCAGTACCATTTTATACTTTTGAGTGTGGTTTGCACTTCCTAGAACTTCCACATTTTTACAGTTTTGCATGATGATTGTGTTTGAATAATGTTTGCTGTTATTAACACACACACATATAGTAAATTGATCAAATCTGTGACTACTAAACTACTAAAGTAGCCTCTCAGTCCACCTTAAGACAATTGGCAATGTTTAAAAACAAATATTGGAAAATGTATTTATATATATTCTGTTTTTGATAAATTGTACACTGTTTTATTAGTAAAGAGTAATTAAAAGGTCTTTTTTTAAACTTTCAAAGCCTGTCTGTATTCTTTTATGGTGTGGGGTTGTGTGGCCACTTGTATACACTATTGGGTTAGGGTATGGCCACTTGTATACACTATTGTCTGAAAAGGGCCCTTTTCTGACCCCTGACCTCACTGGACGGCCCGCCACTTTTTTCTACACCTTAGTGCCGCTTAGCGGAGAGTGTGGCTGTGTAGAGGGGGTCTCCCCGAACGCGTGCGTACCTCAGAAGTTCCGGCACTAAGCACCGTCTCCTGTCCAGTGTCCAATTTGTATAGGCTATGCACTGAAAAGGGCCCTTTTCTGACCCTTGACCTCACTGGACGGCCCGCCACTTTTTTTTACACCTTAGTGCCGCTTAGCGGAGAGTGTGGCTGTGTAGAGGGGGTCTCCCCGAACGCGTGCGTACCTCAGAAGTTCCGGCACTAAGCACCGTCTCCTGTCCAGTGTCCAATTTGTATAGGCTATGCACTGAAAAGGGCCCTTTTCTGACCCTTGACCTCACTGGACGGCCCGCCACTTTTTTTTACACCTTAGTGCCGCTTAGCGGAGAGTGTGGCTGTGTAGAGGGGGTCTCCCCGAACGCGTGCGTACCTCAGAAGTTCCGGCACTAAGCACCGTCTCCTGTCCAGTGTCCAATTTGTATAGGCTATGCACTGAAAAGGGCCCTTTTCTGACCCTTGACCTCACTGGACGGCCCGCCACTTTTTTTTACACCTTAGTGCCGCTTAGCGGAGAGTGTGGCTGTGTAGAGGGGGTCTCCCCGAACGCGTGCGTACCTCAGAAGTTCCGGCACTAAGCACCGTCTCCTGTCCAGTGTCCAATTTGTATAGGCTATGCACTGAAAAGGGCCCTTTTCTGACCCTTGACCTCACTGGACGGCCCGCCACTTTTTTTTACACCTTAGTGCCGCTTAGCGGAGAGTGTGGCTGTGTAGAGGGGGTCTCCCCGAACGCGTGCGTACCTCAGAAGTTCCGGCACTAAGCACCGTCTCCTGTCCAGTGTCCAATTTGTATAGGCTATGCACTGAAAAGGGCCCTTTTCTGACCCTTGACCTCACTGGACGGCCCGCCACTTTTTTTTACACCTTAGTGCCGCTTAGCGGAGAGTGTGGCTGTGTAGAGGGGGTCTCCCCGAACGCGTGCGTACCTCAGAAGTTCCGGCACTAAGCACCGTCTCCTGTCCAGTGTCCAATTTGTATAGGCTATGCACTGAAAAGGGCCCTTTTCTGACCCTTGACCTCACTGGACGGCCCGCCACTTTTTTTTACACCTTAGTGCCGCTTAGCGGAGAGTGTGGCTGTGTAGAGGGGGTCTCCCCGAACGCGTGCGTACCTCAGAAGTTCCGGCACTAAGCACCGTCTCCTGTCCAGTGTCCAATTTGTATAGGCTATGCACTGAAAAGGGCCCTTTTCTGACCCTTGACCTCACTGGACGGCCCGCCACTTTTTTTTACACCTTAGTGCCGCTTAGCGGAGAGTGTGGCTGTGTAGAGGGGGTCTCCCCGAACGCGTGCGTACCTCAGAAGTTCCGGCACTAAGCACCGTCTCCTGTCCAGTGTCCAATTTGTATAGGCTATGCACTGAAAAGGGCCCTTTTCTGACCCTTGACCTCACTGGACGGCCCGCCACTTTTTTTTACACCTTAGTGCCGCTTAGCGGAGAGTGTGGCTGTGTAGAGGGGGTCTCCCCGAACGCGTGCGTACCTCAGAAGTTCCGGCAATAAGCACCGTCTCCTGTCCAGTGTCCAATTTGTATAGGCTATGCACTGAAAAGGGCCCTTTTCTGACCCTTGACCTCACTGGACGGCCCGCCACTTTTTTTTACACCTTAGTGCCGCTTAGCGGAGAGTGTGGCTGTGTAGAGGGGGTCTCCCCGAACGCGTGCGTACCTCAGAAGTTCCGGCACTAAGCACCGTCTCCTGTCCAGTGTCCAATTTGTATAGGCTATGCACTGAAAAGGGCCCTTTTCTGACCCTTGACCTCACTGGACGGCCCGCCACTTTTTTTTACACCTTAGTGCCGCTTAGCGGAGAGTGTGGCTGTGTAGAGGGGGTCTCCCCGAACGCGTGCGTACCTCAGAAGTTCCGGCACTAAGCACCGTCTCCTGTCCAGTGTCCAATTTGTATAGGCTATGCACTGAAAAGGGCCCTTTTCTGACCCTTGACCTCACTGGACGGCCCGCCACTTTTTTTTACACCTTAGTGCCGCTTAGCGGAGAGTGTGGCTGTGTAGAGGGGGTCTCCCCGAACGCGTGCGTACCTCAGAAGTTCCGGCACTAAGCACCGTCTCCTGTCCAGTGTCCAATTTGTATAGGCTATGCACTGAAAAGGGCCCTTTTCTGACCCTTGACCTCACTGGACGGCCCGCCACTTTTTTTTACACCTTAGTGCCGCTTAGCGGAGAGTGTGGCTGTGTAGAGGGGGTCTCCCCGAACGCGTGCGTACCTCAGAAGTTCCGGCACTAAGCACCGTCTCCTGTCCAGTGTCCAATTTGTATAGGCTATGCACTCCTTTGAACAGCATCTATCAATTTAGATAAATAATTAATGTTTTAAATCCGTTTTTGTTACACAGAAACATAATATGTGATATATAGCTTCGTTTAAATGCTTAATTTATAGTTTTAATGTGCAAATGAACCGTTTTTCAATGGTTTTCAATGGTTTCTTTTTACTCTAGAGGGTACTCTTATTCTGAAGAGATCGTCCACCGGAAGTCTTATATTTGCTCCGTTATATTTGCTGACTGAACACTGCTCGTGTCTCGTGTGTCTGCTCTCATCTGAATGGGGTTACACACAGCACTTCAGCATTAAGCAATTCAGAAGCAGCAAGGTGTCGAGGCTCCGTTTGTGTTGGTCACAAGAGACTGTCTAGACTTAAAGTTATAAGAAAGGTTACTGTCTAAAGTCATAAGAAAGGGTTATAAGGACCTGAAGACTGAAGAGTACTCCCTTTATGTGTAGCATGCAGCCAACGAGGTATTTGTTTGTTTGTTTGTTTGTTTGTACTGTCTGTATTTTACTCTGGTAAGTGTCTATTTTACATGCTGTGCATGATGTCAACTTATATTTTTGTAACATGCTTATTTTATGTTTATTGTTTAGTTTTCATGGTGGATTGGAGGGATTTGAAGTCACCTTCAATAAATCAGTAGCAAGGAAACCACTTGTGTCTGTCTGTGCTTGGATGGAGTTACAATAATACAGATAAATGGCAAATCGCAACAACAACTTGTTGGGGTATTTGCCAAGTAGGCCTACATGTTAGAGCCTGACCAAAGCTAGCCCCTTTCGGGACCCTGTTTACCTTTTTTATATTTGGGAAGGCGGTATCCAGGGTCCCTTGTCGCTCAAACCACTCTCTCTCGTAGTCGGGGGTACCACTGTCTGGTCTCGGGCTAATAGCTCGTCGCTTAGAAGTTGCAGAGATTTCTCAAAGGTACCCACAAGAGCAATAGTAGCGCGCCAGAAAGCTGACGTTCATAGTGACTGAACACTATGCAACCAAAAAAAAAACAGAAGTCTCGCTAGACGAGATTGAAATCTCCAGATTTCAATCTCGTCTAGCGAGACTTCTGTTTTTTTTTTTTTTTTTTTTTGGGGGGACAGTGTTCTGTCACTATTAACATCAGATCTCAAAAAAAAAAAAAAAAAGCAATTAAATTATGTGATCTAACCTAAGGCCTATCCGCGCACCTTTTAAGCTGTGGCGGCTCAGGGGTGGAGTTATGAAAATGTTCTACTGTTCCATTCATCCTAAGATATCATAACGTCATAGAAAAGGTAAGAAAACTTTAGTCCAAAATTCCCCTTTAAGCTCCTCTCTCACACTCTCACATGCTCCATTGCCCATGTCCCGCCTCCCCGCGTTGTGATTGTCATGCAAGCATGTAGGAGCTCGCCAATCAGAGGCAGTAACGTAGGACCATAGAGTCATGCGTAGGACGCGCAGCGCGGGGAGGCGGGACATTTTGTGAGTACCTTTGAGAAATCTCTGCAACTTCTAAGCGACGAGCTATTAGCCCGAGACCAGACAGTGGTACCCCCGACTACGAGAGAGAGTGGTTTGAGTGACAAGGGACCCTGGATACCGCCTTCCCAAATATAAAAAAGGTAAACGGGGTCCCGAAAGGGGCTAGACCAAAGCCAGATATTTGGGTCCAATGCCGATCTTGATTTTGGAGAGTATCTATTCTTAAGTATACAAATAAATTATGCTATGATCAAGCACACAAGTAAATACACATAAACTGATATTTATGCCCTACAGTATATGCAAAAAATAGATGGATCTGCTATTTTTGGAAAACAATTAAAGGTTACATTTCCATGATTTGTGTTGACAGTGTAAATAATATTTAAATAAGAACAGCAGGATAAAACAAGTTATGTATTGTGAAAACAAGCAAAGAACAGAGTATAAAAACAATAATAAAGACTTAACTTAAACTTAATTAAAACAGTGACAATTTAAAACAACAAGATTAGAGAGCAAGTCTTCAGACAGCATCCACGCTATGCAGGTCAGGATTATCCAGCCTTTTCGTGGGATCTACCAGCTCAGTGGCCTTGTGGATAGAGTGTCCACCTGGAGATTGGGAGGTCAGGGTTACTTGTACATCATGGCTGGAGGATGTACTTGTACATCAAGCTGACTCACGCTACTGCCCTATGGGCCACATGGTTCGGCAAGGCGCACTACCACTAGTGAGAGCTATGAAGATTTTGTACATCCATATACAGTAGTTTGAGTGGATATCCTGCCTTGAAGTGACTATGAAAACTTTGGCTTTCCCTTGAAAGAGTATAGGGCTTTCTTGGCGAGATACACATCTTTGATGCTGTTTGACAGGAACTGTTTTCATGAAACTTTCCCAGGCCAACAGTGTGTCGTCTTTGTTATGCTAAGTAGTTGTAGGCTTGCCACTCTCAAATTTCTTCCGTGTGGCCTCCATGGCGAGATAGAGTGACAGTCAGCTCATTTTGATCCTGTTTGACAGGAACTGTTTTGCTGAAAGTTTCCCCTAATGGTAAATTACAGAGATTAAGTTAAGAGATTACAGGGTGGCAAGCTGCTTGCAACCCTTTTTTAGAGTGAAAAACATGTAAAATGTATCTTCTCCTGTGATTTTTGAGCAATCTGCACGAAACCCTCTACACACAAACTTTGGAACAATATCGAAAGAAAATCATACTGAAATGTTTTTAAATACAAAATCTATGGACCATTATAAAAAATCCCGGTTGAAGAGAAGTTTGTACGTGAAAGCATGAAGCTCCCATGAGCCAATGAATATTGTATAATAAAAAGACTACAATACCCAGAATCCCTCAGTACTCTAATCAACGCTCATTTTTCCTTTCTCTCATTTACAGCTTGGATTAGCAGTAGTTCAAGCGGTAGCGAGCCTGTCTGTGAGACACAGGGTCCCCGGATCAAGCCTTACCTTGCGCAGACTTCATTTAAATTGCAGTGCACAAAACATTCGTTTATTAATTAATGCACTTTTTGAAGATAACATGAAATGCTTTTTTGAGAGTAGTTGTTTTGTATGTATGACATACTTCCTTGTGAAAATAGCCGATCTGCAATCTCACAACTTTTCGTATAGCAACGAGTTGTGAGCTTGTAGATCGGCTATTTTCACTAGTTTGGTCCCCGGGGAGACATCAAATTTGTCTTTTGGGTTTGGGAACCACTGACATAGAGTAGTGTTAATGAAACAGGTGCTTGGTTCATAACGGAGGGTAAGACTTTATACTCATCAACAGAAACCAACAGGGTGGCCATAGCTCAATGGGAAGAGTGGCAGCTATAGCCTGTGAGTTCGAAGGTCAATAGTTCAATTCCTATCCCAACAATGTGTTGAAGTGTTCATAAATGTTATTCTTATCCCCTAGTTGCTCCCCTGCGTGCTAGATATGACCACCTCAGCTGGGGCAAGCTGAAAAGTATTTTCCCTTGTTGGAATCATTTAAGGTCTATAGTATTATTGATTATTATTCCTAGGAATCGTTTCTTTAGCCCCCCCCCCCCCTATTTATATGAGAGGGAGTGAACGCCCACAATTCAACATCACAGCCCCATTTGAGGCAGAGAGACAGTCGGTTGTGTGCTCGTCGCTCCCAGCAGAGACAGAGAGAGACATGCAATTTGTTGTATTAGTGGCGCTATACAACTATTTCCCAGCAGAGAGACAGAGAGAGACATGAAATTTGTTGTATTAGTGGCGCTATATAGCTATGAGTGTGACAGCCTACTTATAAACTAGGGAAAAAAAAGTTGAATATTTAGTTATATGATATAGCCCACTATATTTAATAAATACCCTTTTGTTTTACGTTTTTTCACAGAAGTATTTTTCCAATTCAAAATCCCATAGACATTTTCCACAGACAGTTTGTCTCAATGCCACAGTGAAATGAGCATAAATGTGCTTCAGGTCCAGTATGGGTCTAATAAATTCTAATCATCCAATCAGGTCCATTTCAGAAATGTCCAATTTTTCTTAGGTCCGCTTCGGACTGGGTCCAATTATCCTCTGGTCCATTTCGAATCGGGTCCAGTAATTTAGAATTTTCCTTAGGTCCGTTCAGACCGGGTCCAGTTATCCTCACATCCTTTTCGGAGTGAGTCCAATATTTTGTACAACATCAAGAATAACACCCATCCAACCAGTTTGAGAAGGGATTTGACAAAGTAGGAAATGAGGAAACAAAGTAAAAATAGTATATGCAAATTATTATATTTTTTGACTTTGTTTCCTCATTCTATTGTGCGAATTGATCTTTCACAGTAGATCATTTGATCTTTCACAGTAGATCATTTGATCTTTCACAGTAGATCCTATAAATTATGTCAAAGCCCTTGTCAAGCTGGTTGGATGGGTGTTCATTTTTGTGGTTCAAGACCATGATATAAAGGGCCACATCAATCTGGAGAGACAGCAGTTCCTGGAGAAGAGAGGCAGGAAGGAAGAGCAACTGAAACATCATGAGGGCTATTGCTGTCGTCTTGCTGGTGCTGGCTCACCTTGCTCTCTGTCAGGGTAAGTCAGTGACCTCCAGTCCACTCTATATCTCCTGTCAATATGCTTTTCAATCTTAGATTTTTGAATAATGCTAAAGTTAAAAGGTACACAATTGGCTCGGATTTCTCATCTAATGATAAAGATTATGATGGTGATGATGATGAACATTCTTCCTCCAGGTTGGACATGCACCGAGGGCCCACAGCTGAACAACGCAGTGCAGGTTGATGCCGGCCTGGGAGAAGTGGTTGCTGTAGACAAAGGAGGTCAAGCCTATTTTCTGAGTGGCTCATCCTGGACCGGACTGCCAAAGGCCAACCTGAAGCATATCTCAGTGGGAAAAGAAGGGATATGGGGCACTAATATTATAGACAAACACTACTACAAATTCGTAGGTGGCAGCTGGGTAGGATTTGCAGGTAAACTAGAATATTTGAGCTCCTTCTTTCTACATCTTTATTGAGCTTTGAGTCATCCTTCTTGTGTGTGTGTGTGTGTGTGTGTGTGTGTGTGTGTGTGTGTGTGTGTGTGTGTGTGTGTGTGTGTGTGTGTGTGTGCACGCGCGCGCGTCACCGATGATCTGAGTGACCTGAAGTCTATCGGATTGGCTGTTGTCCATGCCCATATAAAGGCATACTGTACATTGACATCCAATTTGTCATAATCCAAGAACTGGCGGACCAAAATCCAGACACAAACACGTGTTGCGGAGCTCACACAGAACCTGACCTCACCCTCCATACTGACACCACTATTGCACCGTACTTAAAATATTTTCATGTTTTTTTTGTCCCTGCCTTTAGGTATGTACGACCAGGTGGATGCTGGAGGTGATGGTTTCATTGTGGGAATTAGCCATGCAGCCAACCACGTCTATTGTTTTCGGAGTGAATACACAAATACCCTAACCGTAAAAGGGTATGGTCAGAGCAGAGGTGGGTGGAGTAGCTAAAAACTGTACTCAAGTAAAATTATTGTTACTTTTACTCGAGTAGAAATATTCTTCCAAATAATTACTTGAGTAAGAGTGAGAAAGTATAGTGAAAAGACTACTCAAGTACTTAGTGACTTCATATGATCTGATTTATTGTTTCAATAATCAGAAGGTAATTGAAATGTCTAAAATATCAAATTACAAACGCTCGTCCAAAAGAAATAAACATAATTTGCTGACTCTCTCTGAGCAAATGAAACAAACAGAATGTGCATTTAATGTGAGCCAAATAATTTGAAAATTCTTACTTTTACTTCTTTACATTTTGGCCCAAATGTAAAGAAGTAAAAGTTACATTTTGTTCTTCACAAATGATTGAACGCGAAAAGTATGTTGCATTATAGAACTACTCTTATAAGTACAACTTATTCATAAAATTACTGAAGTAAATGTAACTGAGTAAAGGTAACTAATAACTACCCTCTGTGTGTCAGTTACTACTATGTACTACCTCAGCTGTGGCCCATTGGGATGCTGGGGAATAACCAGAAGAGGCCAAGTCATCTTCAATGGGGTAAGATTTCTGGGTTAAGCATCTGACAAATGCATAATAAACTTTATTCATAAAGCACATGTATTAAATATAGTGTACAGTGAGATTTGTTTTTAAATTAAACATTAGAGGTAAGGATGATTAATCTACAGCGATACAATTTAAAGGTAAGGCAAGAAATGATGTGCCTTTTGATAAAAAAAAATATATATGTTTCAAAATGTTATTTAAAAGAAGAAATAAGACAATAATTTAGCAAGAATGAGCTCCTCAGGCCAGCCAACAGGACCTGACAACATAGATCCACCTTTGTCTTCAACAGCCACCAGGTTTCTGCCTGTGGACCTCAGGTTGTGCACAGGCTAATACGAGTAAACAATGACTTTGTCATATAGACTTGTTCAAATTATTATTATTCACAAAATAAATAATGGGCTAAAGTGGTTAATGTATGTTCTATAACGTAATAATTTATATCTGCAAAGTAACTAACTAAAGTTTTCATATAATTGTAGAAATAAAAGCACAAAATAAAAGCACGTTTGATTTTGGTAAAATCAAGATTGATCTGATCTGGGGACATGGGACATGTATGTATTGTTGTTGGTCTTCACCAAAATGTATAATTTTGTATCATCTGTATAGCAATTAAAGGAAATATCATGCCTAGTAATGTTGTTGGTGTTTTTATATAGCTTAAGTCTGCAACCTGCACATTCACAAGCTGGAGAATCATTGGAGGAGGAGCATTCCAAGCGGTTCATGTGGGGAGCGAAGGCAGAGTCTTCGGGGTATCGAGCGGTAAAGTTCTCGAAAGGTAAGCAAAAACTAAATAGTTTTACGCTTAGTCTCAACATTTCATTTGTGGAAAACAGCATAGGGTTTTAATTATTCTATCCTTCACTTTGTGTCTTATTATTTTACTGTAGTGAGAGGTTTTATTTAGTTCTTCACATTTTTATTTATTATAGCATCTTACCTTATATTGTGCGTTAATGTTAATATGTGGTATACCATTAAAAAAAATACAGTTTATTTTGTATTGTAAAGGACTTAGAACTATTTCATGAATGGTGGTTTATAAATAAAACTTGTATCCTAACAGAACTGGCATTACCAAAGCAAATCCCTATGGAAGCAGTTGGCAAGTGGTTCCCTTGTGCAAGACCATGAGACAAGTCGCATATGATCTTGGTACTATTTATGGTGTGTCCACCGATGGTGCTATCATGAAGTGCACTGCATGAGGTGTCAGCTGTGCAGCAGACCTCCATTCTCTTCTTCTTCTAACAGCTGACAATCGATTTGATTGTCAATCTATCAGCTTATTGAAGATTAATTAATCACAACCTGTCAGTAAGACTGTATATTAATATCGGATCTATAACACACTCGTTATAAATGTTATTATCATGTCATTATCATGCATAACAACTTATTACAAGTTTTTTGAAGCATTATAAGTGCTGGTCATAATGCATTATGCGTATAAGCTCAGTGGACCAGGTAACACTTTACTTAAAGGTCAAGGCTCTGTAAGGCATTATAATCACATTTATAATGTGTTATAATGCTTCATAACACTCGTTATAAATGTTTATAATTACGCATAACAACTTATAACAAAGACATTTTATAACTGAGTAAATTATGGTAGTTATAATTTGCTGTTCCACTGAGCTTATAATATAATGCATCATCACCAGCACTTATAATACGTCATAAACTAAGTCATACATGATTATAAACATTTATAGTGAGTGTTATAATATAAGAACATTAGAATGCATTATATATGCGCTTATATATTGCATTATAAGCCCAACCTTAATATACGGTGTTACCTAAACATATAGCCCAGGTGTTGTCTCTTCTGTTTTTAATCTAAATAAATAAATAATTCAATAAAGTTAACACATTTGGACTCGTTGTTCTTTGTTCTCCGCCAACCTTTGTCAGGTAATCCTTGTCTATCCGATTCCTTATTTACTTTTATTTGGAGTATTAAACGAAGATGAAGTGATAGCTATAAGATAAGATAAGACCAGCAGTTAAGAACAGGCCATGGGGAAAAGAATACAGTAGATACAGTATGATGGAGAGACATCCTATTCGAGGCAACAAAGACATGTTTACCATCAAAGAAAGATATATAATCTAATCTATTTATGAGCTTGCTTTGCTTTTACACAACGGCTTTACACAACTGCAGAAAATCTGAGTATAGACAAATTAGAAGTTTAAACGTGTTCACATCACAATGTTGTTGATAGTTAGTCCAGGGATGGCTCAGGGAAGAAGGCCCTCCTGTACGGCTTGTTGTTATACAGAGCCAGGATGAGTCTGGTGCTGAACATATACTCATTTGCCTGGCCAGAGTGTCACATCCACATCCCTGATGGAAATAGGGGTAATTGGTGTTTTAATAGAATATTATAAAGTGGCCTATGGGTACAACGATACCACAAATGTTGTGAAACATTAATTACCATGTCATCCCGAGTCCCGACACTTTACAAGTCACTAACAAATTCTTAAAAGATTAGATTGTGAGTATTTAGGAAAGAGGTTTTTACATTATAATGGAAAAAAAAGTGTTTTCTTTAATTCATTTTTTCTAAATAAAACATGTCTTAAGGACACAGACAAGTGTGTCCATGTACAGACATGATGATGACCCCTGCTTGCAACTCTTACTTTTAATGCTCTGTGCAAAAGGTTTATTTCAAACATTTTGATCCTCATTATCTTCACCAAATGTGATTTATACTGTACACACAAATTAGTCATTGGCTCCACCTAGTGACTGGGGGTGGAACCAAAGTTGAATTGAAAACTAGATATAATATAGTCTATCCCTAGACTGAGCTTTTTCAGCATAGTTTCAACAGCCACTACAATTCAAAAAATTTGAATACAAAATAAAAATCACACATACAGTACACTGTGCAGTACTGTATCCCAACACAACTAGATTACATGACCTATTTTCATGTGCTTGCTTCTACAGCAGGCCTAGATCCTATTGGCACTTTAAAAGGTAGGAGAGAAGAGGGTAAGATGGCTCAGTGGGTGAGTTGACCCACCCCCTGTATCTAAAAAACGGCACACATGTGTTGTTTTGTAAATGTTACTAGATGTAAGGTCACATTACAATGTAATACATTACTGTATGACTGCCAAATAGAAGGTAGCGCTCTGACCTCTAGATTGCCACACTGGGCCTTTAATTTGTATTTCTGTGATGGTTGATGTGCTTTGGCTTTATCATATTTATATAAATAACAAATATATGACGGCTGTAGTTTAAATTCACAGGCTTTTGTTTCCAGTCTGCCCCTGCCGGTCCGTGTACGCTACACCTGGGCTATGAATTGGACTTTAACCACTTAAACCACAGCACCGGTATTGTCACAATGTCCTGTCACAATGCGACAGGGCGCGTCGCATTGTGAGCTTGTCTATCAGCTATCGACAGAAAACCGAAAATACACTAGTATTGAGCCCTGAGGGACTCCGGTTACCCATATGGGGTTGAAGTGGTTAACCAGAGAAAATAACAGAAGCTTGCGTAATAAGCTTGTAGATCAGCTATTTTCCGCGAAGATATTTAATGTAGAGCGAAAACAGAAAAGTCACTAGTATAGATCCCTAGTATAGAGCCCTGAGGTACTCCGGTCAACCAAGTATAGGGTTTAGATAGATGGTTAAGCTAGTATAAAGCCCTGAGGTACTCCGGTCAACCAAGTATAGGGTTTAGATGGTTAAGCTATAAACTTGTAATGTCATGTTTGTACTGTTTGTGATTACAAATGACATGACATAGCATGTGTTCACTGTCCACAGATTTCTGTCCATATAGCCATAAGGCTGTCATGACAGTCCTTTATTATATCCCTTCCACTCTTTTGTCTAGGACTATAATAAATTGACTCAAGTAGGCTACTGTGGTTGTGTACATTGTCCACCACTGACACTCACCTATAGTATCGCGTAGCCAGAGAACTATTCCACAATCTCTGAATGACATAGTCTGGAACTACACCTCCTGAAAGCTGATAACAGGAAGTTGTCATGTTTGTCATTTCCGTTCTCGAAAACACATTTTAACATTATCCTTAAAAAATATTTTGGGGATTTTCATTTCTGCTAAGCAGCCAGCTATACTCTTCTATTAATTAGATTTACAGTACGTTAGGACAAATTTGCACGACTGTAAAGACGAAACGGAAGTGGGAAGGGGGGTGGCATCCACTTTATTCCCGAATCATTTACAGCGTTTCCGTTGCACAGACTGTATGACAGAAGAATTTGAAAATTGTGTGAGTGAACAATCTGGCTCGAGAAAAGGACTCTCACCTTACAGGAGCCATGCTGATGAAGAATGCTTCCACTAGTTTCCAGTCTCCAGTTTCAACTCATGACTAATTACAGTACCCTTCAGCGGATTCCATCCATAACAGCTGCACGTTTCGGCAAGACAAGTGTCCGTGGAGTTGTGGAAAGCACTAGTGTTTATAACCTTAATGGACACAAGCTTTTTCCTCTTCCCTGTGTAGATAGACACATTAACCCTGTCTAGTCTACGCCATTTCTTTCCATATTTTTGGTCCACCTGGTCTTCTTGTGTAATAATGCTTGTATAACCTCAACCCATGTAATGTACAATCAAGTTATATACCTTTTTTCCATGAATTCCATGATGTCACGTGAATGTATGAATAGTTATATGACAATAAAGACAACATAATAAATCTAAGCAGTATCATGTTTTTTAATCTAAGTCAGAGGAACTTCCAACAGTATGCTCATTGTGTACCAACTGATCTTGCAAAGACTGCAATGTGTTGTTCAAGATTAACATATTCTCAAAAAAAAAGAAAAAGATTAACATATTCTCATAGAGAGTGCATCAAATCACACCCTCCACGTCAACCCTCAAGATAATTAGCACACTATGTACAATATGTAATAATAATAATAATGAATAATGATAATAATAATATTAATAATACAACTTTCTGAGCTCCTGGGATGCTATTTTCATTACTCAAAGGGTGGGAATCTATGTTCTCATTGTCTGTTAATTCATCCACTTTGTCTTTGAGTTCTTCTTCACATCTCTCTCGATCCACCTGCTGAGGTGTCAGAGATCCTGTGGTGCTATTTCCATTGCTCCGAAGCTCTCTGCATTGTGTTTCAACTGCTATTTGACTCCCTAATTCCCTTTGCTCCTTGCTCCTTGTTCTTGATCATCTTGGGATAGATCCGGCTTGTTGAGATCACTCATTACTCGGGCGTCTTCATTTATTTTTTCACATTTAGCTCTTCCCTTTCCATCTTTGCTTCTCTCTGCTGTTCAAGCTGAAGTTCCTCCAATTCATCGGCATAACCAGAACCCATGGAAGGGTTTTCTTCAGTGTCGCTTTGCTTTTGCGGAGCGCCTCTTCCTCACGTCCATGTTCGTTATGCTGTGGTCCCTGATTGTCATGTGTTATAATGGCAAATTCCATATCTTCCTCCTTCTCCTTGCTTCCTCTTCCTTGTTACATTCTCTGACTCCCCTTTTCCTCTTTCACCTCCTCACCTTCCTCTTGCTTGTTCTCGTTCCCTGATTTCTCCTCTTCCTCGCTCGCTTGCTCACCTCCACCCTCCTCCTCCTCCTTCTTCTCCCTTTCCATAACTCTTCCCCTTCCTCTTTCGCCTCCTTTCCTCCATCGTTCTCCTTCACCTCC
>NC_137620.1:20288688-20296188 GCF_963280865.1 Gymnoscopelus braueri
TTTCGCCTCCTCACTTCCAACCTTCTTCTCCTCCTCCTCTACCTCCTTTGTTCCTGATTCCTCATCTTCCTCTTTCGCCTTCTCATCGCCTTCTTCCTCCTCCTCCTCTTTTTTGTTCCCCTTCTCGGACTCCTCTTCCTCTTTCACTTCCTCAGCTTCCTCTTCCTT
Source organism: Gymnoscopelus braueri (assembly GCF_963280865.1). Taxonomy (NCBI): domain Eukaryota; kingdom Metazoa; phylum Chordata; class Actinopteri; order Myctophiformes; family Myctophidae; genus Gymnoscopelus; species Gymnoscopelus braueri. The sequence goes on from NC_137620.1 coordinate 20,288,857, forward strand.
GTTCTCATTCTGTGATTCCTCCTCTTCCACCTTCGCTTCCTGACCTCCATCCTGACCCTCGTCTTCCTCCTTCCTTTCCCCTGGGGATGGCAGTGGCCCAGGAGGTCGAGCAGCCGCTTGGGAAATGGAAGGTTCCCTGTTCGATCCCCGGGCTGCCCCTGTGTCAGTGTCGAAGTGTCCTTCAGCAAGACACTGAACCTCTAATTTCTCCCGCTGAGCAGGTTGGTGCCTCGCATGGTCTCCTCTGAGATCCTCCTCTTCCTCCGTCCTTTTCCCTGGAGGTGGCAGTGGCTCAGGAGGTAGAGCGGCCGCTTGGGAAACGGACGATTCCTGGTTCGATCCCCGGGCTGCTGTGTCAGTGTCAAAGTGTCCTTGAGCAAGACACTGAACCCCTAATTGCTCCTGATGAGTAGGTTGACGACTTGCATGGTTTCCTCTGCCGTCCTCCTTTTCCCTCGTCGTTTTCCCTGATTTCTCCTCTTCCTCTTTCACCTCCTCATCACCGTCCTCCTCCTCCTTCGCATCCCCAATCACATCCCTCTCATTCCAGGGTTTTGTGTATTTCCGTCTCAGTTTCTGTCTCGATTTCCTCCTCTTGTCTATCTCCATCCTCTCCCTCCATTCAATCCACTCCTTTTGGGAACGGTTTACAGTTGCAGCCATATCTGCTTCTTTTACTGCACAAAAAACTCTCACAAAAAAAGGATCTAACTCTCTTGTTCCCTCCCTGAGCAGAGGCCGACAGATTTATGCCCCCTGCCTCGAATGGTAGAAGAATCCAGATCACTCACGTCAACGTGGATGAATGAATGATGAATGATCAAGCTGAGCGATACATGTACTGTGTGGCCAATAGCAGTCCATTGTATGGAGGTCAGTTGTTGCATGCGGCTCCTACACCTCTGCAAACACCCGTAGTGTGGTCTTGTTTTGTCCTCTACACACCTTCGTGTGTCTCTTGGATGTGAATCTCTTGTGAGTGACAAGCCCTTCTGATTCCCCAGACAACCCACCCTCCTTATAACACAAGAGAGGTATTTACTTGAAAGCTAGTTTTAGCTCTTGGTAGTTGGCACCTTTCATGTCCCAGGGCTGCGCCCATTCCTTGTGCATTCTGAGGCATGCTTGATGGGTCACCGGCGGGATCACATGGCTCCTCCGCAGGCGAACGTGGAATCTGGGTCAAGAGGAGATGGCTGGAGGAGGAGGAAGTGGTGGGACAACAAATTTGAGATACATATATTGTGATGACAGCTGCTCCATATTTCACATTGATCAGCATGCTAGCAGTAGTTTTTTCTATTGGTTTTGTGAATAATTGTAGGTTTTATATGACCTTTTGTTTATTTATTTTCTAAATGTTATGACCTGTCTTTTATCTGGACCCTGCTGAAATAGTTTGCTAATAATAATAATAATAAGATTAATAAGATTGATAATAATAATAATAATAATAAAGTTTACTAAAGCAGTTGATTTAATCCAAAGAGATATGCTTTTCACTGTAATTCTGAGATATCTGTCACAAGACATTATTGCCAACAGTGATTTGCTTTTATTAGATTTATGTCTCCTAAAGGCTAGTGTGTATAGTTGAATGAAATATAACAATTTGTAAAACAGTAAAGTCCATTATTTCAGTTCTAATTTCATAGACACATCCCTAGATTGTATTATGTCGAGTGAAATACTTTGTCTTCTTGTCTGTCTGTGTGACTGTGTGCGTGTCTGTGTGTCTGTGTGTCTGTCTGTCTGTCTGTCTGTCTGTCTGTCTGTCTGTCTCTCTCTCTCTGTCTCTCTCTTTCTGTCTCTCTAAAATGATTTGAAATATGGAGAGGTTTCTGCCGGACAGCAACAATAAGGTGCATGATATATATACATACATACTGTAAGATGTGTGGCTAAAAATAGCAGTGGGATGATTTAGTTAAAATAGCAGCAGATGTAATAACATAATTTAGATTTTTGGAAAATAAATCATCGCTAATCAGGTAGAGAGAGAGAGAGGCAGGAACCCTTAAAAGCACGTTATGTGCTTAAGGATCAGAAAGATAATAAACAATGTCTTTACAATGAGAAGAAGAAGAAACGTGTTTGTTAAAATACCTAGTTTTATTTGATTATCATGGCTCTGAGAAAATGAAATTAACATACACAAGGAATTATATTTTCTGTGAAATATGGAATATGGACAGAGATAAAAGGAAGTTCTTCAACATTACACAAATCATACGGTACATCTGGCTTAAATTCTGAACGAACGCATCTCTTCTGCGATGCTGAGGCAGGAACGGATGATGTCAGTCAACATCACAGAAAACGTGCGGTAAAGAAAAGTCATTTCTGATTGTAACATCAAAGGGAACGAACAGTAAAGAAAATACATTTCAGATTTTCTCTTCTCTATAGTAGCTTGAAATACTGTAAGTACTATCACATCGAGTCCTTTCAATCTCTCAAAAGAAGAGTAGTGATAGGGTTAAGTTGTACAGTTGCACATAAACATATGATGAGGTTACACGTGTTGCAAAGCTCTTTTGATTTGAGGTTACATCACATATAACATAAAGGTTTCAGCCATAGTGATCATATTTTTGCTGAGAACCCAGAATAATCCAAAGTGTTTTCAGTAATGTTATATCAGACTGTGACAATGAAACAACGTGAATCATGAATTGAAACATATTGTAACCTGTGGGTCGGGACCCCCAGGGGGGTCCCCACATGATTTTGGGGCGTCCCCAGATGACAGTGAAGTGACAATTTAATACCTTAAAATTATCAACAAACTATACAATAAAAACTTGTCAAACATTGGCCAAATTGTCAAATATTATAAGAAAGAGGCAAGAATTGTGAAAATAGCCGATCTACAAGCTTGTAGATCGGCTATTTTCACAATATTTAAACAAAATGTAATGCCTCAACTCTTACATTACTGGGGTCCCCAGTTCAAATATGATTTTTTGGGGGGTACATGGCCTGAAAGTAGACTACTCTGTATACGGTCAGGATAGGAGCAGTGGTGATATTCTGTTGGAGCCAATTCAGTTATCAGTCTGCAGAGGTGGGACAAAGTCACTGTTAAGCTTGCTCTCGAGTCCCGAGTCAAGTCCCAAGTCAAGCCAGGCAAGTCCCAAGTCAAGTACCAAGTCAAGACTGACAAGTCCCAAGTAAAGTCCAAGTCCTAAACTATTTGTTTCTAGTCCCAAACAAGTCCTAAACTTGTTGGAAGGTATCAAGTGACTTGAAAAGACTTGAAGTTTCAACTGTAAGAGAGTGCTCAATCAAGTCAAGTCATGAGTCATTGGTGATGAAGTCCAAATCGAGTATTTTTTTTATTTGATCATGTAAGTCTGAAGTTATGTGACTCGAGTCCAAGTCGAGTCTCAAGTCCAAGTCTCGAGTCCACACCTGTCAGTCTGATATAGTTTTGTTTTGGTAGTATAACATAGTCAGCCAGCCTTCAGTAACAAACACACATCATCCAATCAAATCCACATGAACAGATTTACAATATGGTGATACACTTAATTAATTATTAGATTGACACAAGGATAACAAATTGGTTGCTGGATGCGAGACTTTGGAAGCTAATCATGCTTACTGTAAGTCCAGTTTGTTTTTAACAGTGCTGTCAAATAACATTTTAAGTGTTATCTGGGATTGTCAAAGCAATATATGTCTCCTTCCTTGATACTCCACCAAAACAAAAAACAAAAACAAAGTTGATGTTAACAGTGTGAACAGCGCCAGATTGGAGCAAAGATAACAATAGTTGCCGGGAAGCCAGTCATAGTCTAGTTGTGCTATCAAGTCAATCTGCAACAATACAAAATATTGATCATCTATTCAGACTCAACACTTTTGCATTAAACAACAGATTAACAATGTTACTGTAATACAGTATAAACTACATAATATGTTTAACAGGAAGCCAATTAAGCATATTTTTTTTATTTTTTTTACAACAACACTATCAGGTCAATCTGCAACACCAAAAAAAAAACTATATTTATCTTCCACTCCCAGGCCCCACACCCATGACAGACACAATGCGAACGTACATTATACAGTTCCAAATCCCATCCCTCCAGCAACTGCATTTGAAAAACTAGGTCGAGCTCTATTTTAGAAGCGCATGTCCCTGCATTGATAAAGTGCATACCTCAGGGAGGAAGAAAGCAAGCGGATGTGGTAAGAGCAGTTCCAAGGACAGCGGAGGTGGGAGGTATATAGAGAGAAGCTATCGCCCGTAGGTACAGTATATTATGTGGGATTGCATAGCTCAGCCTCAGCTGCATTTGCATGTTTCCCTGTTTCATCCATACCTGGGTGACCCAGTGCCCCCCCCCCCCCCTGTACTGCTCCCTCTTAAGGAGCTGGCTGAGAGCTCTATTTTTACATACCAGACAAGGGGGTGAGAGACAGAGCGACCTGAGGATGCCTGATGCTGTTCTATGACGAAGGCCTGCAGCTTGATGTGAATGCACAGAGACGCGGCGTACCAGCTCTGTTTTTAAAATAATATTTGATGTTTGAGATATTGTGATACTTTGCACACACAGGTTTGTATGTCTGTGGCAATTAGGGGCTGAGTTAGCACTCCGGATAAATATGTCGATATCAGGCAAGCTCAGCTCCTCATATAACATATTTTTTTCACCCCCCCCTTTCCAATATTTCTCAACTTTTGCCTCCAGAACAACACATGACCTGGTTGGCCTGGTCAAATCATTTCTAAAAATAAAAGTTCCTCCTGTTAGTCCCCTATATTGCCAGCTGTTTACGATGGCCTGAATAGAATACTCTCCACACAGTACAATGTTATTATAACTCTGAGAGAACCCTTACGTTTGCCGTTTGGGCACATCCTGTCCAATGCTGTCACTATGGACGGGTTGAGAGAGAGAATACGTTGAGGAGCACTTTTCTAGTTTTGTGTGTTTTTTTTTTCTTTAAAAAAAAAAAGAAAGTCTCACAATTGTAAAACTGGTATGAAAAGAAACCTAAAAAGAAAAATGGGTTGAACATCAAACGCTTGCCCATGGCAGGAGAAAAGACATGAAGAACATGATGAGGGACAGTGAGAGGGGGAGCGAGACAAGAAGAATGACTGGAAGAGATGGGGACGATGACCACAGAGACGTCATCTGTCTGGGGCCTCCGGAATATTCCTCGGGAGAGTTTTGTCCCTCGATGCTTGGCTGACAGATGACCAACGGCCTGACCTGTGACACGCTCTCCTGTGTGTGTGAGAGAGATAGAGAGAGAGAGAGAGAACTATTGAATGAAAATAAAACATAATGTAACATAATATAACATAATGATTCATCAATGACAGTCTCAACTAAGCGCCAACTATCGAACGTGTGTCAGACTCATGGGACCCATGGACGTCACGCTAGGGCTGATACATTAAAACTAAACATAAAATGGTCCCATGAAACCACAGGCTACGCACGCACTTCCGATCGTTTTGTGACGTTGGCGTCTTCATTCTGGGCTCACCTCCAGAATGGTCCTGTTGTGTGCTTTATGGGGGCTGAGTCGGAGGTTCCATCGATGGGATCGGTGGCTGCGTCCGCCGTCGTCCTCGCTCTCTGTGGTGTCCTGACGTGCCACCCGCGGACGCTTGCGTCTCCGCGAGCTGATTCGCTGGAGAGAACCTGGCTCATGTAACCTGGACCAATTAAGTCGAAGACGAAAAATCTCAGAATAAGGGGAAAAGAACAAGTAGTTTGCATAACGTGTGTGTGTGTGTGTGTGTGTGTGTGTGTGTGTGTGTGTGTGTGTGTGTGTGTGTGTGTGTGTGTGTGTGTGTGTGTGTGTGTGTGTGTGTGTGTCAAACCTGCTGTCTGTATCCTCCGTGTCAGCATCTGCATCGCTGTCGCCCTGAGGATCAGACAAGACGCACTCTTCCTGCAATATATGAATATGACTGTGTGACTCACTTAAGCTGTAAAATCGTTCATAACAAAACAAGACCTCGCTGTGGCCTCCCAGTCCAATCTTGGTCTATCGATTTAGCTGTTATGTGTGCAGTCTGTGAATGAAGCTGAACAGATCACAATGAAGATGGCTGGCTGGTTGTGTGCCTATGTGTCCTAGTGTGCAGACAGTCTGTGGCCAAATGGAAACAAACTTAATCAATAAGAACAAAAGCGCTTCTCAAGATCAATGTTGGTGTCACTAAAGAAATATGTTCTCACGCCGAGATCATCAGCCGCAGTCCAACTTTAACATGCATTATTATGTGTTTCACTTTCACTTTCACATCAGCAGGCATTAACGGGTCGGACATTTATGGATAAAACAGAACCAACTCCAGTTCTGTTTCGTGATGTCATGCACTGTGACTGTGACCTCTGAGCTGTGATTGAGCTGCTTTCGAGGGAACAGACATATATAGTCAATACATACATAATACATACTGTACATACATACATACATACGATACATACATACATACATACATACATACATACATACATACATACATACATACATACATACATACATACATAAATCATCAATAAAACGAAAGCTGAGAGTTGTTATTTTTAGAACAGCAATCCCAGTGAGCCATAGTCGTCTATTAGACCTCCGTCTAAAACTAGGTTATAATTGGTCTAAAAGTGAAAGTTTTTTCAACGTCTATTCTTAGCCTAGACGTTGATTAGCTGTTTTTTAAGCGTCTATATTTAGACCGTCTATATTATAGACGTCATTTCAACGGCTATGATATAGACGGTCTATATATAGACGCTTAAAAAACAGCTAATCAACGTCTAGGCTAAGAATAGACGTTGAAAAAACGTTCACTTTTAGACCAATTATAACCCGGTTTTAGCCTAGACCTTAGACGTTTTTTAAACGTCTAATAGCCCGAAAAATGCTCAGTGGGATGTATGAAGCAGTGAACAGTCATGACACATCAACAACTCCAGTCAAAAACAAGACTCAATGATGACTGTGAGTGTGTGTGTGTGTGTGTGTGTGTGTGTGTGTGTGTGTGTGTGTGTGTGTGTGTGTGTGTGTGTGTGTGTGTGTGTGTGTGCACAAGCATGCACCACTTCACACTATTACGCAGTGATTCACCAGACCCCTCAGTAAAACTGGTGCACTTCATGAGTAATTAACTCTACGGCTGGCTCGCATGAACGTCAGACTGGTGGACATAGGGCCAGAGATAGCTCCCATGAAAATACATACAATGATGACAGAGCCCCCCCGGTCATGCGCCTGCAGTCGTTCTCAGCTCCGATCCTCGGGGATCACCATTACTGCTGGTTTTCTATCATATCAGACTGCAGTCACCCTGGTGTTCCA
>NC_137620.1:20301188-20333688 GCF_963280865.1 Gymnoscopelus braueri
TCCAGTAGTTAGCCTATAGGCTACCTCACATTTCTTTCTAATTAGTACCTACTTGAGTACATGTACTTAGTTACTTTCCACCACTGGAAAAAGTTATATGAGCAAGCCCAGGGCTAAATAGGCACGAGGAGGGATATTTGTATTTATTTATTATATATATAAAGTTAGGCTACAAGCCTAACGTCAATTTATGATCATGAATGATAATTCGTATCTATATATGCTACATTACAGCAGTCTGCTCCAGAATAGCGGTGAGAAAATGTTTTATATAATCTTTATAACGCATCATAAGTGCATTGTGCCATAGTGTCTGTCACTGTCACGCATAACAGCTGGTCAGCAGAGCTGTCTCTCCTCACTCAGATTACGTAACACGGGGAAGACAACTTTAACATTCACATCATCATCCCACGAACTGTCAGAACTAAAGAGGATTAGTCTTATGCGATCGTAATTAAAAGAAGAAAAAATAATAGGAAAAAGGGAAATCACACATCATTCTGTGCCTCAAATTCTGATATCATATATCTAATTTAAATAACTAAAAATCAAAGCAATAAGCTGTTAATCCTTACCTTAACTTGAATACATCCTACTGAGAGAATATTATTCCTTTATATTTCAAGGTAGTGGACAATAATACAGAAGAACTGTGGAGCCATGAGCTTGCACTTGCAGTGATTGTAAAATATTAGTCATCATTGTTATCCTCTGTGTGGTGATGATGATGATGATGATGATGATGTCAGAACCCGACGAATGATGACAGCCAGCAGGAATCGGCAGCGCGCTGACCACAATATAAAAGGTTCCAAAAACACCACGGGGTCGCGCAAAAAGGTGGGCGGGGCTGGGGGCGGAGTTGATCCCACGTTATGCATGGAGGCAGGATCAAGCCCATATAACTCTATGGGCAAGATCCTGGAGGGAGATCAGATGATCACTGTGATCACTGTGATTTGTTTACTTACAGTGGTGGGAAAAAATACTCAGATGTTTTACTTTAAGTGAAAGTATGAATACTGCAATGTAGAAATACTCTGTTACAACTAAGTGAAAGTCATCGTGATGCATTGTGAGCTTGTAGATGGGCAATTTTCAAATGGCCGAAAATGTAGGGCTGAAGTGTTTAATGTACGTTTTGTAATAATAATCAAAAAGTAAAAAAGAGTTATTGAAAATTATTAAATAAAAAATCAAAATAATTATTGAAAATTGGAAGTACTCCAGTATAGTAAAAAAATCCTCAAAACTACAGTACTTGAGTAAATGTACTTAGTTACTTTCCACCACTGGCTATAGCTGAAATGACAAAAGCAACCTGAGACAAGGTCATCTATAAAAAAATCTGTTATCTAATACTATTCTATTCTATCCTATTGCTGCAACTCACTGTTACTATAGCTGATGATATCTTAATATAACTGCTTCATTCTATTGCAAATTCTTCTAACCATGCACCTTATAGGCTATTGTAGGCCTCTGTAGACCTAATACTAAGCCTATTCCTATCATATGAGGAATATCTGAGCTGTTTTCCTTTGTTCTTTCTTTCTATATTCTTCTTCCCTTCCTTGAAAACTACATGGGAGAAAAAGTATTTCACCCACTTTTTTTTACACATGTAAACCTGTGATGTGAGAATAAAGTTGAAGGAGTTTGCTAATTCAGTAAATTTCCCTTTGAGATATCTGACTGATGCCAAAGTTAAATCAAAGTCCAGCCATAGCCTAAAAATGTTAACTCAGATTTAGCAGTGCCTGAATCCGATCGTCCATCCTGAGCTATAAATTCTAATTCCACATCTTTGAACAATCCTACAAATCACAAACTGAGTATTTGTCCATTACCAGTCAAAATAATGGCAGGCTACTCTGTGTCCATGTCCATTTAATAAGGGTAATTTGTTTTATGGGCCTGGGATTTACCATATACATGTACTGTAAACCCTCCTTACCCTCCAAAGAATGAAAAAAACGTTTATTTACTCAAAGCAAAGTTGGAATGATTACATATAATTATTTTCTGACTTCTGATCTGTATCTGATAAAGTCCCAGGGGCAAACAAACACAAACATCTCTGCATAGAGAGTATGTTTACTGTGGACAGACACACACATGTGCGCGCAGTAGCCTACTCCCGGGGTAGTTTCATCAAAGGAAATAACCCGGAAATGTCCATTTCCATGGGGAAATCTGCTGCACAGCTACCGTTTCAGTGAACGAATGCACTAATCACTAAGGACTGCATAACTAGCATAAGTGAAGGGCATTACAACGATCTCTATAACCTGCTTTTCTTAATTTGACTACTGTAGGCCACATTTACTGTAGGCATTTTGAGTGTTCAAGACTACAACATCATTTTAATTGATTTCAGGTTAATATTCAATTATTGTGGTCAAAACTAACACTAAATGAGGAGATTGTTATCTGTGCGAAGCATCTTTAAAGTCATGGTCATATAGTTTCATTTAGGTCAGGCACATGAAGAGTCACTTTGATAGAATATGGAGTGATTGAGTTACATCTTTACTCACATACTCAAGTGCCTCTCAGATCATTTTTGCATGGCCCTAAAAACATATTTTTCCAGTGAAGATGCTCAGTGGCCAGCAGTGGAAGACCATAGTTGTAGTGAGTAGTTATAATTCACAGATGTAGAAGTGTACATTGATATGAAGCAAGGCAGTACTGGAAATGAACATAACTGACTGCCCAACAAACTGGCCGTAATTGACACATAGAAGCCATTTTTGTGGTAAATGCCCCTGAGGACCCTCTAGCGAGTAGCGACCATCTAGACAGCAAGGGCACACACTAGATAAAGTGTAATTATGGGAGTCTTAATGGCAAAGGGAGGGATCCTCATTATGGCTGCATGTCAACCGTACAAGTAACCTCTGTAAACAGTGCAAGACTGTACAGCTGTTCAAAAAGCTGTGGGCAATATAGGCCTAGAAGTTCTATACATCATTTGGAGATTCTTTCCTATCGTCTTTGTTATGTTTTGAGACAATTTGAGATTTTGCTGTATAATGTGTCATTCAATATCTTTAATTCGTATATTTAAAAAAGAATATTTCTTTGCCATGCATCCCATGTGGATTTCCCTAACACTGTCCACAAGGGTTGCTGGTCAACCTTTCATCTTTTTGTTTTTATTTTCTCCGTTGCTATTATTGCACAGGGGCATGGATTCCGCATGCCATTTGATAAGTGCTGAAGATATTGAGTGGTGAATCTAAGAGTGATGATAATAGCCTATTGATTGTACTGTACACATCGTAAGGTACAGTGAGTGCGTGATAGATCTTTAATACAAATATCACTGCAAATATGAGCAGAGCACTCATATGACATAATGCAGAACAAACATAGGAGAAAAAGGTCATTCTGAATTCTGATCACACAGGGAAGGGGTGATGGTGGGGGGGGAGGGTGGGAGGGTAGATGAAGAGAGATCTTCTGAAGCAGATAGACGGGTTTATGTAAACACTAGTAGCAATACAAACAGGAGATGCTGCCCCGATAAGGAAATTAAGGGAAAGGGTGCAACTCAAATAAGCCAAGACTGATATACACAAACCGTTCAAATGAGAGAGAGAGAGAGAGAGAGAGAGAGAGAGAGAGAGAGAGAGAGAGAGAGAGAGAGAGAGAGAGAGAGAGAGAGAGGGAGAGATGAAAAGAGAGGGTAGCTGTAGAAGCAGGCCAGTAGTGCATGTGGGAAATGCAGGCCTGTTCCTTAGGTTTTATTCAGTCTCTGCGAGACTCTGCAACTGATGCAACTCTTCTAAAACAGAATAAAAACAATGTACAATCACTGCATTCACTTCAAATGGGGATTCTGAATCCTGAAGCAGGGGCAACAGAAAATATTTGGATTAAAGTCTAACATTGTCAACTACTAGATGAGGCAACCAAGCAGCATTCGACTTTTGGATCATCGTGTTTTTTCAACCACTCTGTGAAATTCGACTTTTTTTCCGGGATTTGAGGGACAAACATCCACTTCACCGGAGGCAATTACAGGTTACGCCACAGCGAGAACACCCAGAGGTGGTTCAAAGATTATGGTTCGGTTGGCCGAGCTATGAGCTTCTCCCTGTGCACTTGTGGTCAACGAGGGAGGCAGTGCAAACCGGAGACGCTCAGATGCAAACACAGGGGTTGCAGCGAAGTTGTTGACTCCACAGTGAGGAGAGAACGGACGAGATTCTAAAGCATTTAGTCTCCAAAACAAGAGAAGACCAGGATGAAGCAGTGCAACGACAATCAGTGTGATCATGTGGAAATGAGCCGAGATGAGTGATTGAGTGAACTATTTTTGGGCACATAAAAAAAATAATCTGTAGATCAAGTTATTGCTGGCAGCACATTCTTAGCAATTCATTCAATGAAGGAATCCGACCAAACCGCGGAGGCACCCCTCACCTGGGGTTTCGAGCAATCCTGGACCTCGTTCCCAAAGCCTGGGCGTCGTCTCCGCCTCAACACCTTGGACTTTTCTGATCTCTGGGACGAGGAGGACCTGGGAATGGACAGCACAGAGGATGAGGCAACCAACTCCAACAATCAAGTGCCAGGGTGTCCTCGGACCCCTCCGGCCCCACCCCCTTTGCCTCCGCTGGCCCCGCCCCTTCCTATGGCTCCTCCCCTACCACCTGCCTCCCCTACAGGTACTCCCGTTAAATGTCGCACCTTGAAGCTACACTGGAGGGGACTGCAGAGCCTGGACCCCCTGCCCAGGAAAACCCGCTTTGGGACCCAGACCATCTGGGCTAGGCTGGAGCCGGTCCACCTGGACACAACCCAATTGGAGTACCTGTTTGAGACCAAGGGCAATAATAACAACACCTGTACCACGGTCACTGGGTGGCGGGTAAGAATCAATTGAAAGGGGCTGTTGCTTGAAGAGCTAAGGTTATACTTTAAGGATTCCCACACAGAAAGCAGACTTGACAAAGTTATAGTATAGTAGGCTATTAGTATGTTTTATCTTCTTACAAAGTGCTAATGAGTCTTCCTTTACACTCAGCTGTATATCACTCTCTATCTGATGCAGCGTACAGACTTGTGAAGCACCACTCACAATCAAATAGTTGTAAATAATTCTCAAGGTCTGTTTTGTGGTGTAAGAGTGATAGCCGTGTGAACTTTTCTTTGCCAATAGGCTATAATACTTATACCGGTGGATGTCATTGTCCAATAAATCCCCCTTAGAATGTAAAAGGAACCTACTGTATGCTGTCACAGTGACTGGTAAAGGTGATGATTAACCTTTTTAGGCAGTTTTTGTTTATTTAGATGGGAGAATGATGAGAGACATTGAGTTGAGTGAGAGGGGATCAACATGCAACATGGCTGGGATGTTGTGGTTATGTGGTCAGTGCACTAAAGAAGATTACTGCGTTACCGGCCACAACCAACATTCTGCTTGTTGGCTGGTGGTCATTTCTTGCTCTGATGATAGCTGATGCTGCATTATATGTGACAAGATCACACTGCAGTGTGTTTCTTTGTAGTACAGTGTCTTCCTAGCGAGACCTAATTCAGTATTAGTATAACTATCTAGGTCTCCTTCTGACAGAGCATAGAGATGTATGCACAACACCATGATAGAATAGCAACTGCAGTGAATTACCAGTGTTTGTTTTGACCTACTTGGAGTACCAGGAGGGTGTGGTCTAGTATAAAGACACACAATAAAATCCTCAGGATTCCTTGAACTCTGATGGTGTAAAAGTAGACCCAACACTCTCAGATTTCAAATGAACCCAACTATGTTGTGTCAGATAAACAAAAAAATACACTAAATTGCATTTCAAGTGTGATTAAACCCTATGTTTAGTTGACTGGATTCCCAAGGGTTCCATACAAGTAGGCCCCATCCTGCTTTTGCTCTACACTAGAATAAAATTGACCAATCTTCAAGCTCACATCGCATCACATTGCGATGTGTTGTGAGCTTGTAAATCTGCAAATTTTCCCAAATGTTAGCCTCAGAATAGGAACAACTGGGTTCAAGTGGTAACATTTTTTTCCAGTCGTTGTATTGCCTGATATTACCATCCGGCACCTATATTGGGCAGGATCAAAATAGCACAAAAATGCTGACTCAGGTTTTTAATGGAACCGATTAAGGTATTCTCACGTCGACATCTGATCTCCCTCTCTGCTTCCTCTTGCCTCAACCACAGAAGCAGCCCGCAGTCTCTGTCCTGGGAGTGAAGCGCAGTAACATCATCACCATCGCCCTGAGCAGCTTGCCGCCTCCCCGGCTCCTCCCCCCGGCAATATACAGTATGGACAACAGTGTGCTGGACAGGGATGATGTCCAGGTACTGTTTCTTATAACCTCTGTTGTACCGGAACACCAGCTTTCTTTTAGTGCGCAGCCTGGGATTCTGCTTCTTGCATCCTGTTCCGGTTTGCACAAGCCAGTTAGACAGTACTAACAGTCAGTTACCAAACAATATCTTTTGCTGCCTTTTCAACTCCACATGGTTTTAGTTTCTGAACGCAATCGTTTGTTTGTTTGTTGCACAAAACAGACCAGCCTAGGCCCAGTTTGGTATATAGCTCTCAGAAATTAGGCTTCAGTATCTGACCTCCAGTACATTTGTCTTCTTTTTTTTTTGTTGCCCATTGCCCTTAGTATTTGTCCTTTGTTGAGTATGAAAGATGAGCAGGATGCAGCAGACACAGGATAGAAAACATTTTTCAGATTTGCTTTGACAGCTTGGTCCCTGATACATCAAGCTGGTACATACTGTACGGTATTCACATTTCTCCAGGGGGTCAATTAAGGTTACCAGAGCCTGAGGTTTTGACTACAATGTATTTTTGTGCACAAAATGCCCTGAATCTGTCTGTTCTTGTACGAGCCATGGTGACCTGATAGATTTAAGCAGCCAACAGGCAGACTGAATTGCTAAATTTTTTGTATAATGTAATTTCTCATCTCTCTCTCTCTCTCTCTCTCTCTCTCTCTCTCTCTCTCTCTTTCACTCTCTCTCTCTCTCTCTCTCCATCTCCCTGAACCCCTTTCTCAAAACAGAGGCTTCAGTCATTGGTCCCAAGTGAAGAGGAACTCCAACTGATTCAGGAGGCCAAGTCTCTGTCCCCACATTCACCTCTGGCCTCAGCTGAGCTCTGCCTCCACACACTGGGGGATATCCCTCACCTTAGCTTCAGGCTGCAGCTGTGGGCCTTCGCTCTGGACTATGACACGTTAGAGAGGGTCAGTGACAAAATGAGAATAACCATAGTTTTTATGGCATGTGATTTTAGACAAAGGTCTAATGTCAAGGTTATTCTATTCTATTCTATTTATTCCTTTATATTCTATTATTTTCAGGAAATTGCTGAGCCACTGTTCTACCTGAAGTTAGCTATGGAACAGCTGTCAGCCAATCAGACATTCAAATGTATTCTGGCTACAGTGCTAGCCATTGGAAACTTTCTCAATGGATGCAAGGTGAGTGAGTGCATTACTGTGTCATCCCCATTGCACACCTGAACTGAGGGGAGGATTGTTGTTCAATTCATTCATTTAAATGTACTCTTATACTTTATATTTATATTCGTATTAATCATTAACATCTGACTGTTTCTTCCTTCTGTGCACACGCACACGCACATGCACTCACTCACACACGCACACACACGCACACACACGCACATGCACACGGATGCGGGTCATTCCCTCAGGCCCGTGGTTTTGAGCTGAGTTATCTGGGGAAGTTAACTCAGGTGAGGGATACACACTCTCGCCAGCCTCTGTTGCACCATGTCTGTGTTCTACTGCTGGAGCTTTACCCACAATCCAGTGACCTCTACTCTGACATCACCGCCGTCACCAAAGCCAGCAAGGTGCGCGCGTGTGTGTGTGTTGTTTGTGTGTGTGTGTGTGTGTGTGTGTGTGTGTGTGTGTGTGTGTGTGTGTGTGTGTGTGTGTGTGTGTGTGTGTGTGTGTGTGTGTGTGTGTGTGTGTGCATCTCTCTCTCTCTCGTTTCTATGGTTTAAGTCAAGAGGTATGTGACCTTGTGACCTTGTGTGGAAAACTACTCTCCACACATGTCACGTTTGTCTCCTCTGCCCTTAAATAGCACCAACCCTCTCTTTCTCTCTCTTGTTCTCGCTCATCCATTGCTCTCTCTCTTTCTTGTTCTCTCTCATCCATCTCTGTCTCTTTCCCTTTCTCTCTCTTTGTCTCTTATCCAGTGCTATCTCTCTCGTCTTGAGCATAATAGCCATTTCTCATGGCGTCTCCACTGCCCTCAAAGTACCGCTCTCTGTTGTTCACAGTATGATTACGCCTCAGTCCAAACCAACCTCACCCAGCTGGAGGCCACGTGCAAAGCGTCATGGGAGCAGCTGCGCACGCTGGAGCGCACGGACGAGAAGCGGAGAGGAGGGAAGGATCGAGGCAAGAAGAACAGAGGCGAAGACGAGGCCGCGGCCCCGGAGGGATCCCTCCGCCGCAGGTTGCCAAAGTTCTTGAAGGAGTGCGAAGAGAGGCTGAAGGTCCTGAGAGCTGTCCATCGCCGGGTTATCAACAGGTGGGGCTTGTGGCATATAAGTTATTTTCCATTAGTAGTGGTAGTTTTAACCACTTAAACCCTGTACACTTCGTTGACTGGAGTCCCCCAGGGGTCTATAATAGGCCTCCATCCTTTTGTCTCTCCACATCAATTCTCTTCCCCCGAAAATAGCCGATCTACAAGCTCATAACGCGTCGAAATCTGCTATTTTCACTGAATGTTCGCCCCCAAGAATAGGGATGCGGGATGGCTGAGGTTTCATGTATTTCATTTTCCGTTCCTAAGGGCAACAAAACCCCATTAAAACAAAACAAGTTTTGCGTGAATAAGCGGCACATTAAGTACTGCGCAAACAAAATACTTAGCATTCCTATGGTTACATAGCATATATTCACACTCACAACCACAGCCTTGTTGTACTGCTGGCAACTGAGCAGTGTCTCTGGAGTAGCTGGTGTTTATGTGCCTTGCACAAGGGCACCTTGGACAGTGGCGGAGATAAGGAGTACTTGTATTTACACTCTGTCTTTGTCTCTCACTCTTGCTTTTGTCTTTCTTGCTCTCAGCCTTCTCAGTCTCACCCTTTTTCCCCTCCTCCTCCTCCTGTTTTCTTGTTTTGTTCTTCACACGGCATCTGCATCATTCTTGTTTTATGACCTTTGATAATGATTGTTATTTTTTTCTTTGTCTCCAGGTTCCATTCGTTCCTGTTGTTCCTGGGCTACTCGCGGGCCATGGTGAGAGACACGAGCCCCGAGGACTTCTGTAGGATCATCAGTAACTTCTCTCTGGAGTACAGAGCCACACGGCTGGCCATCCTGCAGCAGAGGGAGAGGGAGAGAGAGAGGGGGAGCAGCCCGGCACCCAACACACCTGGAGCTTGGAGGAAGCGTCAGCCGACCCCCTTGTCAGAGGTACTAGAGAGAAATACAATGGAAGATGGAGGGAGAGACAGTGAGAGAGAGAGAGAGAGAGAAAAGTAGAGAGAGAACGGGAGAAAGAGAGAGAGAGAACGAGAGAAAGAAAGAGATATATACTATTTGAAGTTGAGAGAATAGAAGGATAGATCTTTACTCATCCCAAGGCAAATTCAGGTGTCATATATCAGCATCGTGGTTGGTATTAAACACAGATACAGGTGAGTAGAGATACAAATTAGTCGGGTAACCGTAATGGTAACCATAATGGTAATGATGGTAATACACAGCTGAATGTAATAACGTTAATTATGGGTTTCATTTAGGTGTTTCTGTGTGCCAGCATGAAGTTAACTATACAGGAGTTGTCTATGCTGGTACACAGTAACACCTACAGTAAATGAAACTTCCCCCAGAAATCGAGAAATCATGTAATTACATTCAACAGTGTTTACCCTTAGGTAATGTACGGCACATTCATGTTTCCTGTTGTGCCCGGCGTCCCCCCGGGCCCCTGTGGCTCTCCCCTTGCAACCGACAGCAAACACACCCCACTGCCACAAAGACCCATGTGTATAAGCATTAGGCTAAACTTTTGACCTTGTCCCGGTTTGAAAAACAGGTGTGGTCCCGACCCTACCCCCATTAACCACTTAAACCCATACAGTACTGTACTGTTTCGCCTTCTGTTTTCCCTCCACACCAAAACTCTTTGCCGAAAATATCAGATCTACAAGACTGGTAGATTTCCTGTTATTGTCAAATGTCCACCTATTGTGACATGTCCAGAGTAGGGACGCTGTGTTCATGAGGTTAATACCAGACAGAGGCGTTTACATTACACCCGGTGCTTTGGGGGCAGGTGTAATAATTACATCCACATTGCTGCTCTCTCTCACCCTCTATTCAGAAACACTGAGCAACAATAGAATGAATGGATGAATGGATGAATGGATGAATGGATGAATGAATGAATGAATGAATGAATGAATGAATGAATGAATGAATGAATGAATGAATGGATGAATGAATGAATGGATGAATGGATGGATGGATGGATGGATGGATGGATGGATGGATGGATGGATGGATGGATGGATGGATGAATGAATGAATACAATTATTACAAATAAAATTAAGCGGGAAAAGCAAAGTCTTATGCACACCTGATCAGCTCAGGGACGGGGCGTAGGTCGGGATCAGACGTATAGAATAAAATGAAATAGCCCGCACACCGTCTTCACTTGCACTATACAGACAACTTTAATTAAGGCAATGTTTCGGTCATTCATAGACCTTCTTGAGGCATTTGCTCAGATGCCTAGAGAAGGTCATTTCATTTTTCATTTATTAAATAAAATGCAGCTAAAAGGAGAGCATTGAAAACACTATTACATAATTCAAACACGTGGATGATTTGTAATGTGTTGATTCCCTTAGGAGAGTATAGAGCAGTATAAACTGGAGGAGGTGCTGAGGACCCCAGAGCCAGCGTTCAGACTGGACCTCACTCTGCCCCGAAACCGCAGGAGGATGAGCAATATCAAAGGTGGCTGTGGACCTATGTCTGTCTGTCTGTTTGTCTAGTACATACCTACCTATACCTACCTACCTACCTACCTACCTACCTACCTACCTACCTACCTACCTACCTACCTACCTACCTACCTACCTACCTACCTACCTACCTACCTACCTACCTACCTACTGTACCTACCTACCTACCTACCTACCTACCTACCTACCTACCTACCTACCTACCTACCTACCTACCTACCTACCTACCTACCTATTTACCTATCTACCTATCTACCTACCTATCTATCTATCTATATCTTTATAAGTTAAACTGAACATGATGTCGATGTTTCAGGCCCATTCACTCGGAAGCTGAAGTGGTGAGAGGAGTCCTGCGTTGCCAAAGTTGTCTCAGGCATACCTACAGGCAAACCTGCCAACACTCAGCTGTGAAAGAGGGAGACTTTCTGGATTATGGGCATATGGCCTACCCTCTGTCCCCGACCTGCCCCCAACCTTATACACCATAGATTAGAATAAAGACAAGGATGTGAATGTAAAATTACTTTTTAATTAGTCATTGGTAATAATAATTTTAAAAAGAAAGAAAATATGTACAATGTACAAAACATATACACTTTTTAAGTGTAAACATTATCCAACACATACATATATATGTGTTGGATATATATATATAACACTATCAATTTAAACCTTTGTTTTTGGACATAGACCATGACCCAAAACTGTTCATGGTCCAAACATTTCACAGACCAAACTCTAGAATCTGAGTCAATGGATATGTTTTAATTTTGATACAATTTGCTGTGATGTAAGCAGGTCCTTTTATTTGTTGCATGCTTGTGCTACATTATTTTTGCAAACTTGATTCACTTAGACAAGACAAGACTATTAAAAGACAAACAAATATCGCTCTGCCTATTCAATTTCAATGTAAATGTGTACAGTCAATGAATAATAATAAAAAACATCTGACGTTAAACATTCTGTCAAGGTCTGAGTGAGTTTGTGCGGATACAAGAAGAGTGGGCACTAAGGAAGAGTGGGCACCTCGATGTATAATTTGCTATTTTGTCTATATCTAAAATATCTGAAAAATGGTCTTAAGTAATGTAAAGTATACATGATTTGAATATGCACGGCACATCATTATCAGACTTAAATTGACCCTTCAACTTCTTGTTTATGCCCAAAATGATTGGTTGTAGGTTTTGTAGCAATTTGTGGCAACATAGAAATATTAGACCTTAATTGTGAAATGCTCAATCATGTTCTAATCATATAGATTTCCAAATATATATTTTTTAAAACATTTTGCAACAAATTGCCAATTTTACACCGAGGTGCCCACTCTATTAATAGTGCCCACTCCTCCTGTTGCCGTTTGTGCGGGCGCGTGCCTGCGATCTGCATCAGTGGTGTAGTGTGTAAAGTACATTTACTCAAGTAGGCCTACAATTTTGACTGGAGTATTTCCAATTTTCTGTACTTTTGCTTCTAATCCACTACACCTCAGAGGCAAATATTATACTTTTACTCCACTAACTATTTGAAAACTTTAGTTACTTGTTACTATTTTGATTATTATTAAAAAATTAACCACTTCAGCCCATATACATTTCGGCCATTTGAAAATAGCCAATCTACAAGCTCACAATGCATTGCATCATGAGCTTGTAGATCTGCTATTTTCAAAAGATTTGTATACATTTTATACATTTGAAAACTTGTGAAATGGGACCTTCTGCATAATGAGTACTTTCTACTTTGGTAGGCAACTTTAAGTACATTTTTATACCAATACTTTGTACTTCAACATTCCGGGCTTTTACTTATAACAGAGTATTTCTACATTGCAGTATTGATACTTTTACTTAAGTACAAAAATTTGAGTATTTTTTCCACCACTGAGTACATGTGCAAACCAAGCGCGTGCCGCTGGCATGCGTGTGCCCGGCACCTGCGCATGCGCTGTGCGTAAGTGTCCGCCCTCATCGGTGCGATTGACAGGCGTGTCCACCAATCCACAAGAGGAATGTCTCGCTCGGGCTTCGGAACAGCCAATCAAAGATCAGTATTCCACATATGGGCATGATCTGTTCCTAGTTTAGACCAGCGTTGCCAAGTCTGCTTATTATAAGCAACTTTGGGCTTTTTTTCTAAAGTGTAGTTGCTTTTTTGGGCTTGTTTCTAAAGTGTAGTTGCTCATTTAGGCTTGTTTCTAAAGTGTAGTTGCTTATTTGGACTTGTCTCTAAAGTGTAGTTCCTTATTTGGGCTTGTTTCTTAAGTGCAGTTGCTTATTTGGGCTTGTTTCCTAATGTTGTTAAACCAGTACTTCTCAAATATTTTCATGTTATAGACCCCCAAATTAATATGTATTTGTCCCCTAACCCCCAGATGAAAATGTTTTGTGCCAGGGAAGCCCCATACCAGATTTGCGTTGTTAGAATGTTTCCAAAATATTCCAAATATTCCACATTTTATTTCAGGAAGATTTATTTTTCGAAAAAGCAGATCTACAAGCTCGACGAAATAGATCGGATATTTTCAAATAGCCGGTGCATACACAGTATATAGGTTTAAAGTGCTCATGTGGCCCATTATAACGTAGTAATAGTCGCTTCTTTTGGACTTGTTTTCATAGACCTGGTTGCTTGTTTCTCTCGCGAAACGTGGCAACACTGAGCTTAGACGGCTAGACGCCATTTCGTGGTTGCTGGTTTCAAGGTGATGGTATCAGACACTTGACTCGGATTATTAAACCTACACCAAGTAAAACGTCGTTGAATTTTACTCATTTTTAATAGTAAGCTCCTGGTGAGTATTTTTAACAGAGAGATTTTTTTTCCTATTTTTATTTTTAATTTTTTTTTCTGACTTTGAAGTTTGAAACCATCTTTGGGATTTTTTTTGATTTTATTTTTAATGTATTTTTCTGGCTGGTGGTATTTCTGAGACTGTGTTTGCTTTATAGTTGGCGTACATTTTGTGATTCAAGCTGGTGGCGATAATAAGCTACGCAGAACAGTAGAGTTTATAGCTCCCAATCCACAAAACACGTTTTTGACTTGTTTTTTCTCTCGAATAAGACATTTTAAACCTGGCATTTTCTCGAATAAGACATTTAAAACCTGGAATTTTTTTTGCAGGGTTCACAGTATTCTGAGCATTAATTTGATTGTTTGTGGTCATATTTTTAACCAGTTGCAACGAGTTCTTTTCTGGACAGAATGATAGGTGGCCCTTTTTCTGGATTTTCAAAAGGCTTTTTATTGTCATTCTTTGTTTTGCCGCCCCCCACCAGTAACCAGATTTTACTGCCGTTTGAAGTTGACTGCGTGCTAAAGATGTGTTTTTCGTATTTTCTTGGTAATCTTCAGACAGTAACGTTATATCCCTGACAAAGTGATGTAATTTTTCAGGCAAGATGTTTTTTTTTCTCGATGAAGAGAGAGATCAAAGGGGGGCGTTTTCATGAAGCAAGCTCTGTTTTGGGCCTGTTGTGCTGCCATGCATAGACTCAATGCTATTGGGACTTTGTAGCTCTGGTCCATAGCGTTAGAAGGAGTTCTCCTTAACGCTATGTTACTTTTCGATCCGTTGCCTGAACACCCCTGGTAGCAGCGGCCGTAGCCTCTCGTCTTTAGTAAAAATAAAAAAATACACTTTCGCTACTAGCCAAAACAATGACGGTTATAAGATGTTGAAAGCCTACTTTCCTTGGTGGGAACACTCCGAGCCCCCCACCTCACGTCTAAAATACACTTTTTGTCCAAAATGTAAACTAATCCACCGGATGAGGGGGGGATAGTTATTCCACTGCGCCCCCTACAGATCTTGTCATTTGAAAAATTCCATTGTGACTGGACCTATAGGGGGCGCAGTGGAACAACTAAAAAACGTTTTCCATCCGGTGGATTATTTTATATTTTGGACAAAAAGTGTATTTTAGACGTGAGGTGGGGGGCTCAGAGTATTCCCACCAAGGAAAGTAGGCTTTCAACATCTTAAATCAGTCTTTGTTTTGGTGAGTAGCAAAAGTGTATTTTTTTATTTTTGACTAAAGACGAGAGGCGCCACCGCGGGTGTTCAGGCAACGGCTCGAAAGTAACATGGCGCTAAGGAGAACTCCTTCTCACGCCATGGACCAGAGCTAGGGAGTTTGTATATTTGGTGAATATGATAATCATTAAAGTCATCTGCAGATTAAGAAACCCATGCATCCATACCTCCTGTTTGTTCTGCATTGTCATACTGCTGCTTATAGGCTAAAGAAGGATGGATAGGTTTTTGGTTTTAATTCAAATTAATGAATGGACTGTACATTCGCCTAGATTAACCCAGGGCAGGGGGGTCGATTTTAACTGTCTTTTTGTGAATGATCACTTTGTATTCCCATCTATGCAATGATTTGAGTCCAGTTGTGGGATTTAAAAACAAAAAAAGGCTTCATGTGGTGTGGCTGTTGCTCAGTGGTTTAGAAACTTTTATGTACCATTTCGACTCCTGGGGGGCAAAGATCCTTCCAGCTCCAGGTGTTGTTCTGCCTGATGGGGTCTGTACTCATTATCCAGTGAAAAGGAATGCAGGGGGCAAAGATAAATGTCCCTCTGGGCCATCGGCAGACCATAAAAATGTGTCAGGCCTCTGGTTTGTGTCCCTGTGTGTACATTAGTAGTAATACAACCACAGCTCAAATATAGAAGGCTCAGGTTTCATATGCTCTCACCTTGATATTGCATAGCCCTTGATATTATGTTATATATGACACATGCCACATGGTGTGGTGTTTTCATCCCAAGAGCCTATATCCTCCATGAGTGTACGCACACACACACACACACACACACACACACACACACACACACACACACACACACACACACACACACACACACACACACACACACACACAGGATGGATGATCCTGGTGCAAATCAGAAACCAAAATGAGAACATGAAAGAAACAGGGTTCATCGCCATGCCGGCTTGTGGTGGACATTTCTGTCAAAATTATTGTTTTGCCATGGACATACAACTATTACCAAAAACGGAGCTAGCCCTAAATGTATTCTACTAGTGCTGTGGTCTTCAAAGTGGGCAACTTGAGGGACCTTCTGGGTTGCTTGAAGGTGGTTCAAATAGTCCATTACAGGTCTTTAACTCTGAGAGTGTACAAATGGAACCAAATGGACCATACAGGTCCATTTGGTTACATTTGTACTCAAGAGTTAGAGTTATGGGGGTCCCTTTTTAAAATAAAAAGTTTGAGAACCACTGTATTAGTGGACTAATGTGTCATAGTAAATCAGTGTCATACATATTCTGAAGAAAACCTGGAGACTGACATGTAAAAACCTAATCTAAAATTTGCCACGGACAAGGACAAGTCTTGCCACAAACACATTTGTCCGTGTATGGACATATTGATGACCCCTGAAGAGAAAGAAAAAAAGAAAATGAACGGAACGGGTCAACTTAAATAGACTACAGTGCTGCCAGCATTGGTACTGTCACATGTCCTGATCAGACGGGGACATATTAGCCCCCTGATAACATTTGTATGCCCTGGTAAGAAAACTAATTAGAGCTAACTCTCCAGTATGGTATTGTTACTTGAAAAGTCACAGAGAGAAACAAAAGTGCACACATTCTGAGCTCCTGTGCTCTCATTGAATGAGTGCAAACTTATATGATTTGAGAACTTTATAAAAAACATTAACCATTAATAAAAAATAATAATTATATAAAAATAATAATTATATATATATATCCTAAATGCCTATATAGCAACATATTGTTCATGAAATATATATATATATATATAAATGTAATGAAATTCATGAACAATACTTTGAGCTTATAAATCACTGCTCCAATGAGAAGCCTGGTCAATATAGGCCATGCTGTGAAGAACGTGAAAATGCACAACCGTATACGTACACTCAGTATAGGGCATTCTATGTTTTTGTTTGTTTTGTTTTTTTTCTTCCCTGAATTGGGTTTGAGTTCATTTTGTTGCATCGTCAATAAATTAAGGATATTTATTATGAAATGCTCTACAAAAGTAAAACAAAATCTTTCTCAAAATGTATAATGAATGAAATAATTCCGGTTTATTTTGGTGAGCAGCGCTTTCATACTACAATTTGAGTTGACCTCTTAACCCAAGTTTGAATAATATTCTGCATTATAGTGAGCTAAGTATACATATGTGCTTTATCAAACTGTATTTCAGACCTGCATATAATTTATGTTTCAAAGGTCTGATTTGAGACAGATTGACTGTGAGCGTTTGCTCGGGGGAACCGTTGGTGGTGATTTAATAAGGCATAATCTGTATATTTCATTGAAACTCACTCTGCCCCCCTATTTCCATCCCTGGTACTGCAGGTATGCTGAGACATTCAGGTCATCTTTGGCAAAGGCCTTATTTTCTAATGTCACTTTTTTGTGTTTCCCCCTCTTTAGTTTTTGAAGCAGCTTTTTTGAGCAACAACAAATCGTAAGTTGGTCTCAACCCCCACCCCCCTCCTATTTTTTTTCATCTCCATTTTTTTCTTTTTTTACATTTCAGTTCTGCTTTGCCCCTTTGTGAACTAGCCTGATTTCCTTTTAGATTCCCCAACACAAGTAGCATGTAGTGTTTTTTCTTTTCTTTTCGTTGTGTTGTGATATGCAATCAAAACAAATGTTTCTTAACTGCATTTTTAGATTTAGTTACCTTATAACCGTCCCTCCCTCTTGTTCCTTGGTGACTCTATTACGGTGGCCCTATAACAGTGTACAGAAAGCTGTGTACTATGACTTAGAAAGTATAAAATAACACTGTAAAATACAAAAAGATCTCCCCAAACAATACAGTTTAGATACATTTTCCATTAAGCACATAACTAACCATATCACTGCACTCACAACGATTTTTCATACACGAATACACAGTTGAATTCACCAGCATAAGGCCATCGGACAGTAAAGTGTTACCATAAATCTCTTCATGTTGATCTACTGAAATAGAAAACGAACAATTATTCGCTTTTACCAAATAATACCCCATGCTCTGTGATTAAGGGCATGGGGCGAACCGTCTTTGCAATGTGATTGGCTGTGTGCATGGGGATTTTTGTGGAATCACAGTCGAAAAAAAATAATGCAATGCATACACATTAAAGTATTTGTCTTTTAAGAGGGATTATTACTCCTAATAAATTAGTGGTCGTACAATTTTCACTATCAACTATTGAACGGGAGTTATGTAAGCATACCCAATCTGTGTATGTTAATTACTAATTGTGCACTTAATAATGTTAAGGCTACACACAGTAAAAATGATGGAGTCATTGTTAAACTCCCAGTCTCAATTCTTTGCCTCTAGATTTTGTAGTTCCTCACATTACATTATGCACATACTGTACAAATTCAGTGCACATTCCTAATGTCCTTCAGGGGTCTTCAACAGGGGGTCCGGGACCCCTAGGGGGTCCTCAGAGTTACTACAGGGGGGCCGCCAAATCTTTGTGTGATTGGATTTTTTAATACATTAACCACTTGAACCCTAGCATCCCCATTCTGAGGGGGAAATGTGCAGACAATAGCAGATCTACAAGCTTGAGCTTGTAGATCTGCTATTTTCAGCAAAGTAGTTTGGTGTAGAGGGGGAAAAAGGAGCAATCCCAGTACAGAGCCAACGGTCAGGTTTATTTAGTATTGAGGGTTTAAGTGGTTTAAATGTCTGAAAATACACATTAACATGAATCAAACATTAATGTCAACAAACCAAAAAACATGAATTGACACAACACTGATGATGATAGTGCTGTCAAACAAGTCTATGACATTATGAAAAACACAATCTATCTGCAACACAATTTTATACAATGTTGGGGTAAACGGGTTCCTGCTTCTCTCTCTCTCTCTCAGCTAAGGGGTCCTTGGCCTGACAAACATAGAAGACCCCTGTCTTATATAAATGCACAGTCCCCTGTGCCAGTGACACCAGCTGGCATCTAATCTGTGCTCACAAGCATTAAACTATGCATTCTGGAGTCTTAATTTAACTCTTGAGAGTTCATTTAAGACTCTGGAATGTACTATACACTCGCACCAAATGAATTCCTTGAATGACATCAGAAATACACTGCATGCTGTACTACTATATACTGTGGAGTCCCATGAGACAGATACTGTATCTGTAGCCACTATAGCTTTGCCAGGGCCATAGCTACGCCCCATGAGTTGCACAAGCAATCACAAACAATATTCCACACTCACAAGCTTGGCCTTTTTGATTATTTATCAGTGCATAAAAAGACATGATATTCAGACTAATGCTTAATTTATATGGTGTCATGTGCTGAAAATAGCAGATCTACCAGCTCACAATGTGTCATGAGGCGAGGTTGCAGAATTCATGCTTAATGGCCTACACCAAATTCTCACCTCACCATATAGACAAATGCATGGAACCTGGGAATTAGGTGGGAAAGCCTTTTGATTGTCTTTTTCATTTCCCCAGGGAAGCAAACTTTTAACCCCTAATACAATTTGAACCCCAATGAGTTACACAAGCAATCACACCTATAAGGCTGGCAGTGCCATGCTCTGCCCAGGGCATCAAACCTCTAACCGGTAGTATCATCCTCATACCATAGGGCAGGCCATAGGGACAAGGCCAAAATGCCGGCTCAGGCTTCAGGTTTCTCTTTTAGAGAAGAGATTATCCACTCAAAGTTAAACCTGACATTGTCAATAGTTTGTATTCTAGTGTGGACATTGTTCAAGTTCTTACTGGACACACACAATTATAAACATCCCTGAGCAGTGAGCACTCTGCGGTACTTTACCGGCCCCCCTGTGAGCACATTCTGTTTGGTAGTTGCAGCTGTCATTTGGCCGTGGGATGAAAACAACCCAGTCAAATCATGTAGGGGTGATGAGAGCATTAAAGGGATATTTCACTTTCAAAAAAACTTTTGGTCATTTTATCATCTACTCAGGCCTTTGTGAACCCCCCAGACAGTTTTTAAGTTGCTTGATTAATTATTTAGATATTTGATATTCATTTTATCAGACACGCCCCCTTCCTATACAAACCCATTGTAACTTCAAACTCCATTTTAACCATGTTAGATTCATCAAAAACACCCGTCCTTGGTTCTGGTGACTCACCCTGCCCTCCCAATGCGTGAGGGGGCCGTGTTTTTCCGATTACTTTTTTCATTTCCAAAAAATATATAAAAAATAAATGAAAAAATGTATTGAAAAAACACGGCCCCCTGACACATTAGGAGGGCAGGATGAGTCACCAGAACCAAGGACGGGTGTTTTTGATGAATCTAACACGGTTCACAAAGGCCTGAGTAGATGATAAAATGACCAAAAGTTTTTTTGAAAGTGAAATATCCCTTTAAGCACTGGCTAGATAGCCCGCCATAAACAATGTGATCTCCTTCTGAAAACAATTGCCCAGAGAGAGAGAGAGAAAGATTTGGTTACATTTTAGCCAGACAGGCTGGAGTTGTGAGCTTTGGGAGCAGAGGATGTGTTTTTGTAATGGCAGTAGCTGCATGGTTTGCATGGCAGGGTGTGAATTAAGATTGACCCAATTGCTATACAACTAGTTAGGTTCAATTAATTTAAGAACAGGTGAAAGAATATGTACTAACATTATCCACTTAAGACATATTTTCTATTTAATTGTACAGCGGTGTTGCTTGGTGAAAATAGTCTGATTGGCTATATTAGCAATTTTAGAAACTTTTTGAAGACATGCATTAACAGTCAATGTATGCATTAAAAAAACATACATACAGTACATGCACGTGCACATGCATGCACACACATGCACACACACACACACACACACACACACACACACACACACACACACACACACACACACACACACACACTCCTTTCTCTTAAAATAATATGTATGACCTTATATGAAAAAAATATCCCAACTTTTTAGCAAAGTGTGTTTTTACACAAATGTCTTAAACATTCATTTTTAGCTTTAGAGAGAGTTTCTACTGTCCATTTGAGCCATTTACCAGCTGCTTTCTCCGTCACTGTCATTCAATGTCTTAAACAATTGTGATAACAAATATTTATCCCCAACAGGTTTTTGTGTGGTGTCCCCTTTTTTTTTTTACTTTCTTCCCCCTCCTCTTTTACATCCTGGCACATTCCCAACTTTGTTCACAGAGGTAGTTTTCAATTGAAATACCTCACTTTTTGTAGCTGTACGTAGTTTTTTTCGCCCATAGTGACTACAACTCCCATAGTGACTACTGACTACAACTCCCATAGTGGCCCTTTGAGCCTCCCTCCCCCCAGGATCGGGGGACCAATAACAACACTCTTCTCTCCAACAGAGGCAGGCAGGCAGGCAGACCTCCACCACCAAGGCAGACACAATGGAGTGAGTGATGGCAATTTCAAACCCCAAACACACAGTATATTATTCTGTAATACTATTATAGTAGGCAACTATGTTTCAAAAAGCCGAAATAGGACATAATGATATTTTAAAAACAAATTTAAACAATATTTGTGTATGCTCATTGTCTTTTCTTTATCTACTTTATCTTAAACACCCAATGACACAGGACTAGGCCTATGTTATTGGGTGTTTAAGATGAAGTACATTTGTTTCATCCAATTTCTACATCAAACATATAATTTATGAACATATCCTAAAGTATGGGAATGCACATTAACAAAAGGATCATTTACAGATGTGGGTGATTGCTGTAAAGTGTGAGATGTATGGTATCAGTTCTCTGAAATAAATAATACTGTACATATTAATGACTCACTATATAAAAACACACAGAATGTATACTGTTGACAGACAACATATCACTAGTCACATCTGGTCAGGAGCCTACTTGTAAGGCAAGGCCGAATTTATTGATGGGTTCGTTGCAGAAGCTTAAAGAGTCACCTCCAGACCCAATGCAAACACCCACACATTCACATCACAACAGAATCGCTTGAATAGTGGGATAGCAGAACAGGAATTTGTCATGGCACCAAGTGGAACATGAATGTCAACAATTCCAGTTGCTAACTGAAGCATACCCAAAGAAAAATATTGACTTAATTGAGAGGAAGGGAAGAGATGCAAAATACAGCTATGGATGGTAGACATGCATTCATATTCTCATCTCTCTCCTTTTTTCTCTCTACACCTTTCCAATCATGTGTAGCCCTACTTGTCATCATCCTCTCCCCATCTCTCCGTTTTATTCTGCCCCCTCTCTTCCCCTCTTTACCCTCTTCCAATCTTCCTCTCCATCCTTACCCCCTCTTCTCTTCTTTGTCTCTTTGCACCCTTTTCCTTTCCTGTTTGCTGACTTCCATCCTATGCCACCCTCTTCCTCACCTCCTCTTCTCAGAATCATACGTGCAAGTTCTATCTTATTGTTATTTCCATAGAAAAAAGAAAGGGAAGAAGAAGAAGGGGGGTGGGGGCAAGGGGGAAAAGAGACCAATCAAAGAAAACAAACAAATTATCTACATATTTACACATAGTACCTGAGATAAGATATAAAGGTGCGCGAGTATAGCAGCAGATGTATACTGTGCATGATATTCTATGGATGTTGCTAGAAAACAAAAAAAGACAAAAGTCAGTGCGTTGTACATGGGATTAAGGTGCAAAATGTCAGCGCGTGTCGACCCCATAATCCACATAAGGTAGACTGACACTGGTATAACCTCTCTTCCCCTTAAACTTATATCCCCCCCACCCCTTCCAGTTGGTCTTCCACCTCCAGTGACAGTAACTTGGCCAGCAACGTGACCAACAAGACGGACCCGCGCTCCCTCAACTCGCGCGTCTTCATCGGCAACCTCAACACGCTACTGGTCACCAAGAACGACGTGGAGGCCATCTTCTCCAAGTACGGCAAGATCGTGGGCTGCTCCGTTCACAAGGGCTTCGCCTTCGTCCAGTTCGCCAACGAGAGGAACGCCCGGACCGCCGTGGCCAGCGAGGATGGACGCATGATCGTGGGACAGGTGCTAGGTGAGCGACTTAGAGAGTGTGTGTGTGTGTGTGTGTGTGTGTGTGTGTGTGTGTGTGTGTGTGTGTGTGTGTGTGTGTGCGTGGTTGGACTACACTGCTCTGGGTTGGTGTGTGATGGTCATAAGACCAAAACGGTATAGATGAGCAGCAGTCAGAGTAACTCTGCCTGTAGACCGGAAGCCTTTGGCTGAAGGGTAGATATTTCTAAATAACTTTTGGACCGAAACAGCGGCCGATTCAGACGCAATTTTGGACCGGTCCAGTTATACGCGCATCGATGTAGTCGCATCGTTAATGTTAAAATCGATTACCGATTCACATCGATAATTTTCGACACCCCTAATATTTTGGTTTCCCAATGCTGAAGACTGGAGTTCAAATCCAGGTTTGACTTGTGACATTGTTTAATATGTGCAACACCAAAAGGGTGATACAGTGGATCACACTCATGAGCTTTTTAAATATTGTATGCTAACTAGAACGGGAAAGGCAGTAGGGGTGAAGCAAATGCCTTCTTCACTTGAGCACTAAAATAACTTCCAAGGACACTAAAATGAGGGAAATGTGTGATAACAGAGAGACACACACACACACACACACACACACACACACACACACACACACACACACACACACACACACACACACACACACACACACACACACACACACACACACACACACACACACACACACACACACACACACACACACACACACACTCTCAATTCAATTCAATTCAATTCAAAGGGCTTTATTGGCATGAGAAAACATACGTTTACATTGCCAAAGCATAATACAACAATACAGCAATACAATCAAAACAAAAAATATGTACATTTGAAAGTCAGAATCTTCGATAGGTCAATTTCTATGTACCAAGATCACTGGGTGCAGGTATAGTGCCGGAATATACACAATGATTAGTCTTTAGGGTGGTTGTGTTCCGTTTGATATCCTTTTCCTATCACAGCAACTCACGAATCTTGCTGCTGTGTTTGCACATTGTTGTACTTCGCCCAGCAGGTATGGGAGTTTTTTGTCATTGGTCATGTTTTCAAAATCTCTGTGTGTGGTTGTAATCTGTGGGAAGTATGTGTCTCTGATGTCTTGGTACAATGGACAGACGGTTAGGAAGTGTAGCTCGGTTTCCACTTAATTTTGTGTGCAGTGGGTGCATAGTCTGTCTTCTCTCGGGATACAGGTCTGCCTGTGACGACCTTTCTCGACACACACACACACACACACAGTCATAACATGTTAATTGGAATTTCACACTTCATGTCTCTCTCTCTCAGACATCAACCTGGCGGGTGAACCGAAGCCCCACAGATCAAAGACAGTGAAACGGTCTGCAGGAGACATGTACAGGTGTGTTTTCAGCTTGTGTCATTTCTAGTAAGGTTGCACGCATGTATCTACAGTATGTAACTGTACATTGCTTTAAGTTTAGTTGATCCTCCTACTAGCATCTTTCTTTTTCTGTGCACAGTCCCACATTTGATTTGGACTACGACTTCCAAAGAGATTACTATGACAGGTAAGTTGTGATTTATACATTTTTATTTTCTTGTTTCATACATTTTCCTAAAAAAAAAGAATCACGCACGCACGGGTGCACACACACACACACATTTTACTGAATGAATATAAAGGTAACGGTGCACATAGAAATGTTGCTAAACATTGTTGTCAAAGAAAGTCCCTATCTATAAATTCCACGAATCTCTGTATGTATGTCTGTACGTACAGTACGGTCATACTTATGCAGTATGTACTGTATGTACACACACACACACATTTATTTTATTTATTGATTGATTGATTGATTGATTTATTGCATACAATCCACACACTTCACATTTGCTGGGTTTATTGCTGAGAACCCGGATGTGCAGTGTAGAGTGTGAAGTTATCGGGTCAGAAGAGCCGGCCTGCTCCGAACAACAGGCATGCATGCATCCATCGTCTTTGTGACTCCATCTTTTAGGATGTACACCTACCCGTCACGCGTGCCTCCGCCTCCACCTCCTCTCTCGCGGGCCGTCATCCCCTCCAAGCGTCCTAGAGTCAGTCTGAGCGGCGGGGGCAGTCGACGCAAAGCCAGTTTCCCTTCCTCTAAGAGCAGCCAGAGGACCTCCCGTGCAAGTAGGACACACGCACACACACACACACACACACACACACACACACACACAGTCCAGCCAGAGGACCTCATAATGATTAGTGTTTGTTTGAAATCTATCTGTTTGACTGACTGACTGTCTTCCTCTGGCCACAGTGAAGGTAGATGACCTGCAGACCATTAAGAGAGAGCTGACCCAGATCAAACATAAGGTGGACTACCTGCTGGAGAGCCTGGAACACATGGAGAAAGACCACACCAAGAAGTCAGGTAGGCATGCAGGCAGACATGCAGGCAGGCGGGCTGACATGCACGGAGACCACAGAGGCCGAGATTAACCACATGAAACCTAACATTCACTATTCAAGTGTTGCTTTATGAACCAACAGTACTGTTTTGAATTCAATTCTTTGACAGATAATTAGCGTTTGTTTCAATTTGTTTGTTTGTCTTCCCTTCCACGTTGAAGCTAGCTGACCTACTGACCATAAAGATAGAGCTGACCCAGCAGATACAACATAGGTTAAGCTACCCAAAGGAGTATCATGAAACAAAATGCCAGAGGATAGCACTTTAAAAGCATTACTGAAGTGAAAGCCCTTGTTTACAAAGTAGTCCTCGATGGAAATAAACAAATTGATTGGGGGAAGGACATGCGAAATGCATGCAATGTAGCAGGTCTCCAGCAGAAAATCAAACCAGGGATATTCAGATTATGCGTTCCAACTCACTGGTCTGCTAACTGCGTGCGCCACCAAGAATATAGGAGTTATGTAGGAAAAGCTGTGTCCACATGTATCACAATTCCCAGGGGAGGTATGGAAGATAATCCTCCTCCTCTGTACTATGCCCTTCCTCTTATCACCTCCCATTTCCTCTCCCTACAGAACTGAAGAGCCAAAAGGCCGAGCCGGGGGAGGTGTCTCCCCTCCACTCCTCCACGTCCAGCAAGAAGGAGGACAGTCTGAAGCGGGACAGAGAGCGGGGGAGCGAGGACCTCCTGAACGACTCGGAGGAGGAGGGAGATCTGTTGGAGGAGGAGGAGGAGGAGGTGAGCAGGGGGGGGGGGCGTTGAATGAGGAGGTTGCAGAGGGAAAAGGAGGTGGGGTGGAGATGAAGGAGGAGTGGGAAGATGTAGACTGGTTTTGAGCCCAAGTTATTCACCTGTTTCCTAGGCTGTGTGTTTTCCACTTCCTGTCGATTTGATCCAATGAAATCCAATGAAACTGGTCAGATGACCAATGATATCCAATGAAATCGACAGGAAGTGGAAAACACAGCCTAGGGAAACAGGTGAATAGAGAGAGAGAGAGAGAGAGAGAAAAACTCTATTGAGCAAGGCTTGCAATGAACCTTGAAGCTGAGATTTGTACTCACATGTACACTTGTGTTTGTCAGTGAAACAAAAACAAGCGCTCCTCTTCTCCAGCCGTCCTTAGAAAAACAATAAAGGCATGGTGCTCCGCTGCAGGACAGGGAACCTCCCTACATCATACTTGCCCCTAATGTAAAAACAAACACACAAATAAAGAAGAGAAAAGCCTGGTTGCGACCTAATGCAGAACATGTCTATAGGGGGTGGGACTTCCGTCGATATATACTTCCCCCGGAAACTGTATTTTTCAACCAATCACAACACGGGTTTCATGCACGAGGAATGTAAACGGATCTGTAAAGCCTTGGGCTATCCTTGGGTAGTACTTCTGCCAAATGCCAGTACTTGCCTTTAGATACTTGCCAGCTATGTCTCACCCAGCGTGATGCCAACTGCCTGACGGCTGACTGCATACCATACCACATCTATTTTGAGATTCAATTTATAATCTGGAAGAGCAGAGTTGTACAAAATAGGGTTTTGTCCCATCCTCGGTCTCCAGCAGCAAGTCCCTTTATTGGTCGATGGCGTTAACTTCATGCTGGCACACAGAATCACCTCAATGCAACACACTCATAAGGAATGTTGTTACCTTCAGCTGCGTCTAACGATCTTGAAAAAGTCATGGCACTCTGGTAGAGACGGTCGTGTTCACACTGACACCTGCCCTCTTACCCAGCAGGTGAAGTGTAGAGGGAGAGAGGAAGAGGAGGAAGAGGAGGAAGGAGAGCAGGAGGAAGGCGAGGATGATGGAGATAGCATCAACGGAGAAGACCCCTAAACACTACACTCAACACAGACACACACACACACACACACACACACACACACACACACACACACACGTACACACACGTGTTTGTATTACTACTATACTTGTGAGGACATAAACATTGTAGGACAGCATCGGAAATAGCCAAAATCTTCTATTTTCTGTGCAGCACCGGCACACAACTTAGTATAAATCAAGCATAACTCCCAAAAACAATCTCCTAAACCTAACCTCTAAATGCCTAATCCAACCTGAATCTTTTCCTAATTGCGTAAGCCTAACTCCCCAATACCGTCTTTTTTTTTTTTTTACCATAAATTAAACAAGAAAAATGATCTATTTCTCAAATTCTACTATAATTGTATAATTGTGGCCCTCACAAGTACAGTAATACAAGTACACACACACACACACACACACACACACACACACACACACACACACACACACACACACACACACACACACACACACGTTGCATAGGATTGTATTAGCGCACCATACTGCGGTCATTTTTTATTTGATTGGACATATTTATACAATACAGTGTATTGTAGCTCATCTCTGTTCCTCTCCCTCTCTCCCATTCATTCTCTCTTTCACTCTCTCACACAAACACACACTCACACACAGACACATAAGTACGTAAAATATATGTTATTCTTTATATATACCTTCCTCTTACTTAATATTTTTACTTTTGTTAACCATCACCCTTCTGGCCCGGCAACTACGAGGGAGGAACGCGCCATTGGAGAGACGCAAAACTCCCAGTATGGTACATTTACACCAAACTGGTATTTAGTCTCGACTGAGTAACTCAGTCATATCATAATCCTTTATCACTCACACTAAATCAGCATTTCCACCACACATGCTTGGCTTGAATAGCTTGGCTTGAGTGTAATTGTGCCGTGGTCTAAACTCAGTCTACACAGGGGGTTATTATGGGGCAAATATTCAGCATTTCTTTTAGCAAAGATATAGTGTATTGGGGGGGGAAATAATAAGTGTTAGCCTAGTATAGACCTGTGAGGGACTGCGGTCAACTAAGTAAAGTAACTAGGGTTTAAGTGGTTAACCCTACACTACAGTACATCAGGTGATTTTAGTAATTACCTGCTCCTGGTAATTGGCACACTGCCCCATGTTGCACACGATTGGAGGCCACGCAACTGTTCACTGAGGAAATCACTGTCTTCTGTAAAAACTGCTACCTCGCCAGCAGGTGGCAGTGTAACATAACTTCACTCACAATAGGACACAAGGACATGTTTTACTGTTGGTTGGACAATGTTTTATTTTAACTGTTCAGCATGGCAAATAAATAATATAAGTCTGTACAAAACATCATGAGATTATGCAACTGTGCTCAATTGCTCTGAAATGATTAACTTTTTTTTCATCGCTACTGTAGGCTGTGAGGCGTTATGACCTTAACTGACCTTGACTTGTGTAACGCTGTACTGCTCCCATGTTTGTTGGTTTCTGTTTAGTGTGCTGAATTATGTTTGTCATTTGACTGCACATGGTGAGTTTGAATAAACATGTTTTCCAAGCCAGATCACAGCACCTGTTATCTGAACCCAGAACGTCTGCGTGCAGGAACATTTTAAATGTATGGTCTGTCTGTATGGCAGATATAAAACCTATATTCACCCTTACGCGCACACGCGTGTGTGTGTGCTCGAGATATCTTGAGCATGTCGAGGCCAGTTTGAGATGGTTGTGACTGAATCTCATAAAAAGACTCAGGATTATTTTAAATTTCTTAGTCACTTTCCTGTCATCATTATCATGAGAGAGGGAGAGAGAGAGAGAGAGATGAATAATCGGCCTTTGTGTTTAAATGTGATTAAAGTGAGACCAACAGAGTCATAGCCGGGGAAAACATGACGAGGGGAGGCCGATGATGAAGGGCTGGATAGAAGATGGATGTTTTTATAGCCTACGGAAGACCGACGACGGATGGAGGAGAAGATGACAGATGGAGAGAGATGACATGACAAGTGTAACAAGGTTTTGTGGCTTTTGGCGGCAGGACAGAGGGAGACGAGAGAAACAAAGAAATGACATGACATAGTTAATATCTGTTCTCCACATGACGTTAATCCCTAATAGCTCAGTTACATGCCACAAGAGAACGTTATGCAAAGGTTCATAATCTTTTCAATGTATTTTCATGTTTATGACAATACAATAGCCCACATGCAGTGTCAGCAAGGACATTATTCTCATCCACCAGGTTCACAATCTGAGAGCGAGATTATAGTGTGCCCTCACCCCAAGATTAGTTTATAGTGATAACAAGAACAATGTGAATGCATCCAAACATTTTATGGTTGAGTACATTACTGATATCCTTATGTAAAAAAAAAAATAACAAAGAAATACAATAGATTTGATTTTTGTGTGAATAACTGCAGCAATTTCCAGGATGCCATACAAACCAGCCAGGGCAGTGAGTTCTTTCATGCAGATGTATTTAGTGTGTTGTGATGCATTGAACAGCTTTGAAAGCAAAGCCTTATTAGCTCACATGTTCTCACAATATGTGACTTTAACAGTCATTTGGTTCAATTAAGAATTGCAAATCAATTAAGTGTTGAAAGTAAAGCATATAGCCCACATGACTTGGTGGCTGAAAGGTTAGAGAAGTAGGCCTGTGACCATTTCACTTTTATGAGTCATTGAACCAGCTGCACAGTATTAATGCTCAGTGTTCATTTAACTTTGAGTGCTACTTTAATGCTACACTGAGGATTATATTACTGTGTGATCTCCCTCAGTCTACCACTGAGGTACATACATAGCTAAGAAATAAATACAAATTCCGGCTTTTATTTCAATTTTTCAAATTCGCATTTGTTTATATTTTCTCCATAGTAACTAAAATGTTATACGGTATCTAAATAAATAGCACCTCAAACACCCCAAATATCTTATTTAGTTTATTTGCACATTTAAAAAAAGACTCTACTTACTAACCAATGTACGGAACCAAAAAAAACATAGCCTATAAAAGCTTTGGAAATGGGAGTCTTAGTGGATGGACTAAACCAGATCACAGTTATGGTCCTTAAGTTTGGTACTCAAAAGACATCATCAAGATATGGGGTTGAAATCTGAAGAAGTTGCACTCACCCCTCCCTCATAATCGGTATGCCCCTGAGCAAGGCACTGTTCAGTGCTCCACTCAGGTAGCCTGGTAAGCCCCCCTCCCTCCGGAAATAGAAATGAGATTTCCGGAGGGAGGGGTTTACCAGGCTACCACTCAGGGGTCCACTGACTGTAGTAGTATGTTGTCGTACAGATCAGCTCCCATGTGTAGCTGTATAGACCTACGTACATTATACAGTATAACTTAACCACAAGCCCTATGTAATTTGTCGTACTACAAACAGCACAACTCTAATCTACAAGCTCACAACGTGTTGCGGTGCGATGCGCTGTGAGCTTGCAGAGCAGCTATGTGTTGCCATTTTTGAGTCTGACAATTCGGTTACGTTCTTTGACATTCTTTTGCCTATAGATAATGACATGCCCAAAATACATGTATGGATGTCATTGTCAAGGTTTAAGTGGTTAATGAATGCGAAAACGGGACGTACAGTAAAATCTTGTATGTTTAAGCAATTCTTCCTTGGAAAATATCCACAACAACAACAACAACACGTCTCTAAAGTATTGATTCACATGACCTCGTCCCATGTGACGTTAATGGGTGTATGGCGCCTGCTGCGTTATACTTGATCAATTTTAAAGCGTTGACGTGACTAACAGTGTGATGCATGGGGATGTTAGGCCATGGTGTAATAATAGTTAGATGGGGAACATTGCCCAGTCCAGCAGAATCAATGGCTCAGTGGCACAGATAAGCTTTATGAGTAAATGTTCCCGAGCATGGAAGGCATATATACACACAGCCTCTCTCTCTCTCTCTCTCTCTCTCTCTCTCTCTCTCTCTCTCTCTCTCTCTCTCTCTCTCTCTCTAAGTAAGTGCCCTACTTCCGTGTTTACATACACCCACCTCGCTTAGGGGCCCTATGATGCTTATTGCTATAGATATAATAATAACCAAAGCGTCTTCATCATATCGACGCCCCCCTGCTGTAGATATGATTGATTATACTTCCTCTTCCGTGTTTGACATGGAGGCATTGTGAATGTAAATGTTTATTCTGTACGTTTATTTCGGTGGGTCCATGCTATATGTAACCATGACAGGCATGCTCTGCTTTATGGATTGAATCCAGTGGTGGAAGAAGTACTCACATTCTTTACTTAAGTAAAAGTATCAATACCGCAATATAGAAATACTCCGTTACAAGTAAAAGTATTGTATTAAAACATTTATTGAGTAAAAGTATGAAAGTATTGGCATCAAAATATACTTAAAGTACCAAGAGTAAAAGTACTTATTATGCAGAATGTCCCATTTCACAAGTTTTCAAATTCATAAAATGTATAAAAAGCTTTTGAAAATAGCAGATCTACAAGCTCATAACGCGTCGCACCGCACGGGCATATCATGTCTCTCGCTTGGGAGATTCAAGGCCTGTGTTAGTGTTTCGTGGACCCTGAATATTTATAATGCTGTGATACCTGTAAAAAAAATCGAAAAGAGGTGGACATCGTATACACCACTGTACTGATGGTGTGTGTGTGTGTGTGTGTGTGTGTGTGTGTGTGTGTGTGGGGGGGGGGGGGGGGGGGGGGTCATGGCTTGATTGATTGATTGATTGATGGATCGATGGATTGATTGATTGATTGATTGATTGACATCTTGTCTTGTGCATGCATATATTTGTACACATCTGTCGAGCACAATAAAGGGCTTATTTCCATTTCCATCCTTTATAACACAGAGAGAGGGAGAGAAAAGAGATGAGGATGGTGAGAGAGAAACCGAATTGGAAGATGAGAGCGAGGACTGTTACAGTGCCAGGGAGGTCATGACACGAGAGGAAAGAAAGGAACGAAGGAACGAGGGAGAAAGGAGGGGAGAATGGAGGAGAGGAGAGGAGGGGGATGGATCTGGAAGCCTCCTGGGGCGATTCATCTTTGTTTGCCAACTGAGAGCTCTCTCACTCTCTCTCTCCCTGTGTGTGTGTGTGTGTGTGTGTGTGTGTGTGTGTGTGTGTGTGTGTGGGTGTGGGTGTCTAGCAATGTGGAGGCAGGAAAAAGT
>NC_137620.1:20338688-20506188 GCF_963280865.1 Gymnoscopelus braueri
GCACAAAGGGGCGAATAAACAACAAAAACTAAATAAACAAATATCGGCTATCGGCTAAAATTTCGATTGTCGACCCAGGTGCATCCCTAATTGATATGTTCTGAACACACGTGTAATTGCTCACATACTCGGCTACATACTTAACATCCATTTTTAAGCTACCTAGCTGCGTAAGTTTCTTCTTCGCTGTGTACCATTCGATGTGTCCGTCTTTTCAAATTTTCCTCCGGTATTGCTCTGTATGTATCGCTAAGCTCTGGGGCTTTGTGTAGCCGACGGCTCAAAATGTACACAGAGTACAGGCGAGGCCCCTTCTGTATATGTAACCATATCCGTACTTTACGTGGAGTGTAATTGATTATGATAAAAAGAAAAACACATGTTACATGCGTCTTACAGAAACATCAAGGATAAGACACAATAAAGTCAGCGACTTATTTCCATTGTGGTCCTTGGTTTTGGACAAACAAAACATAACAGCAGAGAAGTCATTAGAAGAACTAACTATATTAGAATATAAATAAAACACTATAAACTAAAACTAAAAACTGTTCACAGCATAAATAAAAATAAGTGTTTAGCTATTCTGCAACATTTTCTAAAAGCCATGATTCAACCCTTTTCTTAAAAAGATGAGGACTGCTCTTTATTGTCAGGGTTACAAGTTCTAATCAATTTAACTCAACAAGATGGGCTCTAATAAATAAACAACATCGAATCCTTAGGGATCTCGGACTTCATGTGGCCAGTCTATGAGGTCAGTCATCTCCTTACGTATCTGAGCAAAGTTCAATTTGTTTTTAAAAACAACATTTCAAAAAGTATAAAACGTGATAAATATTTAGGGGATTTGCTTTCTTGGACGATTGGACAGACACACACACACACACACACACACACACACAGAGAGAGAGAGACTCTCTTCTAGACAGCTCTGCCCCCACAGTGCCATGCCGTAAAATTGTAATTAGGGGCCAAGCCATGAAGTGCCTAAAAGTAATCAGTAAAATCAATCTCCTGGTTTTAGTTAAAAGTCTAGCGGAGGCGTTCTGTACAACTTGGAGC
This sequence comes from Gymnoscopelus braueri, assembly GCF_963280865.1. Classification (NCBI taxonomy): domain Eukaryota; kingdom Metazoa; phylum Chordata; class Actinopteri; order Myctophiformes; family Myctophidae; genus Gymnoscopelus; species Gymnoscopelus braueri. Next base: position 20,339,754 of record NC_137620.1, read on the forward strand.
CTATTGAGATTCTTTTATTTTATTTTATTTTATTCATTTAATATTGTATTTATTTCTTTATTTTGCTCAAGACATGTTAAAACACCATTGTCAAGGTGTGATTTTGGTGTTTGTCAAGAGTTCAATTAAAAGGACATTATTTGATATGAAATCTTTAATATCTGCTAGACAGTTAACCAAAGCGGGACAGGTTTGTAGGGTTTTGCTGGGATTCACCAGAAGATACAATTGTGTATCGTCTGCATAAGAATGAAAGGAGATGTCATGACTACGTACAGTCACCATGGGGAAGCATTATCGTCTCTGTTGGGTGAAAACCTGATATATCCAAAACTGTTACTTTTCAGGATTCAAATGAAAAAGTAGCAGATCTACAGTACAAGCTCAAAATACGTCACTTTGCACCGCGTTTCGAGATTGTATATCTGCTTGCTTTTGTGTGACGCTGTAGTATTATCAAGTAGGGCATTAATTTACAAACACAAAAAGTTAGACATTTCGATTTTCTGCTATAGGGTCCAATAATGACGTGGCTCCCATGTGGATTTCAGACTTCATGTGTTCAGTTGCACCCTGTGCTCCAAAACGTGGCTTATCTCAGTGGTTCTCAAAACGTATGGTCCGGGGACCCCGGACCATGTTTTCTTTTTCTGAAACACCCTAAGCCAGAAGGCCATTTTATGCTTGGAGCGACAAATTGACGACCGACGTCAGGTCCGGGGACCACCAGTGGTCCAAATGGACCCTTATGGGTCTGAGGGTGTGCACTGGGTTATCTCTGGGACCTAAACTGTACAATCTGCAGGGTTAATTTAACTCTGAGAGTGTTCAAATGGAACCAAATACCCTTACAGAGTTAACAGACCCAAAATGGTCCATTTGGGCCCCTAGTGGTCACATGTTGAGAAACAACAATACAGCTGCATCATAAAAATAGAATAAAACTAAATAAAACTAAATGCTCCCCAAAAAAGACTGCTCCAGCTGAAAATGTTGCTGTTGTACAATGTAATCCTGTCCTTATTTTCACTCTCCAGTTTCTTCAGAACAGTATTGTGGCTTCCAATTTTTTGCCAGACCCAGGGGGTCGGCCTACAGGAGGCTTTGTCGGTCGGTCTGTCGGTCTGTCCCTCTTTTCTGTCCCTCTTTTCCTACCCAGCCAGATTCAGATTTCAACCACTAGGGGTCTGGCAGAACCAGTGTCTCCTGGTCTTGTTGTGGCACTGCAGGTCCTCAGCCTAGAGGCTTATCCAGAGGTCCATCCAGAGGTTGGTACTGAAGTTTCACATTCCTGGTAGTCAAAGCCTCATTTTCTCCAGATAGTCCCTGTCTCTCCTTTCCCCATTTCTCCTGCTCCATGCTAAATGCCAGGTACCAGCGATTCTCTCTGGTTCTCAGTTCCTCTTGGACGAGGTGGAGTTTCTCAGCTAAAGCCTTGTTTTCTCTGGCTAAAACCTGTTTCTCCTTCACCCATTTCTCCTTCTCCATGCTAAATGCCAAGTACCAATGAGTCTCCCTGGATCTCAGCTCTTCCTGGATTTGGTCCAGTTGGTTCTGGAGTTGCACATTCTTCTTGGCCACAGCCTCATCACAAGCTAGTCCCTGTCTCTCCTTCCCCAATTTGTCCTGTGCCACGCACCTGCAAGGCTCTTTCGTTTTCAGCCCTTCCTGCGTGAGGTCCAGTTGGTTCTGGAGTTGCACATTCTTCTTAGCCAAAACGGCATTCTCATCAGCTAGTCCCTGTTTCTCCTTCCCTAATTTCAATTTCTCCTGCTCCATGCACCTACAATAAAGCTCTTTGGTTCTCAATTCTTCTTGGTTGAAGTCCAGCTGGTTCCGGAGTTGCACATTATTCTCAGCCAGAGCCTCATTTTCATCAACTAGTCCCTGTCTCTCCTTCCCCAATTTCTCCTGCTGCATACACCTACTATAATTCTCTTTTGTTCTCAGTTCGTCTTGGATGAGGTCCAGCTGGTTCTGGAGTTGCCCATTCTTCTTAGCCAAAGCCTCATTTTCCTCAACTAGTCCCTGTCTCTCCTTCCCTAATTTCAATTTTTCCTCCATGCACCTACAATAAAGCTCTTTGGTTCTCAGTTCTTCTTGGAGGAATTCCAGTTGATCCTGCAGGTGGCCATTCCTCTTAGTCAAAGCCTCATTTTCTGCGGCTAGTGTCTGTTTGAGGTTGGTGATCTCTCCGTCCTTCTCCTCCAACCTCTTTTGGAGTTGTAGGAGGGACTCGACCATTGATTGAAACTCTGCCGTTTTCTCTGCATCCCTGAAATTCTGTTCCCTGTATAGAGGCTGTTTGGTTCTCAGTTCTTCTTGGGTGAGGTGCAGTTGGTACTGATGGTGCTGTATATTCTCCTCTATGATGAATGTTTGTTTCTCAGACAGGACCCTCTTGTAGTCCTCTTTTTGAATACAGAGACTCTTTTTGAGGCCAATGATCTCTTCTTCCCTCTCCTTCAACCTGTTGTGGAGTTGCAGAAGGGATTTGTCCATTGTCTGGAGCTGGTTCTCTTTCTCGTCCTCCAAGGCTTTAATCGTTTGCTCTGCAGAGAATAGCTTTTCATCCCAGTTCTGCTTCATTGCCGTGATCTTTTCCTTGGCGCTGTCTAAATGGTGTTTCATGCAGACAAAGTTTTCATTATACATGTACATGATTGTATCTGTGAGGCAGAACTCAACAAGCATACATGACACTCTTATATATCGCTACCCATCAAGTCTTGTACGTACTAGTACTGTCCAACAAATGTAGTAATGTCTTTATATAAGCCACATGTGCGTGACGTAAAAGACATAAAACAATACCCAAATATGGACTGCTATTCCGCACATTGACGCTTTTGTGATTACCAAAGGTTGCACAAATAATTATATTGTCCATTGTCTGTATTAGCAAAGCCATATTAACCACTTAAACCCTAGCATCCTTATTGTGGGGATGGCTTTCACAGCAAATAGCTGATTGACAAGCTCACAATGCGTTGCAAGCGCTGTGATGCGTGAGCTTCAAACTCTTATGCAAATACAAACATTATGCACCTACACAGGTGCATAATGAAACAAAACCATAGTTTTTTTCCTCATTGGTCAAAGAAGGCAGGAGCCTTTTCCAGCAGCAGCGCTGAAAGGAGGGCAGGAGAAAGAGAAAGGCTTGATGTCTGTCTATCAGCCTACAACTTGATTGTACTTGTACACAATCTATTTTAGTCACAAAACAGACCACATAGTTGGCTGGATTAAAAAAAAACAATTTCACACCTACAACCGCTCGATTGAAACTTTGTAATCACATTTCTGTCCAATTTCTGTCAATACAATACCGGGTTGGTCAATCTCAAGGGCGACACACACACACACACACTAAGTGCAGCTGCGACACGCACACGGGTAGCGCTGGAGTGGAGCAAGCGTGACGCTCAGTGCATGTGTAAACGTACCGTAAGATTAATGACTTGCATAAGGGCACTGGCAGGAGTATGTGTCTAGCGTGCATGTCTTTTTGTGTGGGAGGAGGAATCTGGAGCAAACCCACGCGAACATGAAGATTCCACACAGAAAGGTCCCAGTGGGATTTGAACCCACGACCTTCTTGCTGTAAGGCAACAGTGTTATAAAAAAAGATTATGTGGTGTACAAATGTTGTTTTATTTGGTGTACAGTGTGGTCTTTGTCAGGTACATGACTACAGCAACAGTGCTAACCACTGGGTTGCAGCTATCGATTATCTGGTAACAGTTCCTCATAAGGGACAAATTAATACACGTAATTAACGCCTAATTGATGATTAACTCATACATTAATTAATCATGAATTTATCATGAGTTCTTCATTAATTCCTGTTAATTAATGGTGAAGTCAATATGACTTAACCAAAGTTAATATATCATTAGTTAAGGGCCACACATGGTGGGTTAGTAGATCTGCTTTTTATCGGTGGCTATGCCCAGGATGAGTGCTCATAGGCGGGTAAGATTAGCAAGGACGTCCCCTGCAAAAGGATTTATAGACCAAATGTTTGGAATCATATCTCAGAGAGAGTACAAATGGAACCAAATGGACTGTGAGCGTTCATTTGGTTCCATTTGTACACTCTCACAGTTAAGGGAGGATTTTACAGGGTAGCTTGGGGTTCCGAGATGAAACATCATATCAAATTGGGGTCTAACACATCAAACTAGAGGTCCCTGAAATTAAAACGGCTGCAATAGAAAGTCTGCTGTGAAGACTGAAGGGAGGAAAGATGTGTGCATGATGCATGCGTGCTTACTTATTGTGGGTATGTGGTTGTGCACACTGTGCGGGTATGCCAGTGCATGTGTGTGAGAATGCACACATACATACTATATGGTGTGTGCAGGGATCCCACGGTCATGAAATTCTTTCGGAATATTGAAGGAATCGGAGTTGGATTGGAGATCAGATTCAGAAAACTATACACCTCATTTTGGATGTGTTAGTGTGTGGATGCAGCCAGCCAAACAAGAGCAGACAAGAGGTTTGTCAAAGCTGAAAAGGACCTGCAGAGGAATTAACCACTTATCATATATACTTTGTTGTAGCCTACTGTACGTCATATAGCGAAAATAGCTGATCAAGCTCACAACGTGTCGTATTGTTTACAGAGTTTTGCAGAATGTTTGCCTATTGTCACCTCTCCAGCATGTTCACCTATATGACTTGCCCAGAATAGGGCTCGCTAGGGTTCAAGCGGTTAAAGCTTTGTGTGGATCCAACAGAAGGATTTAACACACAACAAGGCAATGAGAAAACGTTTGAATCCCTTGAACTTCAGTGCATGAGTTCTGTCATCTGTTCACGGAAACATGACCCCCTTCACCAGAAGCAGAAAGTACACCCTAGTGCATGGGCCGTCTACAACCTTCAACCAAACAGTGGCTCCACAGCAGTGGAGAACGACAATGATGATGATTGACTTGTGTTTTGTTTTTCAAAATGGATGTATCACGTTTTGCAAATGGCCTCTTTTAGTCTTAATATAACATAATAAAAATAATACTTAGACCCATTTCATTTGGTTTTCAGTTTCACCCAGCTGAGTGCAGGGGGGGGCAATTAGGGTATCATGTGTCTTGCTCAGGGATGCCTCGACATAGCCAGGGCCAGGAATCACACCTGAGACCCTCTGCCTCCCAGGCAGGCTCTCCACCCATTCAGCTATGGCCGCCTTGGTGGATCAGGATGAAATACAACAGTCATTACTCATTACTGCAGTGGAAGTAGCGAGAGGAACATCTTGGCAACACCCGGGTCCTTACAGACAGAGGAACAGAGTGAGAGAGAGTTCACATGAGAGAAAGATCATGTGCGTGACTAAGAGATACAGAGAGAAAGACAGCAGGACTGATTACATGCATGAGAGAGAGAGAGAGAGAGAGAGAGAGAGAGAGAGAGAGAGAGAGAGAGAGAGAGAGAGAGAGAGAGAGAGAGAGAGAGTGGCAGAAAATTGTGAGTGTGAATGAGAATGAGAAAATTAACCCAGGGGACCGACTGAACAGTGAAATAGATCACAGAGGTGTGACTGACCTGGGCTATAGTCTGTGGTTCTGCTGTTGGATTTTTTGACAGTGCCCAGTGCTACACCAGCAGGGTGAACAGGAAGCAGCTCTTCCCTCATGGCGTGGTTCTACCCTGAGCTCAAATAGCATAATTCTGATCACATCTACTCCATTCAATTCCGTTCAAAGGGGCTTTATTGGCATGAGAAAACATACGTTTACATGCCAAAGCCAACATGAAGCGAACCAAACAAAAATATTTTTCTAATCATTAGGATCCATATTAGCACCTCATGGATTTACTTTGTACGCCAAAAGACTGCTAGCCTACCAGTATGGTTATGACAAACGCTGAGCTATGAAGAGATTATTCACAAAATGACACATCCATGTTTGTGTGGATATCTCATTATGGACACCTGCTATTTTGTAGTAAGTAACACAACATTACAAATGATTGTGGTAAATGTTTTTTTTTAATCTTAAAAAAAGATTGTGATGCATGGTTGGTGAAATGAGCACACTTTTACATACTGCAGAGTTGCCGTTTTCTGTGAAACTGGTGCATGCAGTGCCAATAAATTGCTCCACAAATACCTGCTGGCTAGCCTCTACAGCCAGTCTGCCTTTGGCTTATCAGAAAATAAACAGCACCTGTACCACGCTGTGAAAGGCGGCCATTGTTCTGTGGACTTCAGAGCGAAACAAAAACGTGGCTTTTGTTTTTGGTGGTAAATAAGCACTGATTTATTTGTCATGTCATTGATAAAAAAGTCTGCTGGCCTGGTATGGTTATATTGTGGCTCATTGTTTTCTGTACTCAAACCCTGTGCAACAGCCAATAACACACACACACACACACACACACACACACACACACACACACACACACGCGCGCGCACGCACGCACGCACGCACGCACGCACGCACGCACGCACGCACGCACGCACGCACGCACGCACACCCGCACCCGCACACGCACACACGCACACGCACACATGTACGCACACACCCAAATACGCAAATATGAAAATGCCCACAAATACAAACCAAGACCATTTAGGGAACAGTAATGGTACAAATTAAAAGCAAGCATATAGCACATTTCTCATGATCCGCTGTCCATAAGGGCAAAAGCAGTTAACTGCCAACAGATTACTACTTCATCATGGATTTGGGCATCAGACAGATTGATGCAAAACAGCAGCAGCAGCCAAGGCTGGCCCAGGATAGATTGAATGGCTAAGGTCACTTTGGGTCAGAAACAGCTCAGGTTAAATGTGATGCCCACGCGCATGTGCGTGTCCTCTGACTCCTCTCTCAGCTGAAGCTCAGCTGCTACGAGATGATAAGATATGGTCCTTTGTGGTTTGTGAAAAATGTGGGTGTGGATGACTGATGATTGAGCTAAGGCTACACATGGAAAAGCAGGCAGGGCTGCAGTGGAGATACAGAAAATAAAACATGAATACATACTACACTGTACATACTACATACCCACTCAAACACAACTCATTTTAGAGTGAAGTGAGCGAAAGCCTCATTTATACTTTGTTGTGCACCGGTTATGCACATACTGAAAATAGCCGATCTGCAAGCTCACAACGTCATGCAATGCCATGAAGATAGCAGACATAAATAGCAGATCTGACTAGTAGAAAATAGCAGATCTAGACATGTTGTGAGCTTGTAGATTTTTGGTGTGTGACACTGGGAAGCTAATAAGTATAAATCAGGTTGCGGTCAAACAGAATTGTTGTGTTGGCCTCTTGCTGGTTGCAGTGCTAGCTCCTGCAATCAGTCCCCACTGCCAAACATAATAGTGTTAGCAGGCAAACAAGCTCCTGTCCCTCACTGACCCTGCAAAGGTCCTCACACAGGCCCCCACACACACACACACACACACACACACACACACACACACACACACACACACACACACACACACACACACACACACACCCACACACACACCCCCACACCCACGCACACACACACACACACACACACACACACACACACACACACACACACACACACACACACACACACACACACACACACACACACACACACACACACACACACACAAACAGGATGCACCATGTTTTTCCCACACCACCAGTAACCCTCCTGTAATATCTATACAACTTAACTGCACATAACTTTGAGTGTAAAGATTTTTAATGCCTAGCAGTTTGCTTAGCTGCTATGCGTGTCTATTTTATAAAGGCACTAACACTAACCTAACCGATGTTACACAGCTAGTGAGTGTTGTTGACTTTGCCTTGACAATATACGTAGTATTGTACTGTCATGACATTTCATGGCAAGAAAAAGCACCTTTGAATTGAACTGAGTGAAGCTACTATATATAGAAGATTAGAAGAAGAAAAGAAAACACTCCACTTGTTGCCGTACAGATACAATACATAAACAAAAGCAGACAAAAACAACTGGTGCAACAAGACAACATGGTGAAACAGTAAAATTCTAGAGAGGTGTAGGTGCCGTTTTTGTAGTGTCTACCTCCCATGTTGCACTTCTCACAGTCCCAGGTTTCATCAGAACATTACAACTAATGTTTATGAAACCCATCTCTCATTAATTAGCCTCTCACAGCTGAATGAATAAAGATGCTTTTTAAACCACCAACCCCCCCGCTGTGTTTCTTCTGAAGCATAGGGGCAGAAGGCTCTGAGAGCCCACCGGGTTCTGCTGTAGAGGTGAGTGCATGCCCAGTTGGGGAAAGCCAATGCCTTTTTTGTTTGATCGAGTCAAGCGGGTGAAGTACAAGCCTGGTTCAGCTGTAGTGTGATTTTGGAATGAATGGCACAATTCACAGAGCCACATTCACTGCTTTCCAATACGCTTCAGAGTGCAGCTCGGGTGGAACAAATAGCTGGCTCACCACAGCACCACCATTGCACTGAGCTGGAGGTCCATTATGTAAGATCGATCGTTGATCTAGAGGTGCCAAGACTGTGTTTCCAAACAGCAAATTAACATGCATGTGTTCATAATGTTGTCAGTCAACCGGCTGTCTGGGGAAATGAAAATGCGGTGTTTTTTGGGGTCTTCTTGAGGAGCAAGTGGAGTGTCACTACTATGGGAAAATGTGACCTGCCTTGCATAACCGCAGAGCAGAGCTGATGAGTGACATTCTGGCTTGCAACGACGACTCTGCCCTGCTATGCGTTGTGAGTGCGCTAGTGTTCTCCATGGAAAGAAAAAAGGGAGTATTTTCTGGTCTCCAGGGGACCAAATTAGTTTTACTGCTCCACCCAACAGATGGCTGCTCAGGTGTCTAAAACGATGAGTGCACAGGGGAGCTGTAAGGGGATGTCTTGCTCAGGGATACTTGGGTGAAACAGCAACCTTCCAATCCCCGGAGCCTCTCAGCTACGGCTGATGTTCTGATGTTGCACCTCTTTTTGAAATAACTCTTTATTCTAGCAAAACATGCCAATGTTCATGCTCATCTGTAACTTTAACTGTGGTGTGCCAGTGCTTGACAGAAAAAAGCACAATCTATAGTACTAGACTATTACAATCTATAGTACTAGACTATTATGCTCCCTCTGGCAGAGTTGTCACAGATGTGTCTTTGTTAACTGTGATTACTCCTCCTTCCTTTTTATATCTTTTGAGCAGAATGTAGGCGAAGAACCAGGTATCCCTTGTGAACCTTCCCATACGTTCCTTTTGTCTTCCAGAAATCAAGCTGTGTATATTTGTGTGTGTGTGTGTGTGTGTGTGTGTGTGTGTGTCTCTCTCTCTCTCTCTCTCTCTCTCTCTCTCTCTCTCTCTCTCTCTCTCTCTCTCTCTCTCTCTCTCTCTCTCTCTCTCTCACACACACGCACACACACACACACACACACACACACACACACACACACACACACACACACACACTGTTGTGTGTGTTGGCATCGCACCAACAAGCACGTATCCACCTCGTAGCACTAGTGTAACCAGAACCTTGGAATGCGTGCGTGAAGCTGCTCCACAACAGTGGACTGTACCAACGCACGGAGAGGAGGGGCGCGCTCAGAATAAAGCCAGACGTTTCGACCAACAACACACTCCGATTCTAACCAAAGTAGTTGAGAGACTAGTGCGCGTACGTAGGGTTCTGGAATTTAATTCTTAACAAATATCGGCAATTTCCCTGGTGGCCAACTTTTATCACCCCCCCGCCCAGAAACTAAGTTGGTCCATCTTGATTCTCCCCCGTTTGATTGAACGCTCCATATTTTTTAAAGAAATTTCCTCCTGCTGGAGAAAGGAGAAAAAACAAGTGTAAATTGAGAGGATCGAACGTGGGAAAGAGGGATATTATATTGGAGAGGATCAGGTTGGTGGAAAAGAAAATCAAGACAAGAAGAAAAGAGGTCTCAACATTTACAGAAGTTCCCATTTTTTCCTGAATTTCCTCTGAAGGAACCAGATTGTTCAGCTGTTGACTGAAGGGTGAGTTTGGAATGATATTGTTCTTTATTGTTTGCATGTTTAGGGCGGTGCGCTCGTTAAAGTACAGCCTATTTTATGCATATAAAACATGGATTGGTTAAAGTCAGGGAGTAGCCAATGCATTGTTTTGCATTGTTCATCCATGCAGCCATGCAAAAGATGCAACAACGAAATAAGAATAACGGAAAACGTTTTGATTTCCCTATAAATGGGTGGTTTTGACAGTAGGCCTATATGTACGGATGCAGGATGAACTCTCACCTCTGATGTGCAAAAGATTATAGGTCCACTCATTGTTTACCTTTTGATTAAAAACAAACCGCTGCATTTCGCATTTCGGGGGGGAAAATAGTTTATAAAATGAAACGGCTTAAATAAAGGTCGTGTGCGTGTTTATACAGGATACGGTGTGTTTGTTTGTTTGTTTGTTTGTTGTGTGTGTGTGTGTGTGTGTGAGAGAGAGATTATTGACGCGCACATGTGGCATCGCCAGCCGTCTTTGTTCCGAGTTGTCCGTCGCCTCCCACCCCGACCAGACGTGACAGCTCGAATGTAAGAACGCTCGCCCCAAAACACACTCGTCCCGGGTCTAGTCTGGTGAGCTCGGAACGGTCGCCACCAGATATTTATCCCATTAAGACCTGAGGCGATTCTTTAAAAAAAAACTAAATCCTGGCAGTTTTTTGAAAAAATATATAAAAAAAAATTTGTTCACGATTTTTCAAAAATAGCCAAATAAATCTAAAGTGACACAGATGCGTTCCAGGTCTTAATGGGTCCTAAACGTATAACCTCAGTAAAACTATGTCTAAAACCTAGCCTTATTACTAAACGTATTAACGTAACCTCAGTAAAACTATGCCTAAACCTATAGCCTTATTACTAAACGTAACCTCATTAAAATTATGCCTAAAACTAACCTTATTCTTAATCTTAACCTCAGTAAAAACTATGTCTAAACCTAGCCTTATTACTAAACGTAACATCAGTAAAATTATGCCTAAAAACATAGCCTTAATACTTGTAACCTCATTAAAATTATGCCTACAACTAACCTTATTCTTAATCTTAACCTCAGTAAAAAAAAAAAAAAAGCCTTAACCTAGCCTTATTATTACCAAACGTAACCTCATTAAAATTCTACCTAAAACGAACCTTATTCTTAATCTTAACCTCAGTAAAACGGATAGAAGAATAAAAGAACCGCTGGGGCCGAGCGTTCCGCCAAAAAGAATGGCGGCGAGTGTGTTTTGGGGCGAGCGTTCCGTTTGCCGACAGCTCCTCTCAGCGCTTCAATACAAAGGGGAACGGAGGCGAATGTTGACATTTCGGACGACATGAACTTGGAAATCATCATACATCCATGAACCTGAAAACCGACCCCTTCCTTCCTCCGTCATTATTATATGCCAAGATGTAGTTCACCCCATAATATACCGCTATCTTTTATTACGGTGTGTTCCCAAAACAAAGATATCAGCGTGGTTTGTAGGCTCGGCTACTAGTCTGGGACGACAATTCTGATGGTCAAAGACATCTTGCAATAAGAAAAGAGTAGAGCTAGAGCAGTAGAGACGTTGCTTCTTTGTCTGTGTTTTGGTGTGTCGGGGGGTTTATAGAGAAGGGTGGGTGCTGGGTGGGGGAGTGCTGGTTGGAGGTTCGAATCACCAAAGCTGTTGTTGGCGCGACAGACAGACTCGTTTTGCGCCGCGCGCCGCCAGCGGTACTGTGTGTCAATGTCAAACGGGGGCGTGTCTGTCTGTCCTGTCTGTCTGTTGTGATGATGATGACTCCCATGGGGTCTTGTGTATGGGCTCTGGTCTGGTGACTGGTGGAGGTCCAGGATAATTTTACATGCTTCACAAAGACGTGTTTAATCGGCCTGATGTTTGGTTTGATTGCATAGTGCCAGAGAATGGACATGGCATGGGGTACTACCCCCCCTGTGTTCTCTCTCTCTCTCTCTCTCTGTCTGTCTGTCTGTCTGTCTGTCTGTCTGTCTGTCTGTCTGTCTGTCTGTCTGTCTGTCTGTCTGTCTGTCTGTCTGTGTGTTTCTTTGTCTGTCTGTCTGTCTGTCTGTCTGTCTGTCTGTCTGTCTGTCTGTCTGTCTGTCTGTCTGTCTGTCTGTCTGTCTGTCTGTCTGTCTGTCTGTCTGTCTGTCTTCTTTCTCTCATCTCTCTCTCTCTCTCTCTCTCTCTCTCTCTCTCTCTCTCTCTCTCTCTTTCTAGGTCCCTTTGTCTCTCTCTTTGACTCTCTGTGTCTGTCTGTCTGTCTGTCTGTCTGTCTGTCTGTCTGTCTGTCTGTCTGTCTGTCTGTCTGTCTGTCTGTCTGTCTGTCTGTCTGTCTGTCTGTCTTTCTCTCGTGTATCTGTGTCTCTCTCTCTCTCTCTCTTTCTCTGTCCCTTTGTCTCTCTGTGTCTGTCTGTCTGTCTGTCTGTCTGTCTGTCTGTCTGTCTGTCTGTCTGTCTGTCTGTCTGTCTGTCTGTCTGTCTGTGTCTCTCTCTCGCTCTCTCTCTCTCTCTCTCTCACACACACACACACACACACACACACACACACACTCACTCTCACTCTCACTCTCACTCTCACTCTCACTCCCTCCATCCCTCCCTCCCTCCCTCCCTCCCTCTCTCTCTGAGAGAAGTGGACAAACCCTAGGCTACTGATAACACACACACACACACACACACACACACACACACACACACACACACACACACACACACACACACACACACACACACACACACACACACACACACACACACACACACACACACTCCTATACATTTGCTCTCAAATGTAAGTTGAGATAATGGACAGGCACATACACACATAGCAGTATCAAGTACTCGTGTATAGTAGCCTATATATTGGAAATGCCAATGGGTGTTCCTATAGTAGTTGTGTGTCGTGTCCATAATGTGAGGCTGACATTTGCCCAGTTGGTAGGTTACACACATAAAATAAAAGCCAGTGAAGAAAAGGGCTTTTATGTGTGTACTTTTACACTTCAAGGCACACCAGTCAGTGGTATAGTGCCTATATACAGTACTGTGATTTATATTGTGAATTTATTTAACAGAGACTTAAAATGGCGTAATATGAGTACCGTAAATGCTACTGTATATGTGATGATTAAAATTGTGTGTAAACTGAATTTGACCTCCTGTCATATCCCTGCGCTGAATTGGACTGAACGTTTTAAGGTATTGCCATATACTTTACACTCGTACTTCTGTAATGTACGATATGCTCTTATGAAGGCCGAGCTATTGTCAGGGTCATTCCATGTGATTGTGTGAGGCTCTCATTAAAATGACGCAGGCCACACTGACACAGCTTAAGCTTAATGCTTCAGAGGGTTCGTGTCTTACTTGCCTCTTCCTTGATTTTGAATTAAATCATGTTTTTGTATAGCGGTCATAACAGCAACTATTTCCCCCACGCAATAATGTTCTCTTAATTAGGTTTCACAGATGTTGTGTTGCACAACCAGCCGTGATTAGCATTGGGTCAACTCGACTGTATAGTGCGGCTGTGATAATGGTCCCAGACCAGCAATAAAATATCCTCCCCAACAATCCACAAGAATGTAGATTTCTCTGCTTCAACTGTGTCAGACAGTGGGAGTGAGCAAACTCATTTGTTTCCAGTACCATTCAGCTGTAGTGATATCATCTTGAAAGCGAGTGGAATGATGTGCTTCAAAAGCATATCTGCTTCATTTTAGATTTTAGCCTTGGCTATTCAAACATAGCAGATATCCAAGCTCACAGCGCATCACTTCGTGCCGTGCTATGAGCTTGTAGATCTGCTATTTTTGAAAAATCGTGAACATTTGTGGAAATCTTTTAATATACTATATATATTTTTAAAGCGAATATTTTTAACTCAAATCTTTGCTTCTGGGGGTCCCTTGAAATATTTTGAGGCCAAATAGATATCATTTTGGGGGTCATTGACATGAAAAGGTTTTGAGCACCACTGATATATAGCAGCATAGGTTTTTCAGAAAACTGTTTTTAGAAGAGATTTGTAGGTCTTAATGGGTTGAGATACTGTGATGTTCAGTGAAGTTCAAAATCCTTACTCAAACGGCAGATCTGTTAAATCACTTAAACAACAACACAACAAGCTCAGACTCACAAGATTAATTTGTCACTGTGATGGATATTATTTCGATGACTTAGACTGTGTATCCCCCACCACCACCACCACCACCTGTCAGGACTATTTTTGTTCCGTGGCTGATCCTGGTTTTGCTTTCACCCCCCTCCTGTGTTGACAATGTAATTTGGATTAAGCCAGGATTCTGAAGCGTAAGACCCATTGAATTATGGATGTTTTTTTGGATTCACATCACATGCATCTCTCCCAGTCCATAAATAAACAGTAGGACGATGAGGATGGCTTCCCTCTGGCCTGATGCTGCTGCTAGCTCACTGAGTGTTTGTGTTGGGTCACACTATATAGCCTGTAGTACTAGTAGCCTCCCTGGGGATCAAAATGTTGACATCATTAAACTATGGTGGCTGGGAGCGTTTCCGTTGCAGCCTCTGCTTCTGTTTGAGCTTTTGAGCAAAATGTCCACGGTGCAGCAGCAAAGCACTGACAAAGAGTATGTTTAAGCCAAGAGTTTATATAAAGCAAAGAGTATGACTAGACCAGAGGTTCCCAAACATTTTAGCTCGAGACCCAAAAGAAACATTTTATGTCTCCCCGGGACCCAAACTAGTGAAAATAGCAGATCTACGAACTTGATCTTACGAGCTTGTAGATCTGCTATTTGTACTACTTCTTAAAAGTTATTTTGTTTCTAATTTGTGGAATTTCTTAAATTTTATTTTGAAAAATGTTTGAATTTGTTTTGAAAAAAATATATTTTGAGGGCATATCTTTTTTCATCTTTTGATATAATAATAATAACAAAACTGTTGTAGGAAATGAAAAATAAAATGATGTTTACTCGTGAGTGACCCATCAAAATGGGTCCGTGACCCAAGAATGGGTCCTGACCCTGTGTTTGGGAAACAGTGGACTAGACGTATCAGGAGTATCAAACTAAATATCAGGTGAAAACGCAATGTATATCTTGTGATTTATGAGGATGTAACATAACATGACTATTGTGTTTGTCACTAGACATTTTTATCCAAGGAGCATTAAGGTGCAGTGGGTGTATACAATTTTAGTGTTGTCAGCAACATGCTGGGCGATATGGAAAATATTCGGTATCATGATAAACATGGAGCATTTTTAATCAATCAATCAATATATATACACTATCTGCTCATGAGATCAAAATTAATTATCTGGTTTATGGTCAGCATATTTTGGACCTCATGCTAAAGGGAAGTGTATCAAACGGTTAACTGTAATTTTGAACCTTTTGCATAAATTCTTACATAAAGTCTGTTGTTTCAAAGATCATTCTTTGAGTAGACATATTTACTGCTTGTTTTTTTTATCATTCATTAAGACAATTGAATTATCTATCACAATCTAAAAAAGAAAAACACACAATATAGTCACACTAATGGATGATATAAATATGGAACAGAATTTCACCCATTCCTCTACGCCTGTAAACCTGTGATATGACAAACCTGAAATTTAAACTATATATTAAAACAAATCTACATATTGCACAGCCCTATGTTGATGTTGTAATTGTGAATGATATTAACCCTAGCACAGCAGTACTGGCACTATGTGCTGTAGCAAATGAGTTACACAGGAAATGCAACCTGCAACGCCGGCAGGAGGTACGCTGGGGTTGGTACTTATGGCTTAGATGATTGGCATGTTTGTTTTGGACCCGAATGTGATTCCCGCGAGGTCACATGTCTAATTGTCTTTGTGCTGCCCATCTTTTGTTGCTGTGGTGACTATTGACTGGGCTGACCCCATTACTGAGTTGTTGCACAGTCACTGATAATATTGTCTGTGTTCATTTGCTACGCTGTTCTGAATGTCATTGTTGGTGGGAAAACTGTATACATCATCTGAGCAACTGTGACCTTTCTCTGCGGGGGCTGAACTTCATCTACACAGGCAGAGCCAACTCAAACATCTGTAGGGCTGTGGAACACGTTTGCTTATCAGATGCTGTGACTTTACTATGACCGTTCATTGACTTGGCGCACAGGCAGTCTAGTTCTTTCTTTTTTTATTGAATGGCCTGATACAGTCTGTGCATATTCAAGTGTTTTGGTGAGTATATAGTAGCAAATATGAGTGGGAAAATGTTACAAAAGTAGAAAAACACTCGGTCCTACATTGACACAGACTATGCAAACGCAAATATATCTTTAGCTAAGCCAGTGGTTCCCAAATGTTTAAGCTGGAGACCCCAAAAAAAGTTGTGGGGATTTTTTTGAAAATTGTTTGAAATCATAATAATTCAAAACAAAATGTAGGGAACAAAAAATAATGGGGTATTTACTCACAACCCATAAAAATGGGTCCGCGACCCTCATATCGCTCCCGACCCACTGTTATGGAAACTAATCTAAGCAGCACTCCAGGTTTTCCATGATACCCACAGGTTTTTCAAATGTTATCTGGTGTTCATCATCAGAGTGATGTTTCATAACACCTTGACTAAAAGGCCTTACTGCACATCTCCTGCATATTGCATGTTGTCCTATTCGCTGAAGCATGGAAATGTGCTTCATGCACTTCCACAGATGCTTAAATGCTCGGAGTCTGCCAGGAAAGCGCATTCAAGCGCAGTCATGCTCTCACCTTCCGTATTGGCTCTGCCAATATTAGCATTCACTCCCGCAGTGTTTGCCAACCCATCAGAGTGTTGACTATATGTCGATATGCCTTTGCTAGGTGGCGGGTGATTGCTGTACAGTCGTGTGGAATGGTAGTTGAAGTAACAGGTGCACTGATGGTTTTATTTCACCTATAGGCGATAGAGGATGTTGTAACTTGTTCATGTCCCCTAATGAGTTGTTCCGAAACCATTTAGCAAAAATGCAGATACATATTATAGCCATGCACTTGCTTATTGTTGCCCTATCCGTATTTTAGTCCCTCTAAATGTCTGAATTCCTCCACTGATATATCTTTGTTTTATCTTACTGCAATAACTCAATATGCAGTATTCTCGAGGCATTTCACCTCACCAAAGACTTGCGTATAAGTGCTGGTGTTAAAAAAAAAGAGAGCTAGAGGTATGGAATCCTACAGTAGATGGAGGTGTATAATGCATACTGTGTCAGACATCATCTTCAGCAGACCTGTTGTTGTTTTGGATGACCCAGATGTTGACTCAACTGTGACCAGATGTAGAATGCATTCTCGAGTCCAATGTATGTAGATAGATAGGCAGACAGATCTTTATACTGATAGATAATGTAGATAGATAATCACCTTTATTGATCCTGAGGGAAAGCCACTGTCATAACAGCACCACAGTATGAAACACAGATACAGGGAAGCATAGAGATACAAAAAAGCTGAAAAATAGCAAAAAAATAAGTTATTTAGAAGAATGTGTGAAATTGGTTATTTGCACTTCTTGGATGCTGTTTTGGTGTTTGACTGTGCCGGAATATTCTTCTTTGTAGTGAATGCAGGCATTCTGACCAGCTAGTCAGTGTTTGACATTTCTAAATGCCAAGTAATTTAATATGTCCTCCAGGACTGTGCCAGGGTGTTGATGGTGTTATGGTGTTGATGGTGTGTTAACCCAATGATGCTTTGGTCTGTGGGTGTAATTGCCTCTTTAGTGTTTGTTTACTGTGCAGATTGAAGGTTTCCACTTCATTTAGCGGAATTAGCACAGTGGTGTGTCCAAGTCTTTGGAAGGACCAAAAGAGAAAAACATGGTGTGTGAATCATTTTGGACACAGCAACAAAATGTGCCTGGAAATACCTGTAAAAAATCATTAAACACACTGCTGAGATTGTCAAACAATATAAAATAAAACTGACCTATACTAGCTTATTTAACAGACTAATACAACAGATTGACTAATAGAGTACAATCATAATTTTCTCAGTTTGAGAATCAGAGGGGAACTGGTTTGATCATGTGATATAAATATGGCCAACTTGCACATATTACAGAGTTAGCAAAGAGGGAATCAGAGCTTTTATGATAGGCCTACTTAAGTCGTATAATTTTTTATTGTAAGTTGTCGCATGTAGTGCTGGCATCAGAACAAACGGATTTTTTTTAAAAAACGAAGAAAAAATCGGAAACCGCACACAGAGGCAAGTGAACTTAATTATTTGACCAACATTTGGGCCGTGGCCTTGAAATGTCCCAGACGAAGGTTGACACAAACAAACATTGGTCAGATAATAAAGCAGCTAGCACTAGAGGTGTGGTTCTTTCTGGATTGTGACGCTCGTCGCTCACATGACCCCTTTTATTATAGTTTGTCTTTGTTTACTGCAATGTGTTCGTAGAGTGTGTAGACAGTTCAGTATGTTCTAAGTTGTCAAATCTAACATCCTGATTTTTTGCTAACATTACTGAATAAGCAGAACTACAAAGTAAATTCAGCACTTGTGCAGGAAACCCTGTTCAACAGGAAAGTTACATAGTGCTGCTTTAACTTACAAGTAAGTTAAAATAAGTGAAAATAACATATCACAGCAAAATCTCAATTATTCAATATTCAAGCGGTGTTATTTGTCACATGCTCATATAGTATGTACAATGAAATTCTGGTGTGGCATACTACTGTTAGTCTACAAAGTGTAGCCAAATGTGTACATATCGACCTCTCAATGTTCAAATAACGGAGGACCCTTTCCTCTGTGTTAATTTTAACTATGTAAAACGGACCCTTACACAGTAGGTACAGTTTTATACTCAGGGTTAAACTAATGCAAACTTTGATTTGTGCCACTTTGTACATGATATAGCACCATAGACAGTGGTCAGCTGCAAAAAAAAGTTAAGATTTGCTTGGTGACTCTTTTCCATGGTCTGGCTGTTTTCTGAGGAATCGTTTTTTATCAGAGCTGTCAAGCTCTTGTACACTCAGACTTAGGTTGTGAATATCAGGACTTTGCAATTTGACTTTAGTGCATATCGAGACACAATTGTGTAAAAGCACAGATTGAAAACAAGACACAGAGGTGTGCAGAGTTGCTTCAGCACCCCCTTGTGGACAGATGAGCGGACAGAGTGACATACACAAGTAAGACGCGCAAACGCTGGAAGCGAACGCAGCTCGAAAATATTGACTTGTAATCCGTGTTATTTCACTGTGATGGGGGATTGTGTGTGTGTGTGTGTGTGTGGGTGTCCTCTGTATGTGTGTTAGTTCTAAAGCAGTGGTTCTCAACATGGGGTCCGGGGACCCACAGGGGTCCTTGAGAAGGTTCCAGGGTCCCCCCAGCTAGATTGATAGTTAGGAACCAAATGAACCGTTAAAGGTCTGTAACTTTGAGAATGTAGAAATAAACTAAAACAACACAACACACGTGTGTAGATCATTGGTTCTCAAAGTGGGGTCCTGGGGGGGTTCCAGGGGGTCCCCAGCAAAAGTAGTTAACATAGCATCACAATCATCTTAACCACTTTATCCATTTGTACGTTGGCTATTCAAAAATAGCAGATCTACAAGCTCACAGCACGTCACTTTGTGCGGCACTGCAAGCTTGTACATCTGCTATTTTTGAATTTCTTTTTGAATGATTTAGATTCTTTTTTAACACAAATCTTCTCTGTTGTGGGTCCCTGGCACAAAACCTTTTCAAATGTGGTTCCGCGGGCCAAATTTACGTATCAATTTGGGCGTCCTTGACATGAAAAAGATTGAGAACCACAGCCACTGGTGAGGTCCAAGATATAAAAATAGTATCAAACAGGGGGACATTGAATTTAAAATGGAGAGTCACAGTTCTGAATAACAACAGCAAAACATCTTCAATGTCATACTATATGCAGGCCTACTGAGACTTCCCAATGCAGGGCTGCCCCTTGGCTACTGTGTGAGCCGAGGTTTCTCTACTGTGTAAGAGTCCTTATAGGTTAGCGTCTGTGCCACAGTGTGTGTGTGCTGGGTTTTCTCACTCGTCTGCCCGATGGCTTGGGGCCAGCCGCAGATAGGGCAGGCAACACAATGCCCTGTCTGTTCCCACGCGTCCACACAGCACCCTATTTATAGACAATGCGTTGCCCAAACTCCATTCATATTCCTAAGCGTGTATTTGGGCACCCAAATGGGTTTCCTATAACCTGGGGCAAAAATCTCTGTTGCAGCTGGAACCTTTCTTGCTCTGAGACAATTCGCGTTTTGATGCCTTTGACGCCCTCCTAATTTGGGCTTTAAATGTGTGGGATGCCCTCCTAGTTTGGGCTTTAAATGTGGTCAAGTGTCACGAGAATGTGTGCAGCTCATCACAAATGAGTGTCTTTTAAGAGTTGTGAGTTTAATGCGAGGGGTGTTAAGTGTTTAAGGAGCTAGGGAGGAATGTTCTGGAATAGTGTCAGTGGTACTTTGTTCCACAACACACTGTTATGTAATCCAGAATGTTTGTCCATGAGGGAGGAAAATATGTTTGTTGGTGTGGGTTGTGCGTTTCATCCCAATGAGTTTTTGGCAACCGGTTTCGCCATGCACACACAGATTATTTAAATAGAAACCACTTAAGCTCCAGATAATTTCTTGTATGAAAAATAGTGAAAATAGCCAAACTATAAGCTCACAACACATCGTCATTCGTTGTGATAGATCTGCAATTTAGGGCCCTCACACCTACGTTGCACCGCCAATCTGACTGATATACCCATATGTGGTGATCTCTGTACCTGTCAGTCCTTGTCCCTTTTATGCCTATATATGGTGATCCTGATCAGTATATGCCCATATATGGGCATGTCCCCTTTTGTGCCCATATATGGAGCTGACTGATTTGTTTGCACCTGTAATTATTTAGAGTATACAGTGATCTGAGGATGATGATGGCTCACTCACAGAATCATTCACACCATTTCCCATAACTTTAATTTGCTCTCTCTGACATGATGCTAATGTAACTATGCGTTATTGTTAATGTCCGTTTGAACCTCGTGAGTCAAATCATCAATTTGTTCTGCGTGTGCATACCTGTATCTCATTTTGAATACCATTCATTTGTGTAATAAGCGGGCAGCCATCTTAATTGGGACTTCATTTTGACCATGTACAAATAACTGAGTCCTTGAAGGTAAAACTAGTTTACTTGAATTACTGTACGAATCTCTTAGTGTTTTTTTATCCCGCGATTTTTGTAACCCTTATTTTTCACCCGGTGCCAATTTTCTAAGTGATCTTGGGCGCTACACTCCCCTCACCAGCCTAGGGAGGCCAGGGCCGAGCGCATGCCTCCTTCAATGCATGAGAGCCAACTGACCTTCTTGTCACCTGACAGGGGGGAGTTTCCCCGGTTGGACGTAGCGCGTGGAAGGAACACGTTATTCGAACCAGTTCCCTTCCCCTCCATCAGGCGCCCCGGCTGTCATGGGGGAGGCGGTATAGCGACCAGGATTACTACATGTTTTTGTGAGGGTATTAACTACCCTGAGAGTCTTAGTGTTCTTAAGTACACTTGATTGTGCCGCCACATTAATATCTTAACTCTGTAGCTTTTAACATCAATCAGACAGGTAGGGATGTAATTCCAAATTATTATGGCGTGGCTCTGTAAAGGGCACAACGTCTGCAATTTGGTTTGTCTCTCTATAGGGCTAATCTCGACAACCGCTGGACCATTCAGCGCCATATTTATTCTGCATTGTTAGGCCATTGTTTATACCATCGCTTTACACATATGTTTGATATTTTTGCCAGACCCAAGGGGTCGGGCTTACATGAGGCTTTGTATCTGTTTTCTCCATACATGATATGTCACTTTGTCCCCCGGCCCCAGCCAAAAAAGTCTGTCCCCCTTTCGTCATAGAAGGGACATAGAAGGGACACACGTCATGCGAAGCCCGGCCATTCAGATTTCAACCACTAGGGGTCTGGTAGTACCAGGTCCCCTGGTTCTTGTTTAGAAATATGTAACTTTAATTTTATCATGGAAGTCAACAGTGTTCGGATGGGGCTGAAATCATGCCCAAATACATGCAATCATATACGTCATAAATGACTGATGTCATAGAGTCCGAGTTCCCGCATGGGAGTCATGCTGTCGCTAGTCTAATAAACATATTTTTATCAGAGACCTGTCAGCTCGGAGATAGCTTTAGTATTCGTGTCATGAGCTAAAACGCAATCTGTCACTTAGGCTAATTCGAATCACCATGACTAAAATTATGCAAATGAAAAACGCTAAAAATAAATGTGTGGGGGACTGTGCCCCCTCAGTGGGAATGGGATGACACGCATAAACACTGAAGACCCTGATTTAATGGTATTACATTTTAATGGTTCCCCACTGTTTATAACTATCTGCTCAGTGGCCAACAGTAGCAGACTACTGAGATTGGGCAGCTCACAGGTAACTGTATTAACAATTCATACCAAAACATACCATGCAAATGTTTTAGCTTAATATTGTGCATTATTGAAGTATACATTTTTATCATGCATTGTGTAGAAAAGCTAATGGTCAGGAGGCGTGCGTGTGTGTGTGTGTGTGTGTGTGTGTGTGTGTGTGTGTGTGTGTGTGTGTGTGTGTGTGTGTGTGTGTGTGTGTGTGTGTGTGTGTGTGTGTGTGTGTGTGTGTGTGTGTGTGTGTGTGTGTGTGTGTGTGTGTGTGTGTGTGTGTGTGTGTGTGTGTACACTTGCATGGCCTCTATGCCTATACTACACTCTGAACTGAATCGAAGCGATAGAGTAATGTCTCTGTACATCTCTATATAATACTGTGTTAAAGAAATTATCAATGCACTTTTATGCTGCACTCTCATACACTCACACAGTCGGACTAACATATGACACTCACGTGTTGGAAACATGCTGTACAGTACATAGTATTTGTACATATTCTATTAATTATATGGAATGGATCCCCTATTTATTTGCACACACAGAGCAGTATCGTATATGTTGTTGATCTCACTGTAGCCAGACTATTAAATAGATATCTTATATCTGGGGCACAACGAAGTTGTTAGGGATTTAATAGTGAAAATAGCCGATCTACAAGCTCAATGCGTTGTGAGCTTGTAGATTGGCTATTTTCACCATTTAAGCTATTTCTTTATGGATTCTATTATTTCTTATTTATATATTTTCTGTTTAAAAAAAACCCGTTTGAAATAATGATAAAAAAGATTCGTAGGAAATGTTACGTGTGTGATTAGTGTGTCTGTGGAAGAGTGTCAGAGTGTGACAGTAGAGTATGTGTCAGAGAGTGGTTCTGTGAGTGGGTGTGGTTGATGCCAGGTGCTGATTATCTGCTGAGTGCTGGATGCCAATCATCAGCCCTTCCCATGATTGGTTAGGGTTGCCTACTTAGAATTAAGTCTGTATCTTTGTTAGGTTAGACAGTTTCTAAAACTAAAATTAAGATTAGATTGATTTTGATTATTTATTGAGTTGCCCCATATATCATGTTTCTCTGCTAAGGAATCATTCATTCATTGTCAAATCATGCAATTCTAACAAGAAAATAAATGGTCAATAACAACCAGACTCCACTTTCCAACCCGTATGTGACAATCCTTTATTCCCCTAGACTATAGGATTGTAACAGGAAACAAGGATAAAAAAATGGATATTTACTTGCGGCCCATAATAATGGGTCCACGACCCACAAATGGGTCCCGACCCAGTGTTAGGGAAACAACCACGGATCAGAGGCTTACCTGACTCTTTCTTTGGCAAAACCTGGACATGCTGACGCAGGACAGTGGGTTTGAGAAAAGATTATACTCACTGTAATCTGAGTTCCCAGAAGTTTTCGCCAGCTCTCGCATACAAACTTCTGGGCCAGAGCCCTGGTATTTGTGGGCGGGATGTAACTTACGCTCAGAATCTGAGCGGACACGCCTCTTACCGGTCTGAGAGCTGTGCAACTCGTCTAAACAGTCCGACGAGAGGCAAACGGCAGTACACAACAATGGCGGCCGCAGTTTCTCAAGGAGAAATTGCTTCCCGTCGCCGTATTTATTACATGCAACACCCACTGCATGTGGATCCCGCCCCTTTTCTTCATTGGCTATTGATTTGAATCAGAACGCAGTGGCCGTGCCCCTGCTGTCCAGGCTCTGAGGCGAAGTCTCCCAGACTACACTCACTGTGATAAATGGATGGGTGGCCCGGACGGCTGACGTAGCGGTCTGGGCACCGAGGCTGCTAATGCTAAGGCTCAGTGCAGTGGGGCTGAAAATGGCCTAAAAGGGTGCCAATTTTGGCCCCACTCCCCGGGTGGTCTAAGGCAGGCCAAACAGGGCCAAACCGGTGAAGTGTAACGCTGCTTGCTTCTGATTGGCCGTGGTCATGATGTTTCGGTAGACTAAAGTGAAGACTTTATTTGCTCTTCCCCAGGACTTCGGGACATGTATGCAACATATATTTATATATATGTTGCACTGGTTTTGCTGTCAATGACTTAATAAACAGTTATTAACAACATCCATTTGGTTCCATTTTTACACTCTGGGTTTACAGACCTATAAGGGTCCATTTGGTTCATACCGTACCGATAGCTGGAGTACTGCCTGCGCAGGTGATTTGCATTAGCGTACACAGGATAATTGGCCACTTGTCTACATTATATTGTTAGGCAAGAAGGGACAGTCTCCACCTACGGTATGTACTTACATGGAGGGTCAATGACTGTAGTACGCTACGCATAGCTGTGGATTTGAGAGGGGTTACTATTGTGCTATGGAAACAGGAGATATTTTGGGTGATGGCCTGGGCCGTGCGAGGCCATAAGGTGCGGTGTGGTGGGGTGCTGGACTGCTACAGTCCTGTATATGGAAGGCAGTATATAAAATGGTTATCGAAACTGTCTAGGGTCGGGTCTGTTTTTCCACAGAGAACACATGCACAGAGCGAGAAATTCCATGAGCCTGGCGTCTGAGCAGCAGCAGCGAGAGGAACTCGGTACTTGAAAATAGAGGCACGTTTGAGAACAAAATCCTCTGCAGAGAGAAAATACAGAGAAAGAAGCTGTCTTGAGAGGAGAGGGTGACATCACGATGGAGGGAGATAATAGGCAATTTTCTGAGAACGAGGAGAAAATTGTTCCCGGGCGGGATGGTGAGTGAGACTGAGGACTAACTGAGGATTGGAGAGTAGAATAGAGGAGGGGGTTCTCAACGTGATCTGGTGACACAAAGGGAGAGAATACAGACTTCTTTTTTTTTTCAAACTGGGTGTTTTTTCAGTGAGTCATGGTGATCTACGCCTCAGAGAGAGAGAGAGAGAGAGAGAGAGAGAGCGAGAAACAGGGAGAGAAGGAGAGGGAGGGAGGAGAGAGCGAGATAAAGTCAGTGAGAAAACAAGCAAGAACCTTGGCACCTCTCTACATCTCCATGGCTGCTGGTGTTATGTGTTCTATTCTTCCAGACATCAGTTCCTCGTCCTTCTTCTCTTGCTTTCATTCCGTCTTATGTTCCTCTAAAAGGCCCAGGCAGTAGTAAACAAACTTTGTCAACAAACCTTCAGGCTCCAAGCTGGCTGCAGCAGGGAACAGGTGCCAAGGAACTTCCCCTGCAAAGTTCTCAGTATTCATTTTAACTCTGATGGTCCCAAAGGGTCTCTGAGTTAAATGAACACTTGGGTATTTTACTGTGTACAATAATAGCCTGATAACGGCTGTCGTGGTCCATATGTTTAGCATGTTTTACATGCCACAGGCTGCTCGAGATAGAAACAGTCAAGCCTGATTTATATTGAGTTGCGCATAGTGTCTCGCAACGAAAAAAAAGCTGATCTACAAACTCACTATACCCGTCACAGCGCAATCTGGGAACCCATCGCCAACTGAAAATGAAAAACAGCGCCCTCTGCTGTTTGTTCTATGTCTGTTGGCTCTGGGAGGACGAAAACGTAGAGCCAGAGCGCAAGGAAACCGGTGTTTTGTGTATGCCTTCAGCGCATCACTTCCGGTTGGTGCGACTATGTTTTCAATCCCACTAACAATATTTCTACATGGAACACTAACACCACTTCTCCCAGAGAACATGGATCGTTTTGGTTATAAGCCCACTTGTTTCTATGATGAAAGAGTAAGTTAAAATGTGAATATCTTTCCGTGGTTTTGTCTGCTCCGCGGACGCTATTGTTAAATTAGTTTCGGTTTGTTTCGAGGGGGGAAAGATCGACGGACACGTGAATCCCGCCCACTACATTTGATTGGGTAAAGCGCGGCCCGCTTCCTGATCTGAAGGCACGCCCATGCGCACATGTTATGACGAACCTCACCGACAGATTCCAACGCAGTGCAGAATCTGTTCTTGAGAGATTAGTCACAGCGTGATACGTGTAGTGAACTTGTAGATTGCCGTAAAAATGGCCTTTGTGAAAATAAGTTACAAACGCACCACTGTACTGCAAAAAACTTCATTAGATTGTTCTATGTTTAGGCCTTCATCAGGACAACATTTCAGATGTATTTATTTATGTATTCCTTGCAGTGCAGTGTTGAATGGAGTCTTCATATACCAGTGCTATGATAAATATTTGCACAAAATGTAATTCCAGGAAAATCAAAGTGAATGCTGTTCCTCTAGGTCCAGTAAACAGCTGTCATGCAGGCCTCGGGTGGATCCGTGCGTTGCTGTGTGTTGTACTCGGAGAATTGACGACGTGGTGCCCAGCTGCACAGCGGTGGAGCTCAAAGCTGCTTCGCTCAGAGATATTAGAACAGCAGGAGACAGGCAGCACTTTGAGTTGGACACCTGGGCTCTATCTATCTGTATGTGTATACATACACAGCAAAATCCTCAGTGTTGATTTAACTCTAGGATTGAACAAATGTTTCATTTGTATTCTCAGTCACAAATGGGTAACTTAAAGGGACTACGCCATGAATTTTAACTTTTTCTTCTTTTTTGTGTGTTTTTGGTCTCCCCTACCTCTCTTCTATCCCCAAAAATACCCCAGTTTGAACACTCAGGCTTTCACAGCAAATCTGGGGTTGGTAAATTGGTCTCAAAACAGGCCAAACAGATTTGGTCCCTGACGTGACGTCACGTCAGGGTACAATCCCTCCCGTTTTTCAGTTAAAAAAAAAGAAAGAAAAAAAAAAGAATTATTATTATTTTTTATTTTTTTTACTTTTTCCACACAGAACCAGGAGATAACATGCATACAAACTGGCTCAATAGCGCCCCGTGCCAAACAGGACAATGTGGTATTGCAGGTGAAAGCGCTTTATAAGCAAGAGAGAAGTTAGTTGGAATGAGTATATTTGAGGCTTGATTTAGGCTCAAACCTTTTGAAAAACGTTTGAGGGACATAAACAATATGATATTAAATATTATTATTATTTTTTAAATTCATGGTGTAGCCCCTTTAACAGGATTTTGCTGTGTATATAAAAGGGTTGTGTGTGTTTGTGTGTGCACGTGTTTGTTTGGGGATGTGTATTTGTTTGCCTGTGTGTGTGCATGTGGGTAATCAGTCCAGGCTGGATTTCAGCTGATCGGCCATGATTGCCATGACTGGCAAGAGAAAAATCTACCTTATTTGCATCCTTAAGCCACCGCTCCCGATATGGTAAAATGCGATATATTGGTTAATCTGATATTGGATGACCTCTACTTGCCTGCCTTGCTTCCACTGTGTCCTGCTCACTCTGTAAAATCTTGAGTGTTTATCTAACTCGGAGTGTAACAATTGGACCCATAAGGATTCTTACACCCTCTTCATGTGCCCAACCCTTGAACAATTTGACATTCCAACATCCCAAAGCAAAGCAGCGTTCGCGCCGCTTAGCATTTCAACCTTCAGCTTACTTTCTAGATTTAGGTGACCTCGGTGCTCTCTGTTCTACTTCTGCCTACTGTTTGTGGTGGATTATTTGTCATTCTGCTTGTACTGTGTGTGTGTCGTGTGTGTGTGTGTGTGTGTGTGTGTGTGTGTGTGTGTGTGTGTGTGTGTGTGTGTGTGTGTGTGTGTGTGTGTGTGTGTGTGTGTGTGTGTGTGAGTGTGAGTGTGTGTGCTTGCGTGTCTTTGCGTGTCTATTTGTGCATGTGTCTGTTGCCAGGCCATTTCCTGACCTTCACTGCAACACACTGCAGTGAAGGTCAGGAAATGGCGAGAGAGAGCAAGACCAAATGAAATAATGTTTAGAAAGGAAAGAAAGAAAGAAAGAAAGAGAGCATGTTTCTCCTTGGAAGGAGTTGTGGCAGTGAAGGTGAAATTATGTGTTTTGCACAGAGCTCATCCTGCCCTATGAGTAGGCTACTCGGTGTGCTGTCTTGTTGTTATTGGTTCTCCTACCTCTGCTCCTCGTGGTACAGCAACAGCAGCTGAGGCAGCTGCACTTTACTTCACCTCATCTGCCCAGTCAAGTGTTTCCCAAAGTGTGGGGCAGGCCCCCTACTGGGGCACAAATGTACTGCAAGGGGGGTGCAAGGTGAGCTGAGGTAATACAAACAAAGAAAAAGTAATATGTGAGAAAGGTGTGGCCAGGACAATTTGTTTACATTCTTCAGATATAAAAGTAGGGGTCATTGATGAAATTAAATATAATGCTACATTCATGGGAGACAAATTACCTTTTAACATGTAATTGATAATAGAACATTTTAAAACGATCAAATATAAATATTCAAATGTTAAGAAGAAAGGCACAAGCTATGCTACAGCTGATTGACATGTTTTTTTTTTAAAGTTTGAACTATATTCTGAGAAAAATCTATGCTTCATTTAAAACACAACCTTTTGTAAACATAATGTAGAAAGCCCTGCTTTCTGCTCACAATCTTTTAGATTCTCGGCACTGAAAGGAGATTAGGTTAGCGCCTGCATGGAACTTCATGCTACAACATGTTTTTAATTTGAAAATCAGGAACGTTCTTTGAGCAACAAGCTCATGCATCTAAGGATAAATTAGGAATCCTGTTACATGACACCGACCATAGTTATGCCAACTTTATTTTTCTTATGAACTTTCAAATACAAATTAGGGGCTCTGCTCCAAACGCCATGGGGGAGGGGGGAACTGAGACAGTAAAACTGACAGTAAAAGCTTTTGATGCTTGACGTCGTGACCCGACTGACCACATTTATCCTTTTTCCATTATCCTTACTATTACTTGTCTCATCATACAAATAGTTGAATACTAGTTTTGATTACCAACTTAACCACTTCCTATTTTATACTGGGTAGTCGCCTACGATGGTGTCACGCAAAAGTTTTTTTTTTCCTTTTTTTTTTCTCATCAATCTTTTGTTGTGAGGCTTTTGTTTTATCTGCTGGTTTCACAGTCTAAAAGATAACAGCCGTTTTCAAAACCTATTCTAAGGTTACAAAGAGACCCGAGTTCTTTCTGAAACCCACAAATCCCCTGGAACTTTGCAAGCATTTTGGCTTCTCCTGACCGGGACATGTTGTAGCAGGTGAAGTTTTTCTGTTGCCGTCAGGGCGTTGTTATGTTTGATTTGCTTGTAAAACCAACCGTCATTCTAATCGTTCATCCCCTCGGCAATCCCACTATTAAATGCTCCATAGTTTGTTTCTTTTTCTTTTTTCACCTTGTTACCGTTGGGAATGTGTAAGATCATTATTCCACATCAGCTCCTTGGAAGTATTTGTTTGTAAGTTACTGTGTTTTTCTGTTAGCTGCCAGAAAATAATTTCCCTCAGGGGGATTATTTTTTGTTAGTTTTTTGTAGCCCATTATTTTTTACCACCTTTTTCTCCCCAATTTAGTCGTTATGCAAATTGACTCCTCCCCACACACATTTCTGTGTTGTCACTGCTGTCGTATCCTATTGACTCACCTACCAGTGAGGAGCCCCCACCAGGAGGACGTAGTAGAGCCTTCGTTCTACTCCTCCCGCCCAACACTCCTCACTGACAGTTGCCGCCCCCCAGCCCGTAGTATAGTACGTGCAATGACCGATATCACCCTCCTCCCCACCCCGGCTACCCTCCCCTGAACACAGGCCAATTGTGTTCGTGTGTAGACGCTCAACAAAGCCGGATGCACCACGGTGGGATTCGAACCCACAACCTCCGTGGTGGTGGGCAGTAACTTGACCACTGCACCACCCGAGTGCCTCATTCCCTCATTAACCCATTAAGACCTGGAACTGTGTCATTTTTAGATTTGAGCTAAAAAGCATTATTTGACACTTTGGCTATTCAAAAATAGCAGATCTACAAGCTCGTAGCGCGGCACTCTGCTATTTTTGAAAAACCTTTTTAACTCAAATCTTTGCTTCCGGGGGTCCCTGGAGCAAAATATTTTGACGGGGTCATTTTGGGGGTCCTTGACATGAAAAAGATTGAGAACCACTGATATAGAAACATACGTTTTTCAGAATACTGTTAGGATTTAGGAGACATGTAGAATCGGCTTCAGGTCTCAATGGGTTAATACAAAGTTTGAAGATCCTTTATATCTTATTATATTATATTTTCTTGCTCTCTCAATCTCTCTCCCTCTCTCCGTGCAGGTTAGCGGCTCTTACATGCTCTAGAACAGGGGTTCTCAACCCGGGGTCTGGGCCACCCTTGGGGGGCGCCAAAGATCAAAGGGGGATGTGAGGACTTGTTGCACAAAATCATAACTTTACTCTATTTTTTTTACATTTCTGGGTCATTATATTGTCAAAAAGAGACTACATTTTTTAAGATTTTATATATCTACAAGCTCACAACACATTGCAATGCGATGCGTCGTCAATTTGTAGATCGGCTATTTTCACTATTCATCATACGAGAGGTATGTAGGGCTTAAGTGATTAACAAAAACACAAGAGTGTGTGTGTGTGTGTGTGTGTGTGTGTGTGTGTGTGTGTGTGTGTGTGTGTGTGTGTGTGTGTGTGTGTGTGTGTGTGTGTGTGTGTGTGTGTGTGTGTGTGTGTGTGTGTGTGTGTGTGTGTGTGTGCGTGTTATTTTTTATTATTCTTTAGAGAGAGGGATGGAAAAAGAGAGAGAAAGGTGGATGATGGAGGGAGATTACGAGCGCTACAGCAGGAAGTGTGCAAGAGACAGATTGAGCGGGGAAGTGAGAGAGAGGAAGCTGTGGAAATTAAGTATTATTAGGGGCGAGCTACTGTACGTGAGATCCATATCGATGCTGCTTAATGCAACGTATAACGATATCTTTTTGCAGTCACCCTTTACTTGCGTACTGTACATGATACAGTAGATTACCATTCATCACTGCAGTGGCATACATTGCTGCATTTGACATATTTGTATACATTACTGCTTGTAGTTGTAAGGTATAGTTTCATAGCCAATTCAGGCGACTGTTTGCAAGATGTACACATGCCCACTATACTGAACAAATTGTAGTATTCAAAACAAGATTCCCATTTATCATGAAAGACCTACAGTACAGTCACATTTAGATTAGCTATTAAGAAAGATTATCACAATATGATATTATTGTCACAATATTGATAGTGAGGTATTTGGTATAAAATATTGTGATATTTGATTTTGTGGAGGTTGCTGAATTGAAAAATGTATTTGTCAAAAGAAGTGGCTCTGCAACAAAAAATGTTCTTGACAATACATTGTCGCTGTCCGGCTGAAACTTAACTCCATATCTCATATTTTTATGTTTTTCATAAATGAATGCCCTATTATATACTCGCAACAGCAGTGTACTGTGGAAAATGTTCGCCTATAATCAAATTCCCAAAATATGGATGCCAGGTTTAAAGTTGTTAAGTGTCTATGTGGGTTTTATAAATGAAACGTATTAACAACTAATTAATCACAGTACATTGGATTCATTGAAACACAGGTTATTTTTTCCAGTTCCTGAAAATTAATGGTTTTTGGCATGCGCCATTAGGGTGTGCAGTACAGTGTAATGTAATATTAGCTGAAATGTTATTTTTGACTGTGTGTGTAATGTGTGTGGAGGCCAGTATACATTTCTGTTCTCTCTCTGCTGCATTTCTCGGAGCACCATTGATTTGCAGG
This sequence comes from Gymnoscopelus braueri, assembly GCF_963280865.1. NCBI lineage: Eukaryota > Metazoa > Chordata > Actinopteri > Myctophiformes > Myctophidae > Gymnoscopelus > Gymnoscopelus braueri. Next base: position 20,371,783 of record NC_137620.1, read on the forward strand.
ATGTGTGTGTGCGTGACAGGGGATTGAAGCCATATTAATTGCAGTGTGGGCAGACTGGGCACCAAAGTCATTGGCAAAGACACAGTCCAGAAATACGCTGCTGGTCACCAGGGGGAGAGAGATAACATACTTCATATTTAGCCTTGTTCCCTGCCTTTACTCATCTCAGAGGAGAAAAGCCTGGTCACAACCTAATGTAGAGAGTGTCTATAGGGGTGGGACTTCCGTCGTATGTATTTTTTTCCCCCGGAAACTATATTTTTGGACCAATCACAACACTTGTTTCATTCACAGAGAATGTAAACAGATTTGTGAGAGAGAGAGAGAGAGAAAGAGAGAGAGAGACAGAGAGAGACAGAGAGAGAGAGAGGTGTAGTGGACTTTATTCATCCATTTGTAACCCTGAGACTGTACACTAAAGTATACTGTATGTAACCAGTACACTCGCAGAGTGAAATGAACAGTCAGGATGTTGCAGTGTAGAGAGGAAAGAAGTGACATGTATTGGGGGGAGTGATGCTGGGGTGACTAGTCACTTCTGCTTGATACTCAGTGAGACCCAGGGCCCCGGGTGGGTGCTGCTGTCCATCCCCCAATGAATGTACACACACACACACACACACACACACACACACACACACACACACACACACACACACACACACACACACACACACACACACACACACACACACACACACACACACACACACACACACACACACACACACACACACACACACACACACACACACACACACACACATGCGTGCGCTAAAGGTCCCCAACACATTATTTGGTTTAAATGTCAGGGTGTGAATAGTACTGCCCATTTAGATGGCTGCAATAATATGAGTAAGCTCAGTCAGTCAGTCAGTCAGTCATTCAATTCAATTCAATTCAATTCAATTCAATTCAATTCAATTCAATTCAATTCAAAGGAGCTTTATTTGCATGAAAAACATACGTTTACATTGCCAAAGCAAGTGTCTAAACATAATAAAAACAAAGAATAAAATGGGGAAGTATGTACAGTTGTAGGGGGTACAGCAATGTGACAGAGCTATGTCACATTGCAATGTTATATACACTAGTCCATACCCGGTCGACGCATCTGTGGCGGGATATGCGCACATGATCTGACTCGCGAGCTTGTGCACGAGCTTGCGCACGGGGTTGCGCGCATGGAGGTGACGCAAAACGTGTCACCTCCATGACGCCAAACGTGTCATAGAAGCCCCAAATAGGGCCCGCCCGTCACATTTCACAACCCGGAGGAAGGGGTGATTTAGGAGTATGCGCTGGGTGGGTGAGCAACTCAATGCAAGTGGCTGGGCGGGGATTTCCGGTGCAGAAGGAGCGAGTGCATGCTCCAGCAGCGGAAGCTGCCGCGGAACTGCCGGTGGAGGAGCAGCAGCTGCCGGCAGTGACTGCCGGCGGCGGAGCAGCGGGCTGCCGCCGGCGGTGGAGCGGCGGGCTGCCGGCGGTGGAGCGGCAGCGCGGAATCAGTTGGACTGTAGCCTACTAATCCTTGTAATATTACTATGGTTATGGTTAGGGTTAGGGGTTAGGGGTTAGGGGTTAGGGGTTAGGGTTAGGTTTAGGCATAGTTTTACTGAGGTTAGGGTTAGGTTTAGGCATAGGAAACTGCCGCTCCGCCGCTGCTGCTGCCGCCCCGCCTCCCGGCACTTGCCGCACTGCCGCCGGCATCCCGCCGCTCCCCCGTCGGCAGCTCCGCGGCAGCTTCCGCTGCCGGAAAATGCACTCGCTGTCCCTCTTCCGGTGCCCTCTCTATTATTTTTAACTCTATGGCTATATACTGCAAATGCAGTCCATTTACCATTTACCACTCACTCACCTCTCTACCTCCTTCCCTCATTCACCTCATACTTTTCTAATAATGTCAGCTTCACCTTAATTGTGAGACAAGACCAGACAAGGCTTGTTGCCCCGCCCCGCATTTCTCGGATTTACATGAATTACATTTCATCTATGGTTAAGCAGCCTGATCTCCAGAGAATACCGTAACATTGCACGGAACAGTGCACTTCATTCCGTGGATAGTCGCCTCGGAACTCCCAAATTGCGTGCATATGTACGGCGAGTCCCACGGTGGGCGTAACCAGTCGCAACACGGAAAAACCCGGAAGCAGAGCAGTCCGCACAATAAAATTTACGATTCTGTGCCTATCGGTACATAACTCAAACGGCGCTGAGTAGGCACAGGCGAATGTCCCACCGTTCAGGACGGCAACTCGGTCGCCTTAGCTCCCTCGGTGGTCCTTCACGGGGGGACAATTCGCCTGTGACTGCGCGCCTCCGAAATGGTTTTGTCACAAGGCAGCGCCGTACCATATGCACGCAATTCGGGAGTTCCGAGGCGGCTATCCACGGAATGAAGTGCACTCGTTCCGTGCAATGTTACGGTAATCTCTGGAGATCGGGTTGGGTTAAGGCTTGTAGCTCCAGGACTAGAGTACTCTGCCTCATTCAAAGTCTCAAACCACCAACTTATTATTATTATTAAACCAGAGGCGGAGTTTCACAGAAGCAACATCACTGATATTTTGCTTTTTCAATGCACTGCAGTAAAGCAAATAAGCAAATTCGTATGCAGTGCAGCTGAGGTAATTTAGGATCTATGTTCTGAAAGGCACATACTGTACGTCTCTATCCTGCTCTCTCCTCGCTCCTCTATCCTCACTTGAGCCGGAAGTAGAAGTCGGTCCGCCATTATGACCGTCGTGCATGCTAAGTCTCTTATTCCTGTTCCAAGGAGTGAGGATTAGGTGGCATCACCGAAGAGGACTGTGCCTTTTCCCGGTGTTTCGCCCAGGTTGACGTGGTATTGAGGTTAGGTTTAGGCATAGTTTCTGTGATGTTAGGGTTAGGGTTAATGTTAGGTTTAGTATTCGTTTTTGTGAACTTGTCGGTTAGGGTTTAGGCGCCACCTTGGCCCCACACCGAAGGAAGAAGGAGTCCCATCACCGAAGAGTTGTGAGCGCGTGGAGCCACACAGTAATAATAACAAACACTTTAAAGCACAGACTAGTGAAATCAAGGTCAATGAAAGTTTTAAAAGTCATGGAAAGGGTCGTGAATGAAGGACTCACCTTCAAAGTGTGGTCCCATTCCTATTTATACCATTCTGAGCCATTCTGAGCCTCTCGCACTCAAGCACTTGCCAGGTGACGTCAGTTAAGCTTGTGAGGGTTCAGGGCTTAACCCATTCAGACCTGGAACACCTATACGTTGTTATTCCTTTCAAGCCGGGAACTCCTCTCTGTCACATTAGCTGTTGCTATAGAAAGATAATGTTTTTTTTAAATGTTTTAATAAAAATGTGAAGTTTTTGAGAAAACTTAGTTCCAGATTAAGGCATTTTTAGAAACGGCTTCGGGTCTAATGCACACATCTGCATCAGAAGGGGAGTAGCCAACGCATGCCGAGGCATGAAACGCACCACTTACCCATTCTTGCGGAATGCGGGCAGTATTCGGTAAATATCGATTTGCTGGTGTGCAGTTTGTTTGAGTTACATTGGAGTGGTTGGCTCACTGGAAGAAAACGAAAAGTGGATTAAAAAGCCTGCCAGTGGGGTCAACTACACGCTTTGTTCCTATTGGTTGACACCCGGTCATGTGACGTGTCAATGGCGTCAATGCAATGCAGCAGGAAGCTCCACCCCTTCGCCCCCACAGAATCTGTTTCTGAAGTGTATGTTGTGTGACCGTACCTTTTGGCCTTAGGGGGACTAGCACTCACTCACTCACTCACTCACTCACACACACACACACACACACACACACACACACACACACACACACACACACACACACACACACACACACACACACACACACACACACAAAGAAATATGCACTTGCGACAACACGTCGCAAATGCGGACGCTAGGGTTCATGTGGTTTATTTCCTCGCCTATATCTTGCTCCCATTATGAATTGAAAGCCAACAATGAGAAATTCTGAAGAGAAGGGGGGGGGGGTTACATTTTGGGAGGTAAATTGGAAGGTTGTGTTCCGTACAAATCCATTTAGCTGAGATCTAATAGGAAGGATACAAAGGTGCCCTCAATGTAAAAACCATGAAAGGATTGTATGCCAAGATTGTACAAGATAGAAGAAACTCCATCTGCTAGAGAGGAATGGAAAGCGGGATCTTTTTGTAATTATAGGAGCCTGTAGTGAAAAGGTTTGCAGACTAAAATACATGCGTACATGGATGATTATGATTAGTGAGTGGTAGATGACACGTATTGTATGGATAATTGGAGACTTGGGGGCGTGACATTTTCTCCCACCATGATAATGAGGGTTTGCTTTGTGTGCCAGGTGTAAACTGGTTTCTCTGTGCAGGGAAAGGGAATGATTCACACGATTCAATGAGATTCTCAAGAGTACATTTCCGCCTGAATCCTCTCCATCGCGCTCTCAGCGTGTAGCAGCACCGCAGCAAATGTGAGAGACATGTAATGGAGTGTCTAATTTGTTTGGATGCATCGTGTGCTTGTAACAGTAAGGTCTCTCTCGGGTTCAAATAATCATCTTTGTGCCTGATTTTCAATGCACTTCAAAAAACACAAGGGTTTCTAATTTGGAATTTATAATGTCCATGCTGCCAGCATCATTAATGATTTCAATCAGATTCAAATGTTCAAAGTCATGCAGTTAGAATAATGCATCTAAATACCACTTTCTTTTCTCCTTTTCATAAATACTGTATAATGGCCACCGGGTTCACTCTCTTTTACCGTACCATAATGTCTTTGTACTTCTGTGGCTTTTTAAGTATGCTACTGGCACTAATAACTAATTAACTTTCAAAAGGTCCCGCAACACATAGAAGGTTCCCAGAGGACACCAGCTATAAATGTAGTCACTCTGTGTGTGTGTGTGTGTGTGTGTGTGTGTGTGTGTGTGTGTGTGTGTGTGTGTGTGTGTGTGTGTGTGTGTGTGCGCGCGTGTGCGTGTGCATGTGCGTGTGCGTGTGCACATCTCCGCACCAGTATGTGTGTGTGCGGACTGGGCGCTGTTGTGTGCCTGTGCAATAAAGTGCTGTGAGGGTTCAACTGTTTATGAGTGGAGGACAGAGAGAAAACATGGAAATTACATGTGTTTCAGGGTACAGTACTTACAGAAACTGTCATATTCTGTTTCTATCTGTGCAGGACACCACAAGTGACACACCATGACGACCGAAATGCAGGAGATCGCCATCACAGAGGAGAAGCCATTACTGACGGGTCAGAACGATTCTACCAAGGTCAGAGAAGACATTTTATTATTCACGCCGTCACTCCCTGAATCACTCAATCGCACACTCACTGAATCACTCTCACTGAATCGATCACTCACTCACCCATTCACTGAATCACTCAGTAATTAGTGCGGTTGCCCTAACAGGGCAACCAGACTATAGTAATCTTCCGACTTTATTATTCATTCACTCTCTCAGTTTCTAATTCTCACACAGTCTCTTACTCAAACACATACACGTACACGCACAACCACACACACAGCCACCCATTCACATTTACACATTTAGTCTACTTTTACAGTCACATATGAACACAGACATGCCCAAACAACATACTCGATGTATGCACGGCATGCAGTATAGGCTACACTGTTTTGTATAATTATGTTGTGTTACACTCGTTCAGGGGTGATGAAGAGGAGACTGAAAGGAGAGTGAGTTCCCATCCTTATCTCCCAAAACCAGACGCCGATTGCAAATGGACAAATAGATTTAATACCTTACAAAAAATATGTTTTAATTTATTTTCCTAAATAGAACTACAAGCTTCAGGGTGAGCTGAGAGGACATCTAACTTAAAATCCTAAAATCCTAAAATAAAAATTCAAGCAAAACACATTCAGACTAAACTAACTTGTGAGCGAACTAAAAGGATGATGCACCCCTACTAAACAAACAACATAAACACAATTGGAGTAGCAAATGCTCAGCAATGACTAAAGGTCAGTATCAAAGGTCTTTCCTTGTGTGCCAGAATGCACAGCACGTTCAGATAAACATGTTGCCATAGCTTAGAGAGGTTCGCGTCCCCCCCCCCCCGGTCTCACTCCATGTTTAAGTGCCCTTGAGCAAGACAATTAATAACTCCACTAAGCACTCATCATGACCATCTGAGCAGCCATCCTGAAACTGACTTTCCCTGGGGATTAATAAACGGTAAACGCCTACCCAGGATGGTTGCTAGTGAGATCTGACTCCTATTTAAACCCACGGTTGTCAATGAGCGAACCAGCGAATCAATCAGCTGTCATCACACCCACGGTTACGTTTGTGTACCGCCCATTGAGCTCCCGCCTATCAATTGGAATTGTCACCTGTAATTAACCCACCCACCCACCCACGCGCGCACACACTTTTAGATGCTTTGACATGTTGTGAAATAGATTATTCATTGTCAGGCAAATGCTAATGTAAGCTCAGCTGTGTGTACAGCATGCTTTCTTCTCATGTCATCAATAAGATAGAAGAATCACATCTATACTATCATGGATATTTGTATACCAACAAGTAGCAAGATTTTAAGTGTGTGTGTGTGTGTGTGTGTGTGTGTGTGTGTGTATGTACATAAGTGTGTACTACTTCACACATGTGACCAAGCAAAGACGTACAGTATACTATACATTTACATTTTCTAAGCTTGCCTTTGACAATGCACATTGATTATTCAAGTAACACATCCAAGCGTGCGTGCGTGTGTGCGTGCACACCCTACACACGCGCGCACGCACGCACACACACATACGCGCGCGCGCGCGCACACACACACACACACACACACACACACACACACACACACACACACACACACACACACACACACACACACACACACACACACACACACACACACACACACACACACACACACACACACACACACACACACACACACACACACACACACACTACAGCAATGGCTCAGTGTGCCAGGTTGACGTCAAAGCCCTGAGGGAGGAGAGAGAATCTGGTCTTCTATGGGCTGATGTTGCTGTGCAGATGTTGAGCACAGACTGGGTCTCTCACTGCTGCCACCCTCTGATGGAAAGAGGAACTACAGTAAAAAGCAAACGACTAAGACAGTGAAATCCTGAGTGTGTTTTACCCTCCGTCCGTCCGTGTGTGTGTCCGTGTGTGTGTCCGTCCGTGTGTCCGTCTGTGAACAGCTAATCTCCGACACCGACACATAGCCCTGTTATAGCGCCACCAGGAGGCCGATTTGTGCAAAACCCATTTACTCCTACAGATTTTATCCAAACGTCATGCAAATCGGTACACATTATCTCTATAGTCATGTGATCTACACGGATCTGTCCGATTTTCCATATTCTATCCTCATTGGCTAAGGTTGGCTTCCAAAGTTTGCAGGATTGGTCCGTTTTGAACAAAATGCCTCAAATCATGAACGCAGCTTGCGATTTCCGTGAAATTTCACACGCACATTCCCACTAGGCCGAGGAAGAAATGGCACCCTTTTCACATTGGCCTGTTATAGCGCCACCAGCAGGTCTAATCTTAGCAAAACACATTTTTGGAACAAAAGCCTCAAATCATGAATGCAGTGTCTGATTGCCATGAAAAGCCTTAGAAGAAATGACACCCCTTTCACATTGGCCTATTATAGCGCCACCAGGAGGCCACAATAACGTACCTGACCTGGCGGAGACCTGTGCTCCGAGGAGCACTTTTTCTAGTTTCTCTTTTTTTCAAAGTTAAATTAAGACTCAGAAACCTTACAGTGTACATGTTCAATCATGCTTACTTATTTACTTACTAACTTGCTTACGTATGTGTTAAATACGGTGTCAACATATCAATATAATGATGTTGTCAACATTCAATAAGATGCAACAAGGACACAGCCAGGGATGGATGAGAGTGATCACATACATTAACAAGTGATCTACAAGCTCACAGTGTGTTACTTTGTGCCGCGCTGCGAGCTTGTACATCTGCTATTTTTGAACATTTTTGAAAAATCTTGAAAGTTTGAGAACTACTGATTTAGAAGGCATTTGTAGATTCGGCCTCAGGTCTTTATGGGTTAATCCAGACACAATTGACCCATAATTATTTTAGGGCCCCAGTTTGAATTCCTTAATGCTGGCATGTGTCCTAGAAAGTGTCCACAAGCAAGCTGTTAAACTCTACCTGCACTCATTGTTCAGTCACTGTCTCTGAGCAATGTCTGCATGTACACATGAAGATGTGGATCTGTTGTTGCAAAAGAAGAACTTGTTTGCTTCATTTCATTGATAGTGCTTACCTGCACCCCAATTGTATCTGTATTTCATTTTATTTCATTCAGGCATATATGTAAGCATATATGTAACTTTCCTCTTCGACACCGGATTTGAACCCGGTTTTCTGCACAAGTGCTGAATTTTTAAGCTAATAGAGCCGGCCTGCTTGCTCGGGGGGTAAATAGAATCTTGACCGTCAGGTCAAACTTTGTGTCAGATCCTATGTCTAGGTGAGACATGACCTTTGATCTAAATGTCTCAATAGAAGAGCAGGGAGACAAAATACAACCACCCCAATTGTATAAGTTATGTTGTATTAACATACTCTACCGTACAGATTGGACACATTCTTTTTTTCATTAAACAAATGTTACATAGTGAGGCTTTAAAATACATCAATAGTGCCCAGTCTGCCCACCCACACACATACAGAAAGCTTTTAAAAAAACTCATTCTCACTTACATGGCGCAGCATCAATGATCAGCCCATGTACGCATACATACAAACAAGCAACAACTAACACATACTATGCCCACATAGTATAATGTGCACACATCCGTACACATAAGCAAACACACTTAAAGTAAGCACACACATAATCACACACATTGTCACCATTAAAGGCCTGCGATAACAGAAAGATCTTAAGACTGATTTCAAAAGAGGACACAGTTCCTCAGGTCATACGGTAATTTGTTCCAAAGAGACGGGCTATAAAGCTCTGAAGTGCAGCCTGCATGTCCTACCCTGTGGGTGTTAATGAGTGCGACAAAGCCGTGAGTCATACCCCTGCTTTTTAACGGTGAATTAAGACGTGTGGGCTTAGGGTTTTCTGTCTCACATGATTGCAGTACGCCCACCACAAAGGTACGGGTGTCAAATCAGCGTCATGACCCACATTAACTAACTCAGTGTCACCTTAAAAATAGTGTTTTTGACACATCCTTTCCTTCCGCAGTGCTTGATAGATAACGAGGTCAGAACACCTGCTGCTTGCTAAATTAGTTTTTTCTCTCCCTCTCTGTGTAGGAGGCAGAACTGGTAGCCAGAATACTTCTGGACCAAGGGCAGGTAAGACAGATGTTCAAATGTGTGCTGAGTGAATGCACGTGTGTGTGTGTGTGTGTGTGTGTGTGTGTGTGTGTGTGTGTGTGTGTGTGTGTGTGTGTGTGTGTGTGTGTGTGTGTGTGTGTGTGTGTGTGTGTGTGTGTGTGTGTGTGTGTGTGTGTGTGTGTGTGTGTGTGTGTGTGTGTGTGTGTGTGCGCGCGTGCGTGCGTGCGTGCGTGCGTGCGTGCTAGCCTGGCATGGCCAGACTAATATCACTGCCCACTGTGCTCAGGGCTATTTTGTTTTAGCTGTGGCAGATTTGTCTGTTTTATAGGCTGTGTGTGTGTGTGTGTGTGTGTGTGTGTGTGTGTGTGCACTGATCTCTATGTTTGGTGCCTTTCAGGAGCATGATATTGAGACCCCCCACGGTGTGCTTCATGTGACGCTCCACGGCACAGCCAACACTCGCAGACCTGCCATCCTAACTTGCCACGATGTGGGCCTGAACAGTCAGTAATCATGAAACATTAAATAGACACTTCCATTTAAATATACATGTGCATAACTGACCAAATCGCTTAACGTTTACAGAGTGTGCACGAGGGCTGTTCCAGCCAGCTGTTCTGGCGGCTCGTGGTGTCTCAACACTTTTATTATGATGTTTTTTCTGAATCCTTACATTTGTCAACTGTCTCTGTATGTTTCTCTTTGTCTCTCTCGCTCGCTCACTGGGTAGCTCTCTGTCTCTCTACCCTCCCTATCCCTCTCTCCCTCTCCCCCTCTCCCCCTCTCTCTTTTTCTCTCTTTTTCTCCCCCTCTCTCTCCCTCTCTCTTTCTCTTTCTCTCTCTCTCACTCTCCCTGTTTGATACTTACTATTACTGTGCGTATATTGCTCTCTGTTTGTTGCTCTGTCTATCTAAATGATGTATCTTAATAGTCTCTCTCTGTGTCTCTGTCTTACTGTGTATCTCTCTCCTCCCCACACCCGCTCCATCACTCTCTGTATAAGAGCATCTGCTATAATTGCGCCTCTCTCTCTCTCTCCCTCTCTCACCCCCCCCCCCCCCCCTCCTTTCCCTCTCTCTCTTCTATCAGGTAAGAGCTGCTTCTCTCCTCTGTTTAAGTTTGAAGAGATGCAGGAGATAGTGAAAAACTTCACTCTGGTTCACATTGATGCTCCTGGACAGGAGGATGGGGCTGCTGCTTATCCTGCAGGGTATGTGCTGTGAGGCTGTGCGTGCGTGCGTGCGTGCGTGCGTGCGTGCGTGCGTGCGTGCGTGCGTGCGTGCGTGCGTGCGTGCGTGCGTGCGTGCGTGCGTGCGTGCGTGCGTGTGTGTGACATTTTCTAGATATATTGGATGTCATCACAGAATGGAAATAGATAAATTACAAAATGTGCATTACAATATGTACACTGTTGTACCGTATGTATGCATGTATTTATTTGTATATACAGTACGGTATATATATATTTTTTAATTAAAGAAATGTAAAAAAGTTAATCTATGTATAATACAATTCCTGTTCCAGATACCTGTATCCCTCTATGGAAACCATTGCAGAAATGATCCCTGCTGTCCTGCAGTTTTTCAAGTGAGTCAAGTGCATTTATTTTGACACACGCACACATATATACAGTATATCGTCTCTGTCGGGTGGAAACCTCATATGTCCAAAACTGTTACTTATCAGGATTCAAATTCAAAAATCGCAAAACTAACAGATCTACAAGCTCAAAGCGCGTCGCTTCGCTCTGCGTTTCGAGCTTGTGGATCTGCTACTTTTGATGCTTGTGTGATGCTGTAATTTACGAAAAAACACAAAGTTAGAATATGGAGATAGGAAGTTTCTGCCCGACAGCAACGATATGTGTTGCCTATACAACAGTGATTTGTGCTGATGTCAGCCGTTGCCTAACGCGGGTGGTTTGGGCTGAGTTGGGCATGTCCACATTTTGAAGTAATATATAGTTACTGTCGAGCAGAAACCTCCATATCTAATCTCCATATTCTAACTTTTTGTGTTTTTTTTGTTTTGTTTTTCCATAAATGCCCTATTTAATAGTTTGTGGTATGACAGTGTTATGCAAAAGGAAGACAAATTTGGCGATCTACAAGCTCACAACGCATTGCGGTGCGGCGAGTTGTGAGCTTGTAGATCAGCTATTTTCCCTGCTTTTGAATTTAAAAAAAAATGTTTGAAAAGTATCAACTATAACGACATGCCCGTTAATAGAGACGGCAGGTTGAAAGTGATTACGTCTTTTGGTGTTTTTTTTTTAATAAACATTGGTAAAAAATGCGTGTGCGCGCGCACGTACGTGTGTGTAATGGTGTTACTAATTTAGTGTCCACCTCCTGTCAGTTTCCGTACAGTAATTGGAGTGGGCGTTGGCGCTGGGGCGTACATCCTATCCAGGTTCACAGTGAGTGCCACGCTTTTAATTTCTGGACCAAAAATACAAGCCGCTGTTTCAGTGTCACGCCTAGCACTTTACTAAGAAAAATGTAATACAATCTTGGCTGTCGAGGGTGACAATATGATGTTCATTTTCAACATCATTTGAACTAGTGTGAGAGCATTTTTGGAATTATTAATTCTGTATAAAACTCACATTATTAATTATTTGATTGTTATATTTGTCTTTTCCCCCTCTAATATTCATACCATCCAGTATTACTATAAAATAGCAGTATTACTTATTTTACCATTATATTGCCATTGCCATATGAAAATGCCATCTGAAAATACAAATGGCTAGTCCACTAAAAACAAATTTTCTCTCTCTCTCTCTCTCTCTCTCTCTCTCTCTCTCTCTCTCTCTCTCTCTCCCTCAGTTGGCTAATCAAGACTCAGTGGAGGGTCTGGTTCTGGTCAACATTGACAACAACGCCCGGGGATGGATGGACTGGGCTGCTCAGAAGGTTTATTTTGTCTCTCTCTTTCTTTCATTCTTACCTTTTGTCTTTCTTTCAAGTATGACAAAGTTGAACTTTTCTCAACTTTGCCGCACCGCTTTGTGGTCAAGATCAGTTTAAACACTTTAAACACTTCAAACCTATATAAATGACACTGGCTATTTGAGAATACCAACACAAATCTTGTCCTTACAAAAAAAAATGAAAGTCCTTGATATGAAAATATTTGAGAACCACTGGGTTAAACAACATTAGGAAGCATGCTCAAATAAGCAACTACATGTTTTAAACGTACCAATATTTACAAGCGGCTTTACAGAAAAACAAGCCCAAAGTCACAGACTTGGCAATCTGGGAACCCATCGCCAACTGAAAATGAAAAACAGCGCCCTCTGCTGTTTGTTCTATGTCTGTTGGCTCTGGGAGGAAGTCGACGTAACACCAGAGCGCAAGGAAACCGGTGTTTGTGTTATGCCTTCAGCGCATCACTTCCGGTTGGTGCGACTATGTTTTCATTCCCACTAACAATATTTCTACACGGAACACTAACACCACTTCTCCCAGAGAACATGGATCGTTTTGGTTATAAGCCCACTTGTTTCTATGATGAAAGAGTAAGTTAAAATGTGAATATCTTTCCGTGGTTTTGTCTGCTCCGCGGACGCTATTGTTAAATTAGTTTCGGTTTGTTTCGAGGGGGGAAGGATAGACGGACACGTGAATCCCGCCCACTACATTTGAAAAAGCGCGGCCCGCTTCCTGATCTGAAGGCACGCCCATGCGCACTTGTTATGACGAACCTCCCCGACAGATTCCAACGCAGTGCAGAATCTGTTCTTGAGAGATTACAGACTTGGCAACACTGCTCTGTCACAGTCACAGACTTTGTCATTGATTGTAGTTTCTTGGTTTTGTATTTCTATGTATTTTGTTCCCTGGCCTAGTAGTCTTGGTTCTGTTTCTGTTTGCCCCAGCTGTATCCGATTGTAATCACCCCCTTGTGTATATCAGTCTTGTTACACAGTCAGTCCTTGTTGAGTCATTGTATGGCCACACCAGCACGTGACAAGCAAGAAGTGGAATTATAGTTTATTTACTTTCAATCGTTCAATATACTTTCCTTTTTTTTCTTCCTATACTTTTTGTTTTTATTTACTTTATCTTCTTTCTTCACTCTCTCTTTCACTTTACGCTACGTCTCTCATTCTCTCTGTCTTTGTCTTTGATGCCATACTGTACGTCTATCAACAAACCTCACAGCAGTTGATAGTACATTAGCAATTAGCCTACCCAGATATTTGTATTTCGTTAGTCCTAATGAGAGTACTCCATCAGTTGTAGTTTAAAAGTGGATATTCAATTGTGGAATCATGTTGGCGGTCAGTCTTGCAGAGTAATATTGATTACTGTATGTGATTACTTGACTTATTTAATTTACATTCATTGTCTCTCCTCTCTCTCTCTGTCTCTCTCTTTACTTGCTCCCTTTTGCTTTTTTGCTCTCTACCTGCCTCTCTCTCTCCCTCTCCCTCTCCCTCTCCCTCTCCCTCTCCTCAGCTTAGCTCGGTGACGTCCGGCCTGACAGAACAGCTCCTGAGCCATCTTTTCAGCCAGGTATGACATCAACCATTTTCAGTACATCACTATGGAAAGCAACCAGTGTGACATGGGCGTTCTATATGATTGAGTGATGTAAGCGTGCGCTAAAATCCGAAGTTGGAAACGTATTCAAAATGTAAATCAACGAGTATGCTGATATGTTCCAAAGTATCTAAGATTGTATTAATTTTACCTCCAAAACCCTCTCGTCCATGCAGCCACACACATGCGTGCGCGCACGCTGCACACATGCACGCACACACACACACACACACACACACACACGCACACGCACACGCACACACGCCTACATACAGAGATAAATTGTATCTAAGCTAGCCTAAATGAATAATACATACTGTATAATATAATAATAATAATATGAAGATGTATATTTGACCTTGTATTTCTCTCTCGTAGGAGGAGCTGTCTGCAAACACAGAGCTACTGCAGTCTCACAGAGAGCGGATCAACAAATCCCCCAACCTGTCTAACATAGACCTCTTATGGAAGAGTTACAACAGGTACACACACACACACACACACACACACACACACACACACACACACACACACACACACACACACACACACACACACACACACACACACACACACACACACACACACACACAAACCCCATGACTCATAATGGTTTTCCAGAGTCTCTCACTCACATGTCTTAACAGACACACACACACACACTCTCTCCTATCATCTACGCTACAGTATCAATCATCGATACTAATTACTCACAGACACATTGTTTCTCTCTCTCCAGTCGCAGAGACTTGACCTTTGACCGCAATTCCTTCAAGTAAGTGCCCATAATAGAATGTCATAATCAAATATTGATTGTCATGCAGTCTGAATTGTTTTATGTTCTAATTACTTCCCCTCTCACCACGTCTGTCTGTCTGTCTGTCTGTCTGTCTGTCTGTCTGTCTGTCTGTCTGTCTGTCTGTCTGTCTTTCTGTCGCTCCATCTCTCTCACCCTATCACTCTCTCTCTCCTTTTGCAATCCTCCTTGCAATCCCTCTCTCTCACTGATTGTCCTCCTCAGGTGTCCAGTAATGTTGGTGGTCGGCGATCAAGCGCCGTATGAAGAAGCTGCTGTATGTATTCCCACATCACACTACATCACTACAGTAGTTTAAAACATAAAAATCATAAGTTTGCAGTCATCATCCGTTAACAGTTAATAGTAGTACTGCACAGCATCAATAAAACCAAATCATAAAATCCGTATCATAAGACGGTTACAGCAACACAATGTGTGCATGACTCCTGGTAGTTTTCTGAGCATAGTACGTCTTTCAGGGATGCATAAAAGCACTGTGTGAGAAGACCAGAGGTTGTCAGACAGTGTGCTGAGGCACAAGGGTGTGCTGTGACACAAGTCCAGGTGTGCTTTGAGATTTTGTGTCAAGCGCATATTATTGCGTCTATATACCGGTGCCCGTTTGGTACCGATCTACTCGGGAACGATGCAAATCTGGAACGATGCAAATTGGGAATGCATGCCCCACCCAGTTATGCAAATCCCCTAGTACCTGTTGTCAGAGGGCATCCGTTGTGCCTGTCTGTCTTTGTCCCTTTTGTGCCCATATATGGAGATCTCTGTATACAGTATGGCTGTCTGCCTGTGTCCCTTTTATACAGAGAACCCTAAATAAATATACATTTTAAGCACTTTTAACCTGGCATCACTATTTTGAGCATGTCACTATAAACAAAATCTTTAATTTGAATAGCTTTATCATTATTATTTTATTTTAAAAAAAAATCTAAAATAGCGACAATAGCTGATCTAGAAGCTCACAATGTGTTGTGAGCTTGTAGATCGGCTATTTTCTTTGGTGTGACTTAAGCACAAACATTTGAAAGCCACTGGTGATTGACTGTGATGACGCCCTGGTGCTGCAGCCTCTCTGAGGGTGCTGCTTTTTCATTTGGAGCAGATGCTGCACCCGGTGAAAGGTTTAGTTTAACGTGACGCGCTGCCTACTTGTTGTTCTCGGTTCCTCATTTATTTGGCAGTCAAAACATCCCCCACCCAAACTGGGCCTCCAAGCAGTTAATACAAAGAGGTCTATGAGGAACAGAAGGGTTGCTATGTTAAGTTTTGATACAATAATGTGATGGCTGTCTTTCCTTATGTGTCCACCAGGTGGAATGCAACAGCAAACTAGACCCAACGACAACCTCCTTCCTGAAAGTAAGTCTGGATGAAATGGAATTGGTGTGCTAATGTCTTGTCTTCAATGTATGTATTGACCCGAGCAAAACGATTTCCCCTTGTGGATAATAAAGGAAATCTAATCTAATCTAATCTAATTTATTTTCCATGTCAGGCTGGCAGCCCAAATCAGATTTTGGGCATATCTTTATAAAGATTAGATCGTTTTTTATCAAGTCTGAACGGCCCAAAAACACATTGAAGCATTTTTTTTGCAAATATGATTTCAAACGATCTGTCTCAGTCTGGGCACTGAAGCCTGATTTATACTTTGTAGACAGAGTATAAGTTTAAGCATTACTCACACCTATACCACAGCAACCAATGCAGATAGGTCAGCAATGTGACATATGAATACACAAATCCGATGAACATGCAAATAACATGCAAATAACAGTGTGGACTGTTATTTGACTGTTATCAGTGTGGACTGACAGTCAGTCCACAGTTATGGTCTGACCTACATGGTCACCTACCTACCTACCCGCCCATATGTCTACCTGTCTGTCTGTCTGTCTGTCTACCTGCCTGTCTGTCTGTCTGTCTGTCTGCCTCTTTTTCTCTCTCTGTCTGCCAACCGACATAGCTGTCTGCCACCGCCCCAACATTAATGGACCCACAACGTTAGTTTTGTGATAGTTTTTCAACCACCTCTTCTCTTCCCCCTCCACAGATGGCAGATGCTGGTGGCCTTCCTCAGCTGTCCCAGGTAATGACATTGAATAGATCATAAAGCCTAGCTTACATAAGGGGGCGATCACACTGGAACGTGTCGCTAGAAACTTGTTACCAGATCACAAACCATTGTTTCCCTATGGTACACCTGGCATGCGCTCCTCTCTTGTACAGCACATTGCATTTTTTTTAATGCGTTTTTTAGAGACGGATAAAAGTTTTAAAAACTTCTCAACTTTTCAGCGCAAGGCACGGAGTCACACCTCTCCTTCCTGTTTGTACGCCAGTAGATATGCGGGGGTTCGTGGGACAATGGCAATTGCAGACGAAAGTTAGATACTACACCCAAGACTTTAATCATTCAATTAGCCATGATTAATTAATTGATCACACGACACGGTTATGCATGCAGGCCCGCTCCACTACAGGCACTCCGTGTTGTTTTACCCTGTGCGCTGTTTTGCCAAGGCGTTCTTGAAGCGGCTGTGGCTGTAGTGGATGCATCTCAGTGTTTTTGTCGCATTCCTAAGCCAATCATTTCCTAGGTAGCGTGCTACTGAGTCTCCTACTGACCGATGACCCGGTCATCAAATTATTAAATCTCCATGAATAAATGGGGTGTGTAATTGATAGAAAATACGTAATTCTTTGGGTGAACTTCTCCTTTAAGCCTCATAACACTATAAACACTATAGTACAATATCATTAATGTCCTCTCATTTCTCTGTCTGCAGCCTGCTAAACTGACCGAGGCTTTCAAGTATTTCATCCAGGGCATGGGATACAGTAAGTTCACCTCAGATTGATGCAGATTGAACACATGCTGGACAAAACAGGATACACGCATGACGGAAACTCTTAATGGAGGCAGAGGAGAGAGGCAGAAGATGCTTGTCAGAACCGTAAATCTCACCATTATTCAGTTAGCAATTTGGTGCGCTGTTTGCTGTAATGGCAACATAAATGATGTTCCCTCCGTTAACGTCTTCCTTTGCACTAATGAGCACACATGGGAAATTAAATTGTAATGATCTGAGTAATGAGGTATCGTATAGTAGTACAGTATCTTCAAAATATTGAAATGTATATAAAACAGGAACTTCACTGCAAATTACACATCGTTTTCAGCAGAAACATGACAACTTTAATCTTTTCCCTCTTGACCATTTAATAGTAACGCTAATCATAATCATCTTTAGGAGAATGCAGCTCTGGAGTCTATAACAATTATTTGTGTGTCTTAGGCCTGTCCCCGACTAAGGATTTGTTTAGTCGACTCTAATTGGCGACTAATTGCCAATAGTCGACTGACAGTCGACTAATAAAAAAATAAAAATAAACTAGACTAGAGTCGACTAAGAGACACTTAGTCGACTCGGACCCCCCGCGACTAACCAGTCGACTAGTTTTTTTTGGGCCAAAATACATTTTATTTCAAAGGGCCAAGTCTACACAGTTAGTTTTGTCTCCAGCAGAGTTTCTAGTGTCTCTATCTCTCTCTGGAAGAGGTTGCACATGAACTCTGCAGCCGCACTGAGGCGCTCCAACACAAACAATACCAATACAAAGACAGGAATAAGAAGAATAAAGTGGAAGTTACGTGTGGTTGCAGGTGTAGACTTGGCCAAAAAACTATTTAAAACGTTTTTGGCCCTTAAAAAAAAAAAAAAAAAAAAGAGTCGACTAAGAGACACTTAGTCGACTCGGACCCCCCGCGACTAACCAGTCGACTAGTCGACTTAGTCGAGGTCAGGCCTAGTGTGTCTATGTGTGTGAAAGAAAAGAGAAAATCTGCTAAAGAATTTAAAAGATTACGTTCATAACATATAGGTTTTTTTCCCAAGTTTAAACTAAATGGGAAGCTTCATAAAGCCCACAGAACGTTTTTGGCTGAGTGTAACACTTGAGAAAAGTTACGTTTACATTTTTAACTTCTTTTTTTACGTACGTAAGTGCTAATGACATAGTAATAACAAACTAAGTATAATATAGCATATTCTTCTGGACAATACAGTTTAGCTAGCTCTCTTATCACAGAGTTTGGGTGCACGGAGTTCCACAGGTGTGTGCTGATTAGCTGGCAACAACACTTAGGCAGTTTGACAAGTTCTTTTCCATGTTTTTGTAAAAATCTACAGATTGCAATTCTGTCAGTGGTTAAAATAAATATGCTCTGGAAAGAAAACTCACTATGAAAACACCTATTTATATACAGTACATTCAGTTTGACCCAATCAGAGGGACTGGAGGCAAAACGGGCGCGCCAGCAATCATCTGCTTATTAAGCAAGCAGATGTGGCTATGTGGCCTCTGCAATGGCATGCATGTAGCCAACCAAGGCATAATTTAACATGACCTGAAGTGCAAACATTCCTGACACTTGTTTTTTTGTGTATGCAAAGAATGACAACAGGTTTGTCTTTGTCTCTCATTCACAGTGGCTTCGTCCTGCATGACCCGATTGTCGCGTTCACGCACCACCTCCCTGTCCTCCTCGATATCCATGGACGGGTCCCGCTCTCGCTCCCGCACGCTGTCCCAGGGCTCGCAGGGCGGACAGATGCCGCCCAGCCCCTCCCAAACCATGGAGGTGTCCTGCTGAAGAGACACCTGCACAGAGAGAGGGAGAGAGGGAGGGAGAGAGAGGGAGGCGAGAAGAGAGAATAAAGTAAAGGGAAAGATGGAGGACGACAGTAATGCCAGAAAACGAGACGGAGGGGATTACTCGCTAGTCACTCAACGTCATTAAACCGTCATTCCCTTCAAAAGAGCAGAATAGACTCGAGACCGAGACAAAGAGAGAGTGAGAGAGATGGTCGTGGTGAGGGAGACAGAGAGAGTAATGGGGTGAAGATATGTAGAGGATGTGAGACCAGTAGATCTGAGAGATTAAGTCCAATATCTTTACACACTTCACACTAAACACGTCCGTCCTATTCATCTCCTTAACAAAGGAAGAGTGAATAGACAGAGATGTGCTACACTGAATGAAAGAAATGAAATTCTTTAGAGTAAAACAAAAAGAGAGTGAATCCAGGTAAAAGAGTAGGGGGATGAGGAAAAGGGTGGTGACCAGTCCTCTCTCCCCCCTCCCCCCTTCTACTGGAGTGTACTGTCAGCCAATAGAGCCCTTTAATCTAGAGAAGTGGCAGGGCCTGTATAGACCACGCCCCTTGTGTTAACCAATAGTAATAATTCCGATAACGATGTCAACGATGATGATGATGACGACATTGAAGCTAATGATAATGACGATAATGTTATAGGAAAAAAGTACATAACAATTTTCGCTTCATGAAATGAGTGAGTTTGACATACAGTAGATTAAAAAAAAATACTATAGCAGAGGTACTTATAACAATGTGTGTTTGTCAAACTACTTTCAATCTACTTCTTGTGTTCTTTTTTTTTATTATTTGGATTTCTTTGCTGAATTTTGTTTTCATAATTGTAACCTGCCTCAGCAAGGGACCGAAGCTGGTGAAATGACAGCCATATGGTGCTGACTACTTCCACCTTGCTGTTGCTGTTCATTGTTCATGTCTTCCATTGGCCCTGTCTAAGTGGGGGGTATTATGTTAATTTTGAGTGTGTGGAAAGACTGCACGCCTGGTATCAGCCCATGTGAAATATCGACTAGGACATTTTTCTTTTATATTCTACCGAGGAGTTGTGCATGTGTGTGTTTGGCTTGGGTGTGTGTGTGTGTGTGTGTGTGTGTGTGTGTGTGGGGTGGTATGTGTGTATACGCTCGTTGAGCATGCTTTGTAAATCTGAAGGTTCATGGGCAACAAGCGTTGATGAGACTGAGGATGTTTAAGACTGGTCGCAAAGTGCATCTTTGCAAACTAGCACCCTAAATGTAACATTTGTTAAACAGCCATTAGTGCTTCCATGCGTAGTGTGCGTTTACCAATCCTTACCATTGTACTAAGCAGAATGCTAGTATGGATATTGGAGCGCTAGCTCCAGGCTCAGACAGATGTTTATCTTGTAAATCTACAAGCCTTGCACTTGCATGATCACCGCCTAACAATCTCAGCGAGCATACCATACTTGAGCACACATGCTCCACTCCGCTCCAACAAGTGATATTCAAGTGAACTGGATCAAGAGAATTGTGTTGCGTGCAAGTGCTGCATGTTGGTTTGCGTGTGTGTTTGGGTGTGGTTTGATAATTTGGAAGCTTTTTTGCCCTGTAAGCACAAATAACCCAGGAGAGAGACATAGAAACAGAGGGTACATTTAGGGCTCCATCACAGTGATGAGAGCATGTTGTAATGATTTTTGACAAAATCACTTGACCCCTTGGCCTTGATATGACCTGACAATGAACCAGCCCCTTCACTGCCATCACTCTCGTAAAAAGAGGCTTAGCATTATGGTAATCACGGCCCTGTTTATTTTTTAGCTGGACCCTCGAGGGTACTGTGTCTAATACAGGGAAAGTTGTGTTAAAGTCTCCATGTGGTTGTGCCGTCACATCCAATAGCCCATGGACTTTTCTGAGCGCAGTATTACCAGTTGTTGTGTAAGTGCAGTGTTGTTTACTAGAGGTAAACCACTGCACCCTTTTATTTCTGAGAGTGAATAGGGAACAACCAAGGTCTATATCTTGAATTTCCAAATCTGGAACTACAGGCACAATAAGCATTTTTACTGCCAAAAAGCTTTTTTCCTAAAAGGGGTGTTATTTTTAAGATATGACGGTCCAAGCGCTATCTACTAAATTTCCAAACTTATAACCATATCAGTTTTTCAATCAAGCGTCCTGCAGAAATCATTGTTGTGACTAAAATTGCAATAGCAAAGCTTAACACTGCCGTGTAATATGTAACCAGCGGACTGACCATACATGTGAAAGGACCCAATCTACCTTCATGCGTGTTTCACCTGTCTGCACACAGTCTCTTGTTTTGGTGCACCCAATACATCTAGTCATTAATTTCTTCTCTCTTTTTCTTTTAGCTTTATTTTGTCATTCCCTTTTAGTCATTCTGAGGTTGCACATTTCTTTCCCGTCCTCTCTAGTGCTCCTTTCCCTAACCCCTTCCTTGTACTAGTGCGTGATGCTGCAATGTTGTTGATGGCAATGTGGGGAAGTACGGTATAAGCTGCAATAACCTTGGATGTTGGCTCCGAATAGACTGGCACTTGGATGAATATAAACCATGTTCACTATTTAAGATGTGTTACAAATGGATGGATCAGGTGCACGTAGATGGTGGCCGACCACTCTGTACCACACTGCAGCCACCAGCCACCCAGGGTGGATGTTAATTGCAAGCCCCTGGGCCTTTCCCATCATGCTAGTGTTTGAGCCATAGCTGTCTCTTCAAATGACGAGGGCAGCTCATGATATTTGTGGTTTCTCATGCACCTGGTTCATTGATGTCGAGAAGAGAGTCTGGTGGTGAGCAGAATGTTTATGTGATGGTTATAGGCTCCTCCCAGCTTTGCGTTGAGAATCAACCAATCAGGCATGGGAAGATCTACCAAATAAGGGATTATGCGTGGGGCCTAGAAAATTTGCCAAATAAAGGAAATGGATCATTATTTTTTTATTTTTTCTTCCTTTCCTGAGAGTGGGCCAGGGCTGTGTGAATGTAAATGCTTGTCCAATTTGCTTTTCTTTTCTTTTTTATTCAATGATACTTAATTTCCTCTATTTTGTTTTCTTTTTTGTAAAACATTTATTTTTTATCTCTGTGAAGTGTTAGTTTACCGTCCCGGTGTGCTCACAAGTTAGTCAACTGTGTAATAGTTTTTGTGTACATTTTCTAGCTTTAGCTCTGAAAAGGGAGAATAATAATAATATTAACAAACAAAAAAAAAGAGTTAAGGATAAAGAGAATACAATCAAATGTACTTGTGTGGCTAATTTCTCTGTGTAATGCAATGAACATCATTAAAAAGAAAAAACGAAATTAACTATTAATAAAAGCTTAAGAGAAATTTCAATGATTCTCTGACTCAGATTTTTCATTTTGTTTATTTCATTTATTTGTCAAATACTGTATACAGTATTAGCGTATATTCACAATGTGTCTTTTGCATTTGACCTATCCCAGCCATTAGGAGAGGTGTGTCAATTTGGTGTAGAGGGAAAAAAAGAACGTACCACAAAGCTGAACCCGGTCAACTAAGTATTAGTTTATTAGGCTAATTATAGAGGGTTTAAGTGGTTAAAATTGTGGTGTGGAGTCTAACTGGCAGGGTAGTGGTGATCATAACACTGTATCTGTTTTCAGTCTCCTCTGATCCCTACTCCCACAATTTAGATTAACTGTAATACCATATAATGCCACATAGTGGCAGAAGTGAAAAGACAATATTTTGACCCACATTGTAGATACATCTAAAACATTACAATAGTGGTTCTCATGTGATGATAAAATTGATGATGTGATGTGTTAACCTTTTTTGTAAAAAGGACAATGTCTCTATTATTTTATTAAACCCTTGCTAACCCTTTCTTTTGGAAAGAATATAATCCACAATTCTCTCATTATAATCAATCATTTTAATCAATATATGGAGAAGGATCAATATAGAATCAATCCTTTCATTATGGTGGTAAACAATACTAAAAACAAAGGATCTAATTTAAAACATTCTTCAATTTTACAGATTTGTTTTTCTTATAAACCTTTGATATATTCTGCCATTCTGTCATGCAACACAAATAAATACTTCAATGACACAGCATGAGCAGAAGTCTAAATACAAATCTATAGGTAAACTCATTTAAAAGAAAAATGTGTCAAGAACAAATGGGTACAAAATGTAAGTGTTTAAATGTTTTCATGGTGAAAACAAAATGTCCACATTGGTCAATAAAGGGTTCGGACCACATGTACTGAAACTTTTCATACTACTGACTGACTGATGATGCTACTTGTTTAGTTAAGGCTACTGTAGCTGAACATATGGTCACATACTAGTGATAATTGCCAAATTAAAGCCACTGTGTGTTGAATAACTTCTTTTTAAAGCGTAAACGTATGGAGAACGATCTCTAAACTGAAGACACAGTTCAGTCCCAGGGATTTGAGACTGGGTGGGGTGGGTGATTTCACTTAGAATGTCAATGGAGGGGTCATTCATGAGTTGCAACATCCTTTGAGCAAATTAGGTGATGCTGGAAAATGCTGGTGGTGACACATTGATACCAAACCAGTTAAACATCTGAGTGGAGACAAACAGAACACTAAATGCCCATCAACCTTACATGCCCACCCGTGTCTCTGGCATTCTGTAGTTTCACAATAGTATGTGGCCCATAGGGCAGGAGCCTATCTCCTGTTTCTATAGCGTCCGGCGGCTTGATGTAGAAGTAGCCTACATCCCCCAGCCATGATGTACAAGAACACCCCCTGGACATGATGCTAGTACAGTATGTCACAACCCTTGATCCTGAATGCCAAGCAGGAGGCTTTGGCTCCCATTTTGTAGCCTTTGGTATGACCCGTCGGGGAATTGAACCCTGACCTCCTAATCTCAGGGCGGACATACACTAACCACAAGGCCTCAAAATGTGCTCAAATACTTTGCATTTAGTACTAACGAGGGTTAAGTATGTTGTATGCATGTGTGAGTGTAATCTGTCTCTGGTTTCTATATTGTCTAAGAGAAAGAACTGCAAAGCAGAATGCCTGCAACACTCCAGATTAAACAAAAGTCTCAAGGTGCAAGGCTCAACAACAATGTCATAAAGCCAGCACACAATAAAGGTCCTTTTCACAGTTTTATTTACCTCTTCACGGACAGAGCAACGGATGTTTCAACCTAACAGGTGGAGCGTGGAGGAACTTGTGAGTTAATCCACATAATCAGTCTGGCAATGGCAGGCTTTGATTGATTGATGTACTTTATTTAGTAAGACATGAGAACATCAGTACATGGAAGTACAAATTCACAATACAAGGTCTACTAAACTGGGAGACTCATTAAGCACTGAGCTTGTTTAAGATGAGATCCCCATGCACACAAATCATGATGACATATAAGAGACAGACAGATATACACACTACTATACAGAATGTCATACAATCAGCTTACAGGTTACTGGTATGAAGAGTGAAAAAAAATGTACAAGAGAAAGAAATAGGGGGGGGGGTAGGGGGGTAGGTTAAGACTTAGACACTTAGCCTCCTGAAGGTGTAGCTTTAGGGCAGTTTTGAAAGTGAGTAGGCTAGTGGTACAGTACCTAGTAGATAACAATAAAATAAAATAAATAAATAAACAAACAAACAAACAATCACAACACACCATTCCCCTTTAAAGTATGGATGACTTGCCTTCTATAGAAGGCAGGTGTGTACAAAGGTACAAGGTGTGTACAAAAACAACTTGTGAAGCAACTTTGAAGTTACTAAAATCTAGGGTTATGTATTGTGTTTATTCTGATACATTTTTATATAACAAGCAGGACTTGTTCCAATGCAATATGGTTCCATGCCAATTCCTTTTCTGCTTGCACTGCAGCACTTTATTGCCAGACAGACATAGACACAGAAATAAAGTTGAATTGATCATAGGTCTATTAAATACAGAACAAGCCCAGTAGTAGGCCTAATTGCATTGAAGAGTTAATCCATTAAATGAAATAGGCTTTTGGGATCAATTCGATTTGTAGGTTGTTGATTCAGTCTAGGTCTCTGGGAGGATAGTGGTTCCCAAACTTTGAAGCTCAAGACCCAAAAGAGAAAGTAGATATTTGCCCTGGACCGAAACTAGTGAATAGCTACAATTTCTACAAGCTCACAACGTGTTGTGAGCTTGTAGATCGGCTATTTTCACTACTCCTTAAACATTCGTTTTCGAATTGATTCTTTCATTTTTGGTATTTATTTAGGAGATTATTTTGAAAAAATGTCTGGATTTAATTCATGAACATTTAGAGGTGGAAATTGAAAATCATTTGAAATAATTAAAAATGAAACAAAATGAAAGAAATGAAAAAAATTAAGGGGATATTTACTTGCTATGCGACCCATAAAAAAATGGTCCGCGACCCAAATCACGGGTCCCGGCCCACTGTTTGGGAAACCGTGGTCTAGGAGGTCTAGAGCGGATACGGAAACGGCACAGGCTACGGAAGGCGGTGTCTAGACCGGATCACGCTGATTAATTCTGAATGAAAATCAGTGATGATGACGCTCGTGTGAATATGTGTTGTTGTCCCCGATACCATCACATCACACAGTGAGTGCAACCAGGCCAGCACACCTGAAGACTGAGTGCACCGCACCGCACCGCCCGGGCCGGTTCAGCAGGACCGTGCCCTCTGCCCTGTCAGAATGTCATCTGCACAACCGGTTGGTTGAGGTTAAAAAAAGCCTAATTTATGCTTGTGTCGGGGCCCTGGAAAATAGCAACCCTACAAGCTCTCTGTGAGCTTTTAGGTCTTGCTTTTCTTTTCCAGCTCGAGACACGGTCGTACGACGAGGTATACACGGGGCGTCACTGGAGGGATCTGACGTCACCGCCAATCACATTAGTCCTGTCACTCAATCACTGGAGTATGTTGACGCGCCCCGCCCACACACAGTACAACAAGTCACAAACACGCTCATTAACTTACATAAACTGTATTGGTGTGTAATGTGTGTAATGCCCTGTGTAGCTGAATAATCACCAGAACACGCTTGTTTTCCCTTTGCTGTGGTCATGAACGGATCTGCAGCTGTGATGGTAAGTTGACGTTTGGTAAATAATTTGAGTGGTGGTCACACGTGTGGATTAATTTTTTTTCAACTTGAGAGAAGTTTGATTGAAACTAAAGCTGGATGTATGTTGATGATATGTGTGAATGTCAGGAGAATGGAGGAGAGGTGGAGACTGGACCTCATTCCTACTTCAGAGAAAGGCGTCCGGTGAGTAGATTAATCAAATTAGTTTGTTTGGCTGTGGTTTAAAAAAAAAAAAATGTCCATGTCATCTTTCATATTTATATTGTTGTGGTGAGCAAACGATAAAAGGTCATCCCTAGGACTAAAAGTCGTTGGACGTGAATGTAAAATTAATTGAATGTAGCTACAGCTCATCATCAGGAGGACAAGGAAAAAAACACCACAATTTTATATACATATATAATATATGTATAAAATGGTGTTTTGTTTTTTTAAACCCTTTTTTGTTATAAAAACATAGCCTACCTAGGCTACATTAAAAACAAATGTAGGCTATAGGCTATTTATCTCTCTCTTGCCCTTGCACCATGCACTGCTCTCCTAACCTTTTAAACAGGATTCAGAACAACCCATATATCTCTCCATCCATAAGGCTCACAGAGCCACAGCTATCCACACACACCATCTTGATAAGCTCCCAAACCTTTATTAATAGACAGACAATAACTAACTCACAACATTTTGACCTAAATGAGGTCTTGGGGTCCAGAAGACCTCCTGCTGATGTCACACTACTGTATGACATGATGACATCATCTTCAACTGTGTATCAGTTAGGGTGACAACAACACCATAGTATCCTATCCCATAGACATTAGACATCTTGTGATCCCCCTTCTACGTAGGCCTGTCACGATTTAAGATGACATTTAAGTTGACGATTAATTGTCATACACATAATTGTGATTAACAATTTAATTGTGTTCTTGGCATTGGACATTGGAACATATGAATCAAAATGTAATTTCTGTTTGCCATTTAGGCTTCGTTTTTTTTGCACAGGGTAGATATGACAAATAATTTAAATATACAAAGAAATCCCTGACATATTTAATAATTTTATACTTTTTATAAATAATTAAATAGCTGATCTGCAAGCTTACGACGTGTTGTAAGGCTTTTAACAATGAGACGATTATGTAATAATTTCGACAGGCCTACTTCTACAGTGTGTTCACTGCTCTGTTTCGAACAATAAACACTGTGTGATGTCTAGTAAATTCTGCTTTAAGTGCTGACATAATTTCTATGACTCACTCACCTACATGAAGAATAATAGTAGTCAAACATTTGATGTTAATAGGTTTAGGCTAATAGGAATTCAAGTGTCCTTGTTGATTTGAGTTGCAGAGTTAATCTCTTTGCCTTGAGATATACATGTATACACAATTCTGTAAAGCTTGTTTGTAGTGTCAACTACATACTGGGTTTCCGAGGCTACATACTGTTTGACATACCGTGACAATGTTTTAATAACTTCACAGAGTATGATGAAACTACAAGGGATGCTAAAGAGAGTCCCTCAAAGTCCATTCAAGGTGAACACACACACACACACACACACACACACACACACACACACACACACACACACAGGTCAGAGCTACGCCCACTCCAATTATTCCAGTGAAGTGGCAAACCCTGGAGTGCACGTGTAATAATAGGGAGGGACATGTTCCCCTAATATATATTTATTCGACTTTTTACCCACTTTTTTTCTCCCCAATTTAGTCGTTATGCCAATGAATTCCTCCCCACACACATTTCTGTGTGTTGACACTGCTGTTGTATCGTACTGACTCACCTGCCAGTGAGCAGCCCCCAACGAGAGGACGTCGTAGAGCCTCTGTCCTACTCCTCCCGCCCAACACTCCCTGCTGACAGGTTCCGCCATAGACATATAAAGGTAGACGCCTCCTCTGGCTCTGAAGCGTCGGCATCTCGGACGCACTTCCGCTTCCTCTATGCTTCTGGGGGGCAAGCTGGAAACTTCCGTGTGCGTCACAGAAGGGGGCGTTCGGTAGGCCAATCAGAGGCAGGTGGGGTGGGTCTTTTCTTAAGAGGCAGCCGCGCAGCAACTAGTCAGTTAGACGCGCTGTGATTGGCCAGTAGTTAACGTGATGTGATTGGTCAGTAGTTAAACAGCCCCCCGGAAGAGCCTTGTATCGAGAGACCAGTCGTTACAATGAACTGCAGAGGCCAATGAGGTATCTAGGTTTCTATATCTATGGGTTCCGCCCCACCCGTACCATTACATGCAGTAACAATTGTCACCCTCCACGCCCGGCTTCCCTCCCCCGCAACATGGGCCAATTGTGTTCATATAGACAATTGTGTTCGTATAGACAATTGTGTTCGTATAGAGACTATAGAGCATCGCAGTTCCCGCCCCTTCCGGGTTCCACCGCAAAATACTCAATGCATTTTTCCCATTGACATTTCCAAAAATATTTATATCAATTAATTTAAGCCTAGAATCAAGCCATCCAGGGTCCTGGTGAATCATGACCATAAAACGTTTGATTCTGTGATTATTATTTTTTTGAAAACGGCAAAACAAAGGGTATTTATTAAATATAGTATATCATATAATTAAATATAAAATAAAAAAAATCAGAGAAAAAAACGTTTTATGGTCATGATTCACCAGGACCCTGGATGGCTTGATTCTAGGCTTAAATTAATTGATATAAATATTTTTGGAAATGTCAATGGGAAAAATGCATTGAGTTTTTCCTTCCGGCACCAGGAAAAACCAGGAAGTGGGCGGGAGCTGCGATGCTCTATAGACAGACTCCGTGGTGGTGGGCAGTTACTTTACCACTATGCCAACCGATCACTATGCCTTTGTCTTACTAACTTTGTGGGGACATCAAAATCTAATTTTCATTAAAAATAAAATGTGTATTTAACCTTCTAAAAATGTGTTTCCCTTACCTTAAAACAGCAGTATATGCAAGCCCTAAATGCATAATTCATAAATTGTAATGTAATTGTAAATCTAAAAATATCTTTATAAAAAACACATTAAGGACCACAACGTCCCCACAAATGTATTAAAACATGACACACACAGACACACAGACTTGCATGGTGGTAAGCTAACACCAACTGGTAACATATTAGAGATGTACCGAACTACAGATACAATCTTTTTCCATTCCGATCCCCATAACTTGCATATCAATCGATACCGAGTAGCCTAGCGATCCGATACCAGTGTGTAATTTAACAAGAATCTAGGACAAGTCGCTCACAAAGTTGGGTCCAGGGACTCTCTGGGTTCCTTGAGGGTGTTCCAAATGGACCCTTACAGGTCTGTAACTCTGAGAGTTATGGGGGTCCTTGAAATTTAAAAGTTTGAGAACCACTGATCTAGGAATAAATAAAAATGTAGTGCAGCTACAATTTAGTAAAATAATAATGTAAATAGTACAGTTGGAGTACAAAACAGTACTGCAACATCAACTACAAAATAATTGATGACTGTAAATGACATCATGTGATAAATTACATGGTATCGGAATGGCATTAACTGACCTACTCGCCGATACCGATATCAGCATTTTAGGCAGTATCGGCAGCTTATCGACAACTCTATAAAATATAATTTTATGCCCAGTGATGCTGACGCTGTTAACACTTGTCCTCCCCCCCAGATGGCTCATGTTTTTTACAACCAAGGTTTATATTTGAGCTTGTAATTAAAGAAAATAAAAGATGAGTGTTATTTTTTTTTCATTGGTACTGCTTTCTATAGTTCTAGCAATTTTCGCGATATTTTTTTTACAGTGGGCGGGGGCATTCTGTCCGGTGGCTAAATATGCCTTTTTTACACAATAAAAAAGGTCCTGTGGTCTTTGATGGCTAGATGTGAGTTATTGGGGGCTAGAAGAGCTACTGTAAATAATAATAAAGAAAACACCGGGTTATTATGTAAAAAAATACATATTTAGCCACCGGACAGAATGCCCCCGCCCACTGTAAAAAAGATTGCGAAAATTGCTAAAACTATAGAAAGCAGTAAATTACAAATTTTGAACACTAATATTTTATTTACTTTAATTACAATCTAAAACATAAACCTTGGTTGTAAAAAACTAAAGTTGTCCTTTAAAGGGATATTTCACTTTAAAAAAACAATTGGATTCCCAAAAGCCTGAGTAGACGATAAAATTACCCACATTTTTTTAAAAGTGAAATATCCCTTTAAGCCCTATATTCTTAGTATATTTTTTAATATGCAGTTTTTTAATTTGCCCAAAATAGCGACGCCATGCAGGATTAATGTGGTTAAACCTCCTATTGCAGTTGTCCTGTCCCTCGCTTATGCTGTGCTTTCTTAGTCTTTCTTGATTTGCTGGTTTGTTACAACCAGGGACTGATTTCTAGAGGAGGGGTTGTTGTTGTTGTTATCACCTTGAAGAATGACTCAGAATGAATCAGCAGTTCTTTTTATGATGTTGCGGTGACTGAGTTTTTAATAGCATGTTGATAATGTCCCAGCAGTGAGGAATGTTTCAAATTTCAAATTGTTGTCTACACTGTGTAACGATGCATGAGCCGTCTTTGTACATTTGGCATGTGAAATATGAATCAAATGAAGGTATGGTTCTGACATTGTTCTCTAAACTGTACTCATATGCTGTGTTCACACTAATGACACGGAAGCAACAAGCGCTCCAATGACGCAGTGAAGTGTCAATCAATCCTTTTTTTGTTTCACCCTTTCCAGTCACCTTCTCTTAACACACAATTCCTGTGCTTGCTCCATTACTTGAATTGAAGAAAAAACGTATTCCTGCCATTAACCGGTTCCCTGTGCTGTTTAAACCTTTTTTTTACATTTAGTGTGTCCTCGTGAGCAACACTTCAACAGCGAATAGGCAGCAGTGTAGCGTGTTCATTTTGTAGCTTTTGTTGCAGCAAGTCTGAACGCAGTCATGATGACCTTTACTTAATATCCTTTATGGTTGTCTTTGTGTTTTTTTCTTCTTTTTCTCTTACCTCTTGTTCTGTCTAAAGGACAGGGATGATGACCTCTCTGCCTCCGGACCAGATGTGGCAGATGACCGCCAACCACGCCAAAGATGGGTGAGCAGAAAGTGTTATTTAATATTCTTATTATTACCTCACTTATGGGTCCATTTGTACATGGCCAGAGTTACATTACCACTCAGGTAATTGCTCTTCCTTATACCGAAGACAAAAAAGGCTTTGTATTATGAACCTCTAACCTCAAAATTTGGTTTTTAGATTAAATATTTAAGTTTATTGTCAATGCATGCATACAAATAATACCATGAAGTGTTACTTGTCCATGTAATATGCTAATATGGCCATACAAATAATAAAATGTAAACATGCTTGGCAAGGAAGAGGGACAGAACATAATCCTGTACTTTTCATAAAACAAATTAGACGCCAGAACAAACAAATACTTTTGTGTTACTACTATGTTAAACCTGTCTGTGTAGGGAATACATTGCTGTAGCCAGCCATTCTCCCCTGGTGTGGGATAATCTATGTATACAGATCCTTCTCAAAAACGTAGAATATCGTAGAAAAGCACATTTTCTTCTGTAATATAATGCAAAAAGTGAAATTCTAGATTCATGGCTCATAAAGTGAAATATTAATCTTGATGATTATGGCATGCAGCTCATGAAAGAAAAAAAATCCATATCTCAAAATATTAGAATATTACATAATCCCACTCAAAAAATGGATTAATTCTCAATACAGAAATGTCGACCATCTGAAAAGCATGTTTATTTATGCACTCAATACTTGGTCTGGGCTACTTTTGAACAAATTACTTCATCAATGGGGCGTGGCATGGAGGTGATTGAATACTTTATTAGTCAAAAATGTAATCAGCACGTGGTACCGTCAGACATTCAGGCTAAAAGGATAACGCAAAAAAGTCCTGGGGACTTGTTTCCATTGTCGTCCTATGTATTCAATTCATCAACATAGTATAAAAATAACGCAATAATACATGTCATCAACAAATACAAAACAGCGGCAGTGAATTCAAATATATTCATTAATAATACACAATTAATGGATTCTAGGGAGGAAATTACCATAGGATCAATTGAGAAAAGTTTGGCAGTGACAATTGGTTCCCAAACATAATATGGAATTTAGTGTTTAGTAATCATACTAAATATAGACTAGAGGCATGTAGGAAGACGAAAATAACCAAAATTGTTTGATCAACTCCTCGGATGGTACCAACATCTGGATTGGCTGCTCTACTATGTTTAGAATACCAGTCGCTCATCTTTCCACTTGATTGATTGTTTTGTTTACATTTTCTTTGTTCAGGGTGGAGTCAAAACTGAAGACGGCCCGGCCCTCCCTGCTGGTGCACAGGTACAGCTTCCAGCCATTGTTGTGGTGCTGTTTAACCCATTCAATCCCGGAACGTTTTTTTATTTTTTTTAGCTATAGCCATTACTTTTATGCTTTTTTTTTTTTTTTTTACTCAAAGCTTTGCTTCTGGGGATTATACAAATGACTTCTAAATCCTAACAGTGTTTAAAAAATATATAATAATCAGTCGTTCTCAAACTTTTTTCATGTCAAGTACCCCCAAAATTATATGTATTTGTCCGCGGACCCCCCCCCCCCCCCCATCTCAAAATATTTTGTTCCAGGGACCCCCAGAAGATTCGCACAAATTTTTCCTAAAAAATGGCAGATCTACAAGCTCATAGCACGGCAATGAGCATGTATATCTGCTATTTTTGAATAGCCAAAGGAATCTATATGCTTGATCCTGTTTGTTGATCAAGGAATGCATAAGCGTACAATGCAATCTTTTGTTTGGCCTTGCCTTTAAATCTGTCTGTTTATCGGAAATGTAGGAAAAAGGTTGGGTTGCAGTGTTAAGTCATAGTCCATGTCGCAGTAGGTCGGTATGTGCATGACTGTATGCACGTGCACACACCTGCTTTGAGATGGAAGATTTGCCAAGGCCACCACTGAACCAATTCAACCTTTTCCTGCTCTACATGTGCGGATGTGTTTATTTTCATTGGGTGCACTTTGTACACAATGCACTGTCATTGCCACTCTTCACAAATCTGTCGACAACGGAAAAACTCCTCTCTCTGTAATGCTGTCATTCTTTCAGAATGGAGTGTCAGATCGTGGAGCATGGAATCCGTTCCACTGCAGCCCTCAGGTATGTTTTCAGCTGTCTTCCTAGAAGAGTGAAGTAATTTGGCAACAGACCAAGTGAAATATTACACTTCTTCCTTATGTCTGACTTCTGCCCCCCTCCCTTTTCTGTTTATTAGAATGGAGTCGGTGCGGATTTGTCCAGAGTCAATCCATTCTATCAACATTATATTGTATGTATTTTTCTTATTCTTTTGTTTGTTTTCCCTTGTGTTTCATCAGATTATATATTGGAAAATGAACTGAAATGAATGAAAAAAATTTACTTGAGGTAACTTACATTCTTATCGTGCAGACAAATTGGATCCATTTATGACGCATTTTGACACACCAGTCCACTAAACGTTCTGGCCAGTGGGGGGTGCTGTCTGCGGTTGGTGATTGGCTTTTGCTCTGTTGTTTTCAACATGACGGCCACATCACAATCTCATTTTACAGCTAAACGCTACGCTAAAGTATTTTTCTGAAAACATTTGATTTGTAAAAAAAGGCAATGAAGTAACAGAATCTTGATTCAGGCCCGGGCGGCTGGCGTAGCGGTACGGGCACCGTCAGCGTGTTGCGGGTTAGAATCCTGTTCCTGACGACCTTTGCTGCGTGTCACTCCCCATTTTTCTCTCCCCACAAAGTTTGATAGTTTGATCTGGTGTTTCGCCAGCTGGCTGTGTTTTGCAAAGTCATAAAGTTGAGGTAGAGTCATGATTATGCAAGTTCAGATAATGCCAGTTGGTCCATCCATCGACTTGCTGTATTGTAACCATCAGAGTGTAGAACACAGAGTTGCGTCACGCTTTGATCTTGCTGCAAAGCGGGATGCTGCCTCCTGTAGTTCCAAACATTGGAACTTCCTCATTCCATTCTTACAATGGGAGTCAACGCTAGTGTTGTCACTCTCATAGTTATATCACGCTGGTATACATCACGCACAGCCTGGCTAGATCTCCTGCTCTGCATAGAAAAGGAATTGGGCCGTTCAACAGATCCAGTGTGTCTGCACTCTGCACCAGTAGTTCATGTAATGATGGGGAATGAACATCAACGATTCCTTTTATATTTTTGAAATATTGAATGATGATGGTTGATGGTTTGTCTTGAAAGGATATAGATTACTTGGAAATTAATTCTTCATTGATTTGTATTGTAAAATCTGGTGTCTTCTTAACAACTTTGTACTTTGGCCTTAGGAGTCCAGCAGTAAAACTATCAACACGGTGAACATAAAGCCAGATGCACCAGAAGATGCAAGCCTCGCTACCATCTTTGCTCCTCCACCTGAGTTTCAGAGTTCTGGCTTTCAGACCAAGTCACCAGATCCCCGAACAGACCTGTTCCAAAGCCATACCCCAGACCTCCTCCGAACCTCAGCCTTGCCCGAGAAAACACCTGGTAATGGGAAGGGTTTTCACAAATCCCCCCTGACATCGCTGGATATTCTTGGGTCAACTCCACTGCAAAAACAGGATGTCTCCCAAACCCCGAGTTCAAATGGCGCTTGTCATTTAAAAGCCACTGAAAGAGATGACCTTGTTCAGGGTGGCCAGAAGGAGGATTTATTCCAAGCCATGACCACCAAGGAGCCCGAAGTTTTCAATACCTACCTGGATAATTTTCTGGACCCCTTCCAGCCCCCTTCAAACAAGGGTGAGGATGTATGTCAACCTACGCCTTCTAAAGAATTGGAATTGTTCCAAGCACCTCCACTCACTGAGGGAAAGTCCTCATTTGACTCTACCAATTCTAAGGCCTTGGAGGATATATTTTCATCAGCGTTCGCAGAAGACCCATTCCCAAGTCCCAAACCAGAGAATCCATTCCAGCTTAGTCCCAATACATCAGACCCCTTTCCATCTACTCCATCTCAATCACACAACTCTTTACCAGATCTTTCGAATGGGACTACTCCAGACATCTTCCAGCCCCAGACCCCTGGCAGTTCTCAGCCCTTGCTCACAACCAACAGCCGAGACATTTTTAGACCGAAAAAACCTGAAGCCTCCAAGTTCACATTCTCCCCAATGCCACTTCACAACTCATCAGAAACCAGCAATGTTTTCACACCCAGTTTGGCTGATACGCCAACACCAACACCACAAACACCTTCAAGTTCCCATCTCGACGTTCACCCAAGCTCTTCTGACAGACCATGTGATGTTGATGTTGTGTTGACCACTCCGCATGGAACAAAGCACGGTATTCTTCTGCCTACGCCTTTCATCCAAGCCAGGAATTTGCCGATGTCACCTAGCGAAATTACCCCTGGAATGACGCATGTAAGTGTCTTGTCGAACCAGATCTTGGTCAATTAACATCTGGAAATAATTAAGCTTGTTCTGATCTATTTGACTGAGCAGGTGGGTGAGGCACACCACATTTAGACCTGTCTGTCAGTGAGTGTTTTGTAAGCTGATTGTAATCCTTTGATTGACCTTAATGGTATTGTGCTACTGTGGCAAACCCAACCAATCTGGCACGTAGGTGACATTTAAGAGATCAAGCTTAATTTTCTATTTTCCTTTATATTTTAATTTGTAGGATCTTTTCACAGTACAGTATGCGACTCCTGTATTGCAGTCGCAACACACACAACCCTATATATATATATATATATATATATATATATATATATATATATATATATATATACACACACAGGTATATTTGTGTATATGTCACAGGTAGATTGGCATTCCAGGTAGATTGGAAGTGGATCGCTTGTTTTTAGGCTCGGGGCGGGGCTGCGATGCGAGAACGACGAGAACAACAACATGAGTATACATACATACCGGCCTCAGTGGCGCACTTCGATAATCATTGG
Organism: Gymnoscopelus braueri; assembly: GCF_963280865.1. NCBI lineage: Eukaryota > Metazoa > Chordata > Actinopteri > Myctophiformes > Myctophidae > Gymnoscopelus > Gymnoscopelus braueri. Next base: position 20,408,261 of record NC_137620.1, read on the forward strand.
ACTCCCCATCCACTATCACTGGGAGTCTGGGTTTGACTCCCGCTTGGGACATTACTTTTTCAAACAACCGCGGACTATTTTTTTTCGCCGATAAAGTATAGTTTTGGACCATGACGGAGGCGCGCCGACTCAGGAGACCTTGAGGCCAAGGAGTCGCGCCCGAGCGCCTCCAGGCGTGAGTGCCCGCGACGACCGGCCGATGGTCTCCTAGTCGACTAAGCGCCGTCCGAGTTATGTACCGATAGGCACAGAATCGTAAATGATGTTGTGGGGACTGCGTTTGCCCCGCTATGGTTTGCCCCAACTGCCACTCACTGCACTAACATAGCCCGCCAACCCCGCCTCCTCAGGCTCGCCCATGGAATAAGGCTGTTCGCGGGTGTGTGTGTGCACGCGCGTGCATGTGCGCGTATGCGTGTGTGTGTGCTCGTTTGTGCGCGTGTGCATGCGTGCGTGTGTGGTGTGGGACTCATGTCTGGCTTGCATTGCCCTCTGGCGTTGGTTCTACAGAATTGCCTGGGGGGCGGACGGGCGGTGAAAACAAGCGCTTCTTTTCCAATCTACCTGGAATGCCAATCTACCTGTAACATATATACTGTATGTGTGTTTACACTAAAGCATGTTTGATATCTGGTATTTTAAATCACTACGTTGTGCTCTCAAGTGTGCCATTGCTTTTACAAGGCCTGTGTGTTTGCTCTTCTGATACTCGTACTTGATCAGAAAATTGTTATAAACACATGACCGAGATCATAACTGCTCTAACCAACCTTACAGGTGAAGACCTTCAGCCGCCCCCCGAAGCCACTACCTCGGACCAGACCACCCAGACCAAAGAAACCTGTAAGATTTCTGCTGCTGATTATACTAAGGCTGCATCCCAATAGCTAGTATTCATATCTAATAAGCGTTCTCTTTAGAATCTCAGACATTCTAAGAAATGTCCCCAAACACTAGAGTGCATAGAATCTGTTCTTCATAGGGGTTATTTTTTAGTAGTTTTATATGGTGTAGTTTTGGTGGTGCAGGCTTTCCCATAATGCATGCTGCATATCTACTGTAACAGTTAAGAAATGGCTGCAAGCTGATTTATATAAATGTAAGATTGAAATGCTTGTTTAATGAAATGAATCTGTAGCCGCACCATGTTGTTATTCGGCATCAATGAAGAAAAAGTTAAAAAAAAGAACCTTATCAAGAGTCATTTAAGGATCTAGGTGAGGGGTGAGGTTATGTCTTGATTGCAATCACCTGTTTGCAACCATGTGAATAGTACAAAGGGAACTTCCCTTTCCACTGGCTCTTTATACAATATCGTAGCCTGTCCCACTTGACAATGTTTTGCTACGTTTTCTCAGTGTCAAGTCTTATTTCATTCTAATTAGAACTCTTCATTAAAAGACTAGCTTTTGATATGCTGCCAAAGACATATCTTCTTTTTAATTGACTAATGCCTCTACAGTTATACTAAGACTAACACAACATATGGCTGTATTTTTAATACTAAGACGAAGATAGCATAAGGCCTTATCAACTAATATCTACTGTGACTAATATTTTCTGTGAACTTGTATCTTTTTTTCCTTTTTTCCCCCAGAGTGAGTCTGAAGTAACATCTCCCCTAACATCTCCCGTACCATCTCCCAAAACTCCTCCTAACCCTCCCCCCAAACCAGCTGTCAGAATCCCCCCCAAACTAGCCCCTAAGCCAGTTCCTCAAGCCACAACAATGCCACAATCACCTCGAGTGAGTATGCAACTTTTTTTTATTAAATGCCCTACCGATGATTAAACATGACCAATAGTATAGTAGTTCAATATCATAGTGAAATACAGTCACGATTTGAATCACCCGGACAGTTTTTAATATGGTATGTTTTAACTGATGAGCTTCTTTTCTTATTTTCCTAAGCCTGACACCGTTGTACAACGCAATGCGACGCATTGTGAGCTTGTAGATCTGCTATTTTCCCTGTGTATCTATGTATGAATTAAACGTATAGGCCTAGGGACCTAATACACAAGGGACTCTAGGGTTACTGTGGTTAACATTGAGGAACTTTCAATGAATGTTCATTGCGAACGCAGCGGAAGGAGGCGCGCGCCTCCGCACAAGTGGAGCTTACTATGAAACCGTGCTCGGGTTGTGTGTCTGTCTGTGTGCAGTATTGTGTGCACTGCCTGTGTGCAGCCGCACCCCCATGTGACTCACACTCTCATTGGCTGCTGACAGATCTCTGAGTGCACTACAGTGTGGCTGAAATCCGCCTGCCCCTGGGTGACTAATTACACTCCTCTGAGAGAAATATAGCAGCTACAGTCAAAAATAACACATCTAAAAGCATCTAGACGAGTTCAGCTATTGGGATATCTAAGAATTCCATGTCATTTGTGCATATTTCAGGCCGGATGGCAAGTTGAAAACGCCTTAGTTTGAGGACAGTTTTAGATTGCTCATTCCTTTCTATTCTTCTTATTGTTATTTTCGAGCTGCCTTCGCGCGTCTTACTTGTACATGATAAGAGAATCAGTGGACAAAGATACCAGTGGTAAAATATCATCCCACTGATGACATTTGGATTCTTATTTTACAGGAAAGTCAACCAGTCAAACCTGAAAGCTTTGTGGTCTTTGAAGACATTCTGCTCATTGGAGAGGTATGACAAGATGCAGTGAAAATGCATTACATTTAATTTGTCACACCTTTTTCTCATAACATCAAGTGTGTGTGTGTGTGTGGTTGTGGTTGTGGTTGTGGTTGTTGTGTTGTGGAAATGAGATCATAAAGATAGACTGGGTGGAAAAATACAGTGTTAAAGGAAAACTGTCTATTCATGGTGTGTGTTCATGTCACTTTTCTCCCCAAACAGGAAAGGTGTGTCGAGGACTGGCCTGAGAACAGTCCTCAGCTCCAACCCGAGTTCAAACCAGTATGAAACCTTTTCAGTCTTTTAATTAAATTAGAATCTACTGTACACCTTTTTCTTTTAATGTAGTTCCATGTCATCAGGCATCCTTTGGTTCTTTAGCTCCCTGTGCCCAGTGCCATGTGTTTTAGGGATGAGTTCTTGGCCATTTTTTTTGTAAACATGTACTCTTTTAAACGCTGTTAAATGAAGCGTGACGTCATATTTATACAAATGAATATTGCTGCGCATGTGACAAGCCCTAGAGCAGCAACAGTATCATACTACTTGAACGCAGCAAAGCCAGACTTCTCATTACAAACGGAGCCCACAGGGTGAACACAGCAGCATCCAGTTAAGCAGTCATCTGTTTTTCTTAGCTTGTTTTGACGTTTAATATGATAGATTTTGTGGTGGGCAGCAACAATGCATATTTGATACATACGTTGGATTAATCCAGAAAGTTAACATGGTGGTTCTGTAGGCACTAGGCAATTTATCTGTGACTACTAGCAGCGCACATTATGTCGGCACAAATTAAACGTCCCATCCCTAATGTGTTTATGTCGTAATCACACTTTGGTAGAGGTTTGGGTTGTGTAGTTACATTGCCGTGATGTAATTCCAGATATTGGTGAGATATCTTCAATGGTTGCTCTGTTGATAAAACATTTATATTCAAAAATAGTCTCTCCTCTTATAGCACATAAACAAACGCAAACAAAGCAAATTATATGTAACATTACAAAAACCGGTACAGCTTTTCTTTTATTCTATAAAAAATATACATTTTAAAGCCAACTTCCTGATGACTTTACTGGTATTTGAATATAACAATCTTGATCTTCTTCCTAATTACAATAGTAAAATCAACAGGAAATGTTTTATTTTTTTATACAAAAAAATAATGTAACGTTATATATTGGGAGAATCCGCTTTGTTCATGTTTGTTTATCTCCTAAAAGTGTGCTTTTGAGACCTGTTTTACTGTGCAATGTAAGTTAATGAGGAGATAGTTTTGGAACATCAAATGAGCAACTATAGAAGATATCTTGCCAATATTTGGAGTTGCATCATTGCAAGGCAACTACACTACACAACCAAAACCAAGTGTTGTTTTGCTTTAAAGGTGATCACCATGTTGACATTCCATGTGTTTATTTTTATTTTTATATATATACAGTCCTTGCATAATGCAGCAGTGTACCTCCTAAAGTATGTTCTGGCTTTATTAATTATGTAATGATTAATGCATTCCCCCCCCCCTCCCCCCCCTTTTTCAGTCTGGTAGGCTGAGACTACGACGGGAGTCCATGAAGGTTCAAGCTTCAATTCTATCAATCTATTGCTTGTTTAATATAGTAATATTATTGTTCTGTATTTTATTTTATATCTGATTTTATATCCTTAATCTATTTTCCCTTTTTCCCTAAAGATGAAAGTGGATTCTGATGGAGGGAGTGGAGAGGACCAGGATGGCAGCGGAAAACAAAACAAGGTTCTACATTTCACATTTAACGGTGTACTGTCAAAGATGAGCAATTACTAATCATAATACCCATACCCGCAGGTTTCAATCCAATGCAAATCATTGATTTAAGTGATGAAAAACATGATCAATATCAATAAAATGAATCAAACGTATAATATGTGCTGCCTTACTCCCTTGTTACTTGAATGTCCACTTAATTATTTATGAATGTATTGATATATATAACAATACGATTCATTGTAGGATGTATCAAAATATTGGCATACATTGGGTTGCATTGTATGCGTTTACAGTATGTTAACAAGTACACTTCTATTACAGAATAAGATGAAGAAGTTTAGAGTGTCCCTAATTTCCAGAAGAGGGTCCAAGGTAATAACAATGTCCTCAGACAAGAAAAGACAATACATCCTATCAGTTATTGTCAATGTGTGTTAAGTTGATGTGTTTCTTAACGATGACTCACTTTTCATAGGAAAAATTTAGTGATGACGGTGATGGAAACACTGGGACACTACCAAGAATGTCCAAGGTAAAGACCAGGTGTTTACTGTATGCAAATATAATGCTAAATGGTGCATTTATTTAGCCCCTTTATCCAAAATGCTTTACAATGTGCATTATGCTTTACAATGTGCATTACGTTCATCCATTCACAAACACATTCACACACCGGAAACCATGCGAGGCCAACCTGCTCATCACGAGCAGTTACGGGTTCAGTGTCTTGCTCAACGACACTCTGACACTAACCCAGGGGCAGCCAGGGATCGAACCATAAACCTTCCAGTTAAATTTCCCTAGCAGCTGCTCTAGCTCCTGAGCCACTGCCACCCCCCAGTGGCCCAGGAGGTACCCCATGAGTATACGAGCGCTGGACTGTACTGTATGCATTCGTTGACCATGCAACGTCCCTGGTTAAATTCTGCCTGGACAGATGCATCCTGTCTCTCTACTCATTGCTGTCTAAATAATGACTGGCCTATAAATAATCTTTAAAGCAAAAATAAATGCATACGTTTGAACTGGATTAGACTTTTACTTGTAACAGAGTATTTCTACTTTGCAGTATTGATCTCTTTACTTAAGTAAAATATGTGAGTACTTTTTCCACCACTGGGTGAGTGCAGGTTTGTTGATGTTGACACATCTCTGTGTTGTGTGGTTCAGGCAGGGCTCCCGGGGACACATGTACTCAATGCTGGAGAACATGAAGAGCAGAGTGGTGCTGACTGCAAACCGGTACGATCATTAACCCTAAAAATTATGGAATCACCCTCAATGATAAGATTATGTTGTAATGTAACCCAGTTCAGGCCAAGCGATATTCACTGTTTGGTCCTGAGTTGCATTTTGTATTGTAAAATGAACTATAATGCTGTCAATCTTCATTAAAGTTGGTGTTAGTGATTAAAGTTAAAGCTCTATCCGAATTCTACCCATCGCTCCAGCTCAACTTAAATTCTATAGTGTTCCACTTCCAAATTCCAAATTCCAAAAACTCACCTTTTTGTTTCGTCACTTCAAATCTTACTTGTTTATCCTGTATCCTGTATGAGTTCTGTCTCCTGATTGGATGAAATTGGTATCCTGACCTGAACATTTATTTTCTCTTTACTGAGGAGCTTTAGACTCAGGAACAAACACTATAGTAATGATTGCTTTCAGAATATAATTATTTAACACTAATTTACAAAATATATAATATTTATGCCAGCATTTCTCTGGCTCTTAAACCCAAAAGCACAGACCGTGGAAATTTATAGTTTTGTTTGTTTCTGTTTACCAGAGGAAACCCCTCAAGGAAAAAGTACACCAGCTGCTTCGGAGAGCTTCCACCGCTTCCCCTGTACACGATAAAAAAGAAGATGACACAAAATATATGAATGGGCATGTACCCAAAGAATCAAAGGTAGGCCCACAGTATGTCGTATTCATGCATCAGTACATGAAATAAAGCATTGGGATGTTACACTCGACACAGCCCTGTTCGCTCTCCGCAAGGTCGGCTTGTAGTGTTCGTAGCGTGGAATCCTCTCCAACAGTACATGATTTAGGTTGGCTTTTGACTGTAGCTGCCCAAGTCTTCTCTCTGGATTGTTGGTGCAACTTTTGTAGCTCCGCTAGCAGCACGGCTCTACTGGCTGGATTGCCATGGAATTTTGTGTGCTCTTTCATGAACCCTGACGATGGCCCTTACTGATTTTGATGACCCCATGTCCCAATTCATTTAGCGCCACCATAAGGCCAACATTTCCGCTTGAACACAAGATATCTAAAAAAAAATCAGCATTCATGCTCCCTGGAGGATGAACTCTACTCATCTTGGTGGCGTGCTTATGGATACCACCGCTTTTCTAGGGAGACCCGCTGTGATTGGCCAGTAGTCGCTGTGATTGACTGTTCTCGTTTTTGCAACTACGTCTAAACCTAACCTTAATCCTAACCTCAGTATAACTGTGCCTAACCTTAACCTCCAGTAAAACCGAGCCAATCAGACATCCAGGATCTATCCTATAATGTTGGTGGAATCCATAATGACGCATCTTGGTGAATCCATGGCTTTTTGTGCAGCACCACCCGCAGGCCAGAATTTTCACTTGCATACAAGATATCTCAATCTAATTAGTCCATCAGATAGGCACAGGCCTACTTCAATTTTTTATTGGCAACGGCTATATTGAGCTCAATCAATTTCCGTTCAAATGTATGTTTTGTGTAATGTACATTGCCTCTGTAATACACACAGACTTTATCAACAACTGGCAACAGTGACTCACAAATGTCAGAGGTTGTAGTTCTGAGTGCTGACTGAGTGGTTTAACACGGACTCATTTGACCTCAGAACGGTCGTGGAAAAGAGCCTTTAGTCTTGTTTCTGAATTTATTTTGAATATCAGCTTCATGATAAGATTATACTGGAGAAGTACATTATCAATGTTTTTGTGTATGGATTATGAAGTATAGTATCAGAATCCACTTTGATTATGTCAATTATTTTTTGTATGTCTCCACACAAATAACTTCAAATTCAACCCAACCTTGACAGGTTCTTGTGTAGGTCTAAGTGTACTGTATCCATGCCATTGTTATAGTGATACTGATCTTGCTTCCTATGCCACAATAGGACGAGGAGGCGACATACAGGCTCACAGCACGACCATGGTCAATGTCAGAGGTGAATTACCTATTTACTGTATCTTCACTATGTATCTACCCACCTAGCTATCTTTCCTCCTACTGTGTCTACATATATACATGGGCCCCCGCTTGTTGCCTTGTGAGCTTGTAGATCGTCTATTTTCGCTGAATGTTTGCCCCCAGAAGCTGGTTTATCTTTTTTACTTTTGGAAGCCTGCAAAATTAGAAGGCACAAGCACTCTGGGGAAAAGGTACCCAAAAGTTGAGTTAGTGAAATGCATTGATGGGAAATTAATGCATACAATGTTAGTAACATGTACTGATGGGACATGAACACACTACACATTGTCACTCCCAGGTCGTAAGGTGACGAGTTCATGGGCAACCTCCTAGTGTTTGACGTGACAGGCTCCCCTGTCGTGGCATTTTTCAATGTTCCCGCGTCACATGACCAACAATGGGATGCAGACGTTCATTCTCGCTCCCAACTCGTAATAGGTTGACACACTAGTAAAAACATTAAACGTTTTAAATGACAACTCGGCACCATTCGAGTTGCATACTGATAATCTTGGAATTGCAAATCATGTCCTCCTCGTCGACATGCATACAATGTTTATTATGTGTATTCACTTAGAACGTTTAAGTGAACACAGCTGTGCGGTTATCTGATAATGATCCACACCGTCCGGCCAATTAGACTCGAGTATTGTCCGTGGCCATGATATTTTACATTACACACTTGGAACAATACACAAGCATGCCGACTTCCTGTTTTGTGTATTACACTCAAAGCCTCAAAAGTAAGAGTACTGCAAGTGAAACGGAACCAGATGTAACCTCTCAATACAGTGATAAGAGTTAAAAAGACAATGACTTGTTAAACTTTACTTCCTTGCTTGACTTAACATTTTGCTACAGGAGATGAAGTTGGACCGAAGTTCTGAAGGTGAAGAAGATGATGAAGAAGATGGGAATGAAGAAGCCAGCAACAATGGATTTGTACGCTTTTTATAATGAACATATATGCCAACCTCCATCAATTTAATTTGATATTTGAATAGATTCCCGTTTTCCTCTCACCTCTGCAAGTTGCTTTTGATTCAGACCCAGCTGCTCAGGTAATCTAACCTAGTCGTTTCTCTCCCCAGAAGAGGAGAAGGACCGTGATGAGGACCAAGTCTGTGCCCCACAGAGGATTTGCCATCAGCCTAGATAAGGTACAGGAGATAATGGTGCTCTTTGCAGTGTATATTGTAGCAATAACAACATCTTAATCCATTAAGACCTGAGGCCGATTCTACAAATGTCTTCTAAAAAAAACGTTAAACTGTACTTCTCCAATAACCGTTTTTTCTGAAAAACGTATGTTGCTATATCAGTGGTGCTCCAACTTTTTCATTTCAAGGACCCCGAAATTATATGCATTTGGCCGCCGACCCCATCTCCAAACATTGTTTTCCAGGGACACCCAGAAGCAAAGATTTGAGTTCAAAATGTTCGCTTTAAAAGAATATATATATATTCAAAGATTTGCACAAATTTCCAAGAATTTTCAAAAATAGCAGATCTACAAGCTCATAGTGCGGCACGAAGTGACGCACTATGAGCTTGTATATCTGCTATTTCTGAATAGCCAAAGTATAAAATAATACTTTTTAGCTAAAATCGAAAATGACACGGAATCACAGATGCTTTCCCGGTCTTAATGGGATCATTTGTACTGTATGATATTAATCAGATAACCCCTAACAGATCTACAAGCTTAACGCGTCACGATGTGAGCTTATATATTGGGTATTTTCGGCAAAAGAGATTTGGTGTGTAGAGAGGAAAAAGGAGCGGACCAAGTATATTGACCTGGTGGACAACTGTTTCATTGGTCTTTAATTTGTAATTTTGTATGAAATGTACTCTTTGATAGCACCAAGAGGACCATGGGAATTCACCTCGAAGAGACTCCAATAAGGTATTTCATGTTTATAGTATTTGAGTGTCTAAGAAACTGTCGATGCATTATGCAGTAGTTACAGTGTTTTCTCTCTGTCTCTCAGGAGAATCCTCATCATAAACTTTATGGTGCACATGGCCGGACGCATCGCAAAGAGTCACAGGTAGTGTACTGAAGGGAATGCAAAAGTTAACTTTTAAAATGCTCAACTCAAAATGTAAACTGTCATTTTTACACACTGGATCTAACACACTATAGGTTATTTATAGGAGTGTGTGTGTGTGTGTGTGTGTGTGTGTGTGTGTGTGTGAGTGAGAGATTTTCGTTAATTTACTTGGAAGCCACTCTTGAACACAAGGACTGCAGGCCTTATGTGAGTCCTATGTTAAGCTGTCATAATAAGATACTTTATTTATTCTCGTTTCACCCTCAGGATGAAAACTTTAATGATATTGAAGGAGCAATGGGCTTCACTTCACCGTCAACCAGCAAGGACAAGGTAATGAATATTAACATCACCATCACGTCATTCTAAAGTAAACCATGTTGGGGGGAAGTACTCTATGTTTAAAGAAATGCATATGATCTCAGTTGTCCTTTAAAGCTCTTGAAGTATGTGAGTAACTCATATGACTACCATAGTGACTTTTATCGTCTTCAACTTATGTAATAGGCTCTATGCACAGCCACCATATTGGAAAGAAATTGGCCAGAATGGAACAGAGCCTTCATTAGTGCCATTGGTAACATCAAGAGGCTAGAGTCAGGGTGCTGATATTGTGCATGTTGGCTCACTGGAAAGACTCTGCTACACCAGTGGGTCTCAAATTTGGGTCCAAGGACCCTTATGGTTCCTTGAGGGGGTTTCAAATGGCCCCTTATGGGTGTGTAACTCTGAGAGTTATGGGGGTACTTGAAATTAAAAAGTTTGAGAACCTCTGTGCTACACTAAATGGAATAGAGCCTTCATTAGGCACTTGCCATCTCCTTACTGTATCTCCTCATTGCTCCACTGTGACTGCAGTACAAACTTGTCACGCCTCTCATCCTTGACTTTCCATATCACAATGTGTCTCTCAGGCTGCTATCCTGGATGAAGAGAGCTCACAGAAGGGATGGTATCTAGCCTCAGATGGAGTAACGGGAGATGATTATCTCCCTGAAATGGAAGACTGCAAACCTGTAATTAGTTTTCTTCTTTTTAAATAAAGGATACTGTGGCACTTGGCCTTTCCGATAAAACACTACAGACATTTACTACGTAACACTACACGTAAAGAGAGCTCAGTTATTTGAGGCCTCCAAAAATTATTGCATGTGGAACTCAACATATTTTTTACAGTATTAATTTGTAATGAATGGATAAATGATAGATAATGGGCACTATCTGATGTCTAAATGTTTTCGGTTGCTATGTTCTGTCTGTAACCCTTTTTTATAATTGCATTGTTCTTAGAAGAAACCAACAAAGGGGAAACGGTTGTCTCTGGGTCGACGCAAATCTAAGGTACAGTAATTTTTCTGCAAAGTGCCTGGTTGCCTTCTTTACATGAATGTTTCACAGAGATTTAGTGATGCATTTGTATCGTTTAGGATGACATGTTTGATGAAAAAAGCCCTCGGAAATGCAGCGTATCAACGGAGATGGACGATGATGAACAGAATGGGATGGACTATTGCAAACCGGTATAATGTTTCTCCATGCATTCTCATAATCCTCCATGCTGTTATGCCACCTACTTCATGTCTTTGCATCTGCATTTGCTTTTCATTTGCTACTAAAATAGCAATTATAGTCGCCTTTAGTTGTGTTTGGGGTATTTTTGTCACTGTTCATGCACATACGTGACATTTTTCCTCTGCATTTCCTATTCTAACTATTAGGAGCTTAGGGCGCTATTAATACAGCACCTGGGAAGCATGGGTTAAGTATGTTGCTGAGGACACTTTGACACATTTGATTATCAGATGGCCTCTTTACCCACTCTGCAACTTCCGCCACAGACTACTACTGTAGCTTAGATGCTAGGAGTCTTGTTTACATGGGCTCAGTTACTGTCATATCTTTGGTATCATAGCATTCTAATCCTCGTGGTCATTGTCTTTACGTGGTTTCACTGGTTTGACAAAAGGTTCATGGAACGTCCTTTGACTTTGTACTTTTAACTTATGTGTATGTTGCTCTGGATAACGGAGTCGGCGACATGCTGAAGTTGTGATTGAAGTAGTAGTGCAGTTTAATGGTAATAATTATGAATACATTATGAGCAGTTGAAACACCTGATTATGAACAAATGAATAATGAATTAATGAAAAATGAATTATTAGACCAGCTCAAAATCTACAACACAGAGGACCAACAACATTCATTGTTGTCCAGACTACATTAGGAATAAATAGTGATACGGTATGCGCTGGTACTGGGGGAAAAAAACACAGTAAGTCTGGAACAACTGCATTTTGTTCATACCAAAGTCTCATGACTAGAGAATAACAAATGACCAGGTGAACTGTTCATAACTCTTGCATCAATGCATGGTGAATTGCGTGATGATGAGTATTGCTCAACTCACTGTTGAGCAATACTGTGAGAAGATTACTTTAAAGGACTATTTGTGGTCTAGTATGTTTAACCCATTGACTATGACTCATGTTACACTTGCTACATTGCTGCTGAACATTTTCCAAAGCATACCATGGCGTGTTTTAGGAAGGCATTGGTTTCCATTAAATTCATGGTGTGTAAATTAACTTGTAGATACAGTAGGTAATCCAATGGCAAAGTTACAGTGGGTTATCATTGTGTTTTTTTAATGCATTTGAAAGCATGTGATTGGTTTGACAAGTCTAGCCAAAAAACATGCCAGGAAAAAAGATACAGTAGTTTTAGGAATTAAATAAAGCATCCATGACCTCTCAATGGCTACTGAAATCAGGCGGAGCAGCAGAGAATTGTAAGGTGAATTTATCACCCGAATATTTGGAAATAAATACGTAATTGAATAAAATCAACAAACAAAGGTATGCTTTTGAAAGTTGTCAGCAGGATAGTCAAGTGTACTGTGAGGCACTGGTATGGTCTTTTAAGGCATTGACCTCCTATTGGGGCGGCTGTGGCTCAGGAGGTAGAGCGGCCGTTCCCAGTTCGATCTCAGGCTCCCCTAGAGTTGGTGTCAAAGTGTCCTTGAGCAAGACGCTGAACCCCTAATTGCTCCCGAAGAGCAGGTTTTTGCCTTGCATGCATGGTTTCCTCCACCATCGGTGTATGAATGTGTTGTGTGAATGGGTGAAAGGCGCTATATAAATGCACTATTTACCATTTATTGCAGAGTGATACAAATAACTCAGAATCACCTGGTGGTGTTCTGTTAAGTATTCCTCAGCTTTAACGCATAAAAGTGCTAACATTTTGGCTTCCTTCATCAGAAGAAGCACTACAAACACAAAGGGGCTATTCATCGTAAGACCAAGAAAACGCAGGAAACCATCCTTCATGACGGCTGCCATATTAGTTTGAGCCAAGAATCTCCTCATTGGGCATCCGAAGTAAGTGTTGTTGTTGTTGTTGACTAATTAACTTATTACAACACAAAATACTAGTGTATATACTATCATACCCCTGATGCATTGTGTGAAAAGCCAGAGCTGCACAAGGACAACTGACGGTATCTTCAACTATCTTACAACAAATGCACCGAATCTCTGTACGTATGTACGTCTGTAATCCACATATCTCGAGAACCGTTCGACCAACCGAGGTAGTGCAGTGTCGAGTCGTTCATATAGGCTCTGGCCGTGGGTGGCACAAATGAGCCAATTGTTTGCCATGGCAACCCCAGCCTAGCTTGATTTGGCAAATCCTTAATCAGTCTACTTTCCACAGTCAGTTTGCACACTTCCGACATTCTCCCTGCATTCTCCACAGACGTTTACCACTACACAAGGGCTTTCCAGAACCGCCAATCCCCTTGATGTGCCCATATATGGGCATATACTGATGACATCAGTGATTTCCATTTATGTGCATAAAAGGGACAAGGACAGACGGATATAGAGATATCCATATATGGCCAAAAGAGGGACACACACAGACTGAAAAAAAGATTGTATTGTATATTTTGAAATTAGGTTAGAGATGGTTAACTCTAGGTATAATATTAAAATCCCCATACTAGCCTCATGTCCAGGGGGTGTACTTGTACATCAAGCCACCTCACACTACAGAAAATTGGGACACCAGGTTGAAATTGTGCTTGGTCAAAAAGGTTAAAGGTCAAGGTGACAATCAATCAAGAGTACATAGCAAGACATCTTGGTACAGGCAGGGTTTGCATCCCATTTTGCATTTCTTTAATTGGTGGTTTATTTTATTACACCAGGGGGTGTTTCTAGAAGATCATACTCGTCAGAAGGGAGGAGAGCTATATACTATTGGACAACTGGATGAAGATGATGAAGAAGAAGAAGACTGCAAACCAGTAAGTTGTATTGTTGTTAGGTTCACCGTTAAAGGTATCATGACATTCATTTTCACTTTTTTTATTTTCAATGTTTTATTTGGGGTTTTATGACCTCAATTACACCCAAAAAAACTGAACTTAAAACATTCAGTGGATTTTCTGTGGTCTGGGGTTTTCTGAATAATTAGGCTGAAAAGTAATCTGAGCTTGGCCCTTCGACAGTGAGGTCACTGTCGAATAATCCCGCCCACTCTCCTCCTCGCCCCTCCCCTCCCCTATCCTTTCCTTTGGGGGGGGCGGAGCAGAGGCGATGATTGACAGGCAAAATCCCTCACCAGCGACACCCGCAGGCAAAGATTTCTTTTTTCATTGCAGTTGAAAAGGCTTTAGAAATGTGAGAGAAAAACACCTGCCATTGATCACTGGAATGGAATTTTCACTTAAAACTTTTTGTACACTTTTGAAGGACCAGGACAAAGACTTTGAATGTGGTGTAAAAGTGAATGTCATTAAACCTTTAAGCTATTTCATTACAGAAGTGTAATGAACATAATTTACATAATTTCAATGTTAAATTAAATCTTATGGGTCCATTTTCAAATTAAAACTCCAGGTTTTATTTATTAATCTCACACTACTCTCTCTTCAGCAGAAGAAGCCATTGAAACTCAAAGGCCTTAAAAAGCATAAATCCAAGGTTGGTGGTGTGTGTGTGTGTGTGTGTGTGTGCGCTCATTTGCGTTCTAATTTTGCATCTCATATATCGACAATGCTAAAATGGTTGAGTTAAGACAATAGATAGAGATGGTTGAGTTTATGTTTTGTGTGGTTAAGGTGGGGTTACGGATCTGGGAGGGCTGTTGGCCAATGAGGTTGTGTGACTCAAACTCCTGGTTTCAGAGTTCATAGAAAGTATTTACTTATGCCAGTTCAGGATTCACAACAACAAGAGTTAGTTAAATGTTCCCTTTGTTATTGTTGTGGTGTTTATTTAATTTTGTATCTACTTTGCATAAAAGAAATGATGCACTCAAACACAAAGTCAATATGTAGTGTAATGGGTGCGGATTCTAAAATATAGTTTGCAAACATAGCCTTTCATATGTTTTATTTAAAGTTCACAGCAGTACTATTTCAGCCTAAAGCTTTTGTCACAATCTTTTTAATTACATTTTATCATATTGCTTTTATGCCTTTATAACTAACTAACCTAGTTTATAACTAAACTAAAGCTAAAGTAACTACCGTGCCAGCAGCAATGCGTGGCAGGGTAAACCGCTGGTCTATACAATACAGGGTATATCCATATTGTACTGTCTTGTCCTCATGCTGTGAAACTCTACAGCTCAATTTATACTCATCGCACCAGTGTCCTTGAAAATCAGTTCTTGACAGCATGTGACAGCATATAATTTAGCCATAACTTATGTTGTGACACCAGTGCCTGTACATTTGGAGAATAAAGTACTTGACGTTCTAATGTCCACCTGGTGTTTGTCTGTTCCCAGAGCAAGGCGATGGGTCTGAGGCCTGAGGATCCACCGGGAGCAACCTCTAGTGACTTCTACTACTCGGAAGCAGCACAGGTGAAGGAAATTAATACACAAGAGATGTCAATGAACGCATTGGTTTAAACTGCAAAGATGCTTTGGGAAAATGTTTTGTTTTGGTTTAGTTAGCTCCTTATCACTGTTCATCACAGCTAGTTGACAAAGAATCATGCGAGACAAAGATGAATGCAAGGTATTTTAGAGAGGACTTCAAGGTCATGAGATGAGATGTTTTGACAGGGTGATAAACAAATAGAATTGAAGGACATTATGGTGTTATTGACTATATTGGGACCTAGGAAGTGGATCCTGCACACATACTCGGGTCTAACAATGGTTGATTGACACCTCCTTAGGGTATGTCCACATGCAATTCTAAGACTCCTGAAAAATCTATAAGGACCTCAGAAATAATTCCAAACAACCATGATTAAATACAAAATCAAATAAGATAAGACCTTTATTGATTCCGCCTTTCAATAGACTAGAGGGACATCGAGAACAAATCAAAGAGCCGTTGCCACAGTCTCCAAATAAGACGGTATACAAATAACCTCAGCGATAAATTACAGCAATAGTAGAAATATATTATAGAAAAAAACTATATCAAAAGCAATACTAATAGTCATAATAGGGACTCTAGTTAGTGTGTGCTTCAATTATGTAAGTGAATTGAGAGGACCTGGCTTCATGGCCATCATACTGTATAATGGTTTGCAGTTGGAACTGCTGCCTCAGATGAACACCCAATAAACTTTGATCTGGCTAATAAAAACGTAAGAATCTATGTCAGTTTGCAGCGCATCACTATGATTAAGAATGACAGTAGAAGCACTGTGGTCATACACAAACTTTGGATTGAATTGATACAATATTTGTTATTTTACACATTTAAATGAGAATAAATCAAACAGTCTCCTAAGCTTATATTGGGCCCTGAATAAGATAATGGCTTATGTTTTCTGTAACCGCTCTTTTGTCAATATGAAGTTGTTTATGGGCCAGACTCCTTTTATCTTCCCGTTTGTCAGAGTCAGACTCTGAGCTCTGAATGCGTTACACACACACACACACACACACACACACACACACACACACACACACACACACACACACACACACACACACACACACACACACACCTACACACCTCATCCCATAGACATGTGACACAACTGGTTCAGCTGCATCAGCGGGATGTAAACAGTTTAGAAATCTGATAGGCCATGGAACTACCTTACATAGTGCACACAGCTGTGGCTCAAATTACTGTGTGTCAATGTGCTGATGGCTGATGTCAAATACCTTTACACACAACGCAAAGGAGAATTTATTTTCTCTCTCTCTCTTTCTCACCCACTCTCTCTTATTTTTGCATTCCCCGCTCATCTCTTCTTCTATCACACAGGCGGAGTGGTTGGCATCCCAGAAGGATGATGAGCATGTGGCAACGGGAGTGGAAGAAGGCGAGGATGAGGGGGTCAGTTTCAATCAATCAAGCAAACTAATTGTTTTGTAATAAAAAGCAATACAATGTGCTTAATTTTAAGTGAAAGTATACAGATGAAAAGTAGTTAAAATTGATAAAACGATGGAACAGACACACATGAACTATTTTGACAAGGCATCGCAGAGATTTTGTAATCACATGTGTTTGTGTCTGTCTGCAGCTAATCTTGCAAACTACTAGGCATGTCGTGCATGCTGCCAGCAAGCCAAAGACCTCATTGTCCGAATATTTTTTCAAATCTGTCATTTTTGTGAATTAATTCATCGCAGCGCAATTGTCCCTTCAGGCTATGGGATACACGTCCCACGAGGCTCTGGGTTTCATGTAGTTAATGTTGCGTCTTTTCGCCGTTTATTGGAATAAAGTGTGCTTGTTAAAGAAATGAATTTGCTACAGGTATTCTGTTCCTACAGCGTGTGCTTGTGTTACAGGACACCGACAGCTTGATGGAATGGTGGAACACAGTGGAACGTAAGTCTCTATTGTAAATCTCATGGTGTACATTGTAGCAATTGGTATCGCCTTTGATGGAGGCCACATGAAAATAATGTCAATTAAATACAACTTGATGCGACTATGATCTTTTCTGTGCACGACACTTGGTTGCAACCAAGTACAAATCAGGCTTTACCACAAGCTCACAGTTTTAACGTATACACAGGCTTTTGTGAGCACCCCAGACAGTTTTTAAAACTGTCTGGGGTGGTCACAAAAGCCCAAGTAGACGCAAAAATTACCCCAAACATGTTTGAAAGTGAAATATCCCTTTAACCCATCTTGTTACTTTGTACTGCTTTCAGAATGGGTGAGGTTTTCACTGAGACGCTATTTAATTAATAATATATTATGTTTAATATTTTCCTGTATGATGACATACATACTTATTCATCTACAAACTCTATACATACTTATTCATCTACAAACTCTATCTATACGGTGCATAGTGTATTTTTAGAACATGTATGTATTGATCTCATCATGCTATCGTGACAAACTGAGCAATCAGCTGACTTAACTGAAGGTGTAAATAGTGTGTACTGTCTTGATTTGACTGTCGACTAATCTCCTTCCAAGTGTACACCCATCAATCGTCACACCTGTCGCCTTTGTTTGGAAGACTCCACTCAGCATTCACACTACGCACCCTGAAGAAGACACTGTTTGCTGAAACATCAGTTTTAAAAAAAGAAATGTTTTTTTTTATAGAATGGGATGAAGTGACATCAGACGATGACTGCGCTTGCAAAATCATGGAGGAAGATGAGTCCAAGTATGTGTGTGTGTGTGCTGTTGTGAATGAAACAACTTCCTACCAGTTTTATCTTGACTACACTGCAGTGATTCTCAAACTTTTTCATTTCAAGGACCCCTAAGATTACTATGCATTAGGCCAGTGGTTCTCAACCTTTTCAGACCCCCGAAAATGATCACATTTGAACTGGGGACCCCCCCACCCTGACAAGCACTCGGAATTGTAGGAGTTGAGGCATTACATTTTGTTTGACTCTGTTCCACAGATAAATATTGTGAAATGTGAGCAGCTTGTAGATCAGTTATTTTCTCAGTTTTTGCCTCTTTCTTAATTATTATTATTTGACCATTTTGGCAACTTTTGAGGTATTTGGTTCCATTTGTACACTCTCAGAGTTAACAATCATTTAGCTGGAGGCCCTCAAGGACCCCTGGGTGATCCCAGACACCACTGAGAACCACTGATATACTCTACTGAAAAATAGATGATCAGAATCAGATAAATGGTTTATCTACCAACGTTTCAGCCGTTTGCGTTTCATTGTCATCATTATTATCAATCGTCCATAGTCCTGTTATCTCTCAATATGTGTTTGTTTAGTTATTTCTGCCTCCGTTAAGTTGCTTTGGAAGAGCACAATCAGTTCATTACATTGACAATACTACATGACAAACTAAGCATGACATATTTACTGCATACAAATAAATAAAAAAAACTATTACATACCGTTTAACCTGCAAGCAAATAAATCAACATTTCTTGATTTTGCTGTAGCTGTGTTAAAGGAGTAGTTCACCCAAAAAATTACTTATTTTCTATCAATTACACACCCCATGAAGCATTGAATTCATGGAGATTCTTTTGTTTTTGTCGCATTCCTGTCACATTCCTAAGCCAATAATTTGATTACCGGCAGAAAGATGCTAATGTTTCCGGTAGGTCACTCAAAGGAGACTTTGAGTCTCCTACCGGAGAGACCGCCAGTCATGAAATTATTGGCTTAGGAATGCGACAAAAACTAAAAAAATCCATGAATTCAATGCTTCATGGGGTGTGTAATTGAAAGAAAATAAGTAATTTTTTGGGAGAACTACTCCTTTAAGCTTTTACTGGTTTAGCTGTTGCTGTGAAGTAGCTGTGTAATGAGCAGGATCATGTACAGTGAGGCCCCCTACTGTCTGGGTTTATTTTCCAATAATGACCACCTGCATTAGTAACCATTACCCTTCTCAGGTCTTTCCAAGAGCTGGCAGAGAAGGTTCACCGTGGCCTGCAGGTTTTCAACAAGGTGTTCACCGAGCACGCCGAGGTCCTGTGGCACTACATCATCACGCTGCACGCCATCGCGGACGACATCAGCACCTTCCACAAAAAGGCCAAGGTTGCCAGCATCACCGGCGGCACGACCACGGCCGTGGGCGGCATCACGGCCATCGCCGGCCTCGCTCTGGCTCCCCTCACCATGGGCGTCTCGCTCATTGTGACTGCCATCGGGGTAGGCGTGGCCACGGCTGGCGGGATCGCCTCGGCCTCTGCGGCCATCTCGGACAACGTTAACAACGTGCACGACCGCAAAAAGGTTTGAATTTAAATCAAGTTTGGGGATATTTTTTTAAATCATTAAAACAACTAACCGCTGCAAAAGTCATTTGATCATTTTCCCAGTTTATTGATATCCTCTTGATTGGTATGAGATGTGATATGATATGATTATGATATCCTCTTTTCAGGAAATGGGGCATCGTGCACTTTTCAGCTCTTAAACATAGCTCTACTGTATCTCTGCTTCTTTCCTTCCCTTCCTACAGGTGGAGGCGGTACTGCAAGACTACGAGAATCACCTTCTGGACCTTGTGAAGATCCTGCACTTTGTCAATGAGGGCCTCTACCGGCTACGGGGCCACTCCTTCCTGAGGGCCGGCAATCAGCATTACTCCGAGGACTGGGAGGTGCGCAGGTCTGTGCAGTTGACCGGCCTGGTCGACGGGCCTGTGAGGCGGGCGTCAGAGATCACAGACGACGCCCTGGCCTCGGTCATGGGACTTTTCAAGGGCATGGACCGGTTCTTCCTCAAGGATTCGCGTGAGCTAAAGAAAGGCTGTAAGAAAGAGGTGGTGGGTCAGATAAAAGATGTTGCTAACATACTCAACAATGGGTTGGTGGAGCTCAACGCCATCCGGGAGGAACTGCAGGATGCCAATGGAAACTATTGAGCTGCTGTCCTCCCATCGTTCAACATGGCCAAGGTGTTTTTTCTTTACATTTTTCTTGATACCATTGCAATGCAATTTAAATGACACGTATGTAAATCAACTCGACACATAAAGTGCCATGTAAACTTTGATTCAAGTAAGGAATGGGTTTTTATTTCCAGAACAATTATTTGTTTTGTACAAACATGTTGATGCTATGCAGAGTATTCTGTATATTACTGGACAGTGGACACTATAGGTTGATGATAAATATCAAACTGTCCTCCCATCATTCGCCATGGTTTTAAATGTCGGTCACTGTCCCCCTCTACTGGTTAAATCGGGAACTGTCCTTTTTGTGTTTGTTTTGCTGTTGAAAGGGTAGTTATTATTAGAACTGTTGATTGGGATCAGCTTTTAAACCACTTACATCATTTTGATATGGGTGAACAATAGACATGACCAAAACATGATATGTAATTTTTACTAATGTAATTCGACACACACGCAGCAGTAACGTTTTTGTGTGTGTGCATGTGTGCTGAAGAGACTTTGGATATAGCAACTGTGGTGTGCTTTCTCATTTGTCATATATTCCTTATTGCACTGAGGGAAGAGGTAGTAGAATCGTAAAATAGATGTAGCTTCCAGCTTGGAAGCATTTATTTTTTTAAACCATAAAAGTTGCTGTTATTGGGGGGAAAGCTTTTAAATGTTTTCTTGATACCATTGCTATACAATTTAAATGACACTATGTAAATCAACTCGACACATACAGTGCCATGTAAACTTTGATTCAAGTAAGGAAAAGGGTCGTTTTATTTCCAGAAGAATGATTTGTTTTGTACAAACATGTTGATGCTTTGCAGAGTATGCTGTATATAACGCTTATTGCACATGTTAAGCCTTTTGCACAATTCACTGTTTTCTGTTGCATGTCAGTTACAAACATTCTGGTAACTTTCATGTACTGAATGTGTTTGTCTGTTTGTCAACACTGAAAAACGAATATTTATGCTTGATTTTCACCTGTACAGCAATACCTCTATCACTGCTGGTAATGCATTAATGACTTTATTAATAAATACATATAATTCTGAATCCATTTGGTGAATTCTGCTCATGTTTGGATGTGAATGATGGACCCTGGTATTTATTTATCTTTAATACATTGTAACGTGACATGTCACTTAACAAGTCAACATACAGTAACTTAGTTATCACTACTTCATGCGTAGTAAAACTGTATGTATGCATTACGTTTGATCTGCATAGACTAGAGAAAGTGGATACAGGTGATGAATGAGAAGCAACTTCAACAGTGAAAAAATTGTGAGGAAGAGCTTTGTACTCGAAACGTCACAGCTTTTTTTTTGGTGCAATACTTCATCTGTCGCATTGGAGCCCTCAGTGTGCGAGCGTTTGTTTATTTATTTCTTCTCAAGCAACTTCAACAGTGACACACATACGCAAAACAATAACACAAACATAAATGGCCTACCTGTGTGTTAGCCAGAGAAGAGCGAGACTGGTTAGGACGTGTGGGTAATGTTGAAACAGTGTTTCAACACACAGACAGACACGACACGCGAGTACAATTTCCTGCTGCTTTGCTGCCTGTGGGCACTGGGCAGGAAACTGACTGGACATAAACAGATACGCTTTATCTACATACGTAGCCTTGGGTCAAGACGGTCATAGTATATGACAGTTTTGTATCAAGGCTACATACTAGTAGTAGCCTATACAGATAGCAGAGAATGAGATGCATGAGGGACTTTTCAGCTTTGAGCTGAATTTGTGTATGATTAACCTCGCGTCACCAAGCTTTCCACCAGTGTATGATAAAACAAGAATCAAGAAGAATCACTTTATTTGTCACTCTCCCCATGTAGGCCTACCTACATACATACACAAATAATATGAAATACCATTCCCCCTCAGCCACTTGCAGTGCAACATGAAACATCAAGCCTATCTGAGATTTAAAAAAAAGACCAAAACTAAAACACAAATAGTAATAGGCCTACAAGCCTGTGTGTGTGTGTGTGTGTGTGTGTGTGTGTGTGTGTGGTGGTATGTGAAGGTCATTACATCATATAGGTCTCCTAACCACGCCCAGATACAGGTGCGCCAGGCAGAAAGTATAGCTACACTTTGGGGGCGGGGCGGCGCTCTCACTGGAAAGACAAACTTTTCTGCAGAGGAAAGACAGGCGCATCAAATGTCAACCTGGAGTCATTGTCGTAGCTTTCAGCCAAACAACAGAAACCAGTCCATGAAATCAGAGCACAAGGAAGAGAGAGAGCAAACTATATAACTCTAGTAACCAAACCGCGACGGCCCAGCTTAATGTTCTGGTAAAACCCGTTTGACTTTCCTCGCTACTTTCCTCGCAAGTGAAGTGACTGACGGAGTTCTCCTTGACCGTGTTCTCATTGAAAGTTTATTTTTGTATCGGTTTTTAGCCTGTTTTTTAAATTCTGCACCGAGGTAGGTTTCCCATACGAGTCATAAATAATATTGTGTTCGCGCGGGGTTCAATAATGATTGTATGTAGTAGTTTGTATGTAATAGAGAAATTCTAGCTGTAGAACACAACTCTCGTAGACGTATTTATGATTCTGACGTTTTCAATCTACGAGAGTTGTAGGGCTCACGCCCCATGGAGACAGGGACTTTCTGCACTATGCCACGTAGACACTCCAAACATGTACAAATTGAAAATAAAGGTGCTTACCCCCAAGCCCCAAATGTTAACTGGCTCTACGCGGTAGTAGTTTAATGTAATAATCCATATCTTTCAATAAAGAAGTGTTTTAATGCCGTCTGTGGCCGAACGCCATTTTTTCACCCTCGTTTACTTCCTGTTTACATTTAGTGTAATTCCGGGTTTCACCGGATGCGCCCCGTCGGGAACTTCCGACAGAATCGGCCACAGACGGCATTAAAACACTTCTTTATTGAAAGATATGGATTATTACATTAAACTACTACCGCGTAGAGACTACGAGAGTTGTATTCTACAGTTAGATAAATTCCATTAACCAGATCTGTAGGGGGCGCAGTGGAGTAACTAAACACTTTTTCCCACCCGGTGGAATATTTTCTTTTCTGGTCAAAAAGTTTATTTTAGACGTGAGGTGGTGGGCTCCGAGTGTTCCCACTAAGGAAAGTAGGCTTTCAACATCTTAAAACAGTCTTTGTTTTGGTGAGTAGCGAAAGTGCCTTTTCTATTTTTTACTAAAGACGAGAGGCTGCGCTACCGGAGGCGGGCAACGGCTCCAAAAGTACCATAGCGTTAAGGAGAAGTCCTTCTAAGCGCTATGGACCAGAGCTAAATATTGTGTTCGCGTGGGGGCTCGTTTGTATGTGAACTTTGTGAAGCATTCTTTCCTGTGTGTGCGTGTCACAAAAGACCGCAACACGTATAGCAAGCCAGGCTTATGGTTTACACTTCATCGTACGACGGTGTCGCGCCACAGACCACAGCTGATCTACAAGCTCACAGATCGTCTCACCGCGACCCCGTCGTGAGCTTGTAGCTCGGCCATTTTTGGGGCACAGTAGGCACTGGGCAGCCAGCTGGGCTGGTGTGGTGAACGCTGAGCAGCCAGCCGGTCACAAGGCATTGTGTAAAACAATTGAAAGCATTGTGTTGTTGACAGCTGACTGCTGCTGCATATTGGATATTATTAGTCTGGATTCTAGAATAAAAGTTTTGTGGATATTAGAGTAAAAGGTAAAAGTCTCCCTGTCTCTCTCACTGTCTCTCTCTGTCTCTCTGTCTGTCTCTCTCTCCCCCCAGTGTGTGTGTAGTAAACTGAACATGTTTCGAAGGGATAAAGGCAGAACAGGAGCAACTACCCCATCTGTCCCCCCTCGACCCAGCAGGGAGGTACAGTATTTTGTGTGTGTGTGTGTGTGCGCGCGCGTGCATGTATACATACAGGTGCTTTAAATTGCAAGAGGGCTACTTGTTATGGGCCCTATGGCAACATGTGTGTGTGTGCATGTACATACAGGTGCTTTATTGCAAGAGAGGGCTGCTTGTTATGGGCCCTGTGGCAACATGTTGTGTATCACTATATTTATTAAACAACATAAACAGTGGGATCCTTGAGGGATGTTGAAAATCTTGGGACAAATTTCACAAGTTTCAAAGTAATATTTCATACAAATGTTGATTCTGGTCGAGCAGCATCGGCAGAGAGACAATTAGGAGTTGCATAACAAGTTCAACACATGAAGCTGAATTAGCTCTTCATTAAACCTCAGTTTTTAATTCACCATATGAAAGCAAAACGTAAAGCTATATAACACATGATATTGTGGGTTATTGTGAATGGGGCGGCCATAGCTAAATGCCGGGCTGAAAGGACTCCGGAGGTACGATTCCATCTCTCAGCAATGTGTCTAAGCAAGACACTTAACCCCTAACTGCTCCCCCCCTCCTCGCTCCTTCGTGGGCAGCACTCAGCTGGGTGAAGCTGAAAACTGAAGTTCCCCTGTGGGATGTAATGGGGGGGAAAAAAGAACTAAGCGTTTTTATCACGATTGATTGACATCTTTATTTATGAAATGCATATATACATACTTTATTTTTAGGATAAAACAATGAAGCTCGAGAGCTTACTTTGATCATTGAACACAACACGCTTTGTCGTGTGATCTGTTGATATATATTCTTTCCCACGACACCGGCCAGCAAGCCATGAATTTCAGGACAGTCCTGGACAAAATGCCACAGCGCTTTTGCAAATTGGCAAGGCATGAGCAAAGGGAGTGTGCTGTGGGCTTCAAGTGTCCCAAATATATTAGCTGTGGCCAGTGTTTTTCATATTTTTAAACATATGATGTGGTGGTGTTTCTTTTTGCTGTAACCTATGGGAGATGTCATGGTTATGTTTGTCACCAGGAGCTGGACAACCCCCTTGCGCACAGTCTGAGTGAGGGAGAGATGAACGCTGTCTCACAGGTAGAGATGGACACACACACACACACACACACACACACACACACACACACACACACACACACACACACACACACACACACACACACACACACACACACACACACACACACACACACACACACACACCCGCGTACATAATAACCCACTATACCATTACGTGTAATTGTTTCTTGCAGGAGAACAACAGTGATGTAAAGAGTGAGTCTGTACCAAAGAACAAGGTGAGAGCATATAATTCATGCAGATTCTTTCTTCCTTCTCCCCCCCCCCCCCCCCCCCCCTATTTTCATCTTTTGTGCAAATACATCAAACTTATACTAAACCCACCAGCTCAGTAGCCTTGTGGTTAGAGTGTCCGCCCTGTGATTGGGAGGTCGGGTTTCAAATCCCCCGGCCGGGTCACACCAAAGTCTATTAAAAAGAATGTGACGCAATTCCTTCTTGCTTGCCCCCATGCGTCATGTCCAGGGGGTGTAGGTATACATCATGTCTGGGGGAAGTAGTTGTACATAAAGCCACCTCACGCTACAGAAACAGGATATGGGCTCCTGCCCTATGGGCCACATGGCTCGGGAACCATTCATTCCCAAGGCTTCCTACTTATTTACTATACTAAGCCTTTTGTGCTGTATCTAGGATCATGTGATAAAGGTTTCTGTGACTTATCATTATTCCTCACCATTCTGCATAGATCATTTTAACTGATCTCAAAAGTAAAGTCTTTATAATTTACATACAAACCCTGTTCTCAACAATGATACGTCACGTCTGTTTTATATTGATTGATATGCATGTTTTTTCAATTTAGAGCACAGGAGTGATGGGGGTCATGCAGAAGGTCAACCCGTTCAAATCCACCTCACAGGTAACTATCATGTCACTATATGATGTCAGTTTATTCAAAGCAAGTACAGTAAGTTATGAGAAAATAACCACGTCAGATTGCTTATAGTCCTTAATGTCAATAGAGAATGACACGTCTTGGCTGATCACAATGGTATATTTACCCAAGGCGGTCTGTTATTTGTCAGTGCTTTGGTATAAATCACAAAATCCAACATCAGCATTGAACCTTCTTGTTGGTTTAGGTCTCTCCCACGGTCAGTAAAGCTTCTTCGTCAGAATCACTGGAAAAGGGAAATGCTTCAGAATCCACACAGGTGAATGGATAAGGATAATGACAGTTACTTTTATAATCAAAGTTCAGCTTTGGTGTCGGTTTTCATGTGAAGAGTACACTATACATTGTCTCATGACTTGATCTGATTCTTTCTTTTTACATTGTGTAGAACCCTGGTAGGCTGAAAGGAGTCATGCAGAAAGTCAATCCATTCAAGACCACGTCACAGGTAAAAACACAATACTGTACATCAAAGGACAAACACATTTGTTGTAATTGTGGGGTCTTCTGTAAAATGACACTTTAAAGCAAAGGGACACTTTGGTAGATGTTTGTGTAGTTATTTGCCATGATGTAACTTAACATATTGGCGAGATATCGTCAATGGTTGCTCCGTTGATTAGAATTAATATTCCAAAATAGTCTCCTCATTGACTTACATTGCACAGAGAAACAGGTCTCAAAGCCACTCTTTTAGCACACAAACATACACAAGCAAAGCGGGTTTTGCCAATTTATTGTCAAGTTGAAATTTTTATGAAAACAGAAAAATAAATGTCTGATTTTGTAATGTCGCAGATTGGCAGAATCCACTTTTTTTGCATTCATTTATGGGCTGTACAGTATGTGCACATAAATGAGAATAATTATGTAAATGATTTTGGAATAATAATTTCTAATATTCTAACTGAGCAACTATTAAAGATATCTCACCAATATTTGGAGTTATGTCATGGCAATGTAACTACAGTACACAACCCAAACCTCTACCAAAGTGTCATTTAGCTCGAGGCCGATTCTACAAATGCCTTCTAAATCAGTAGTTCTCAAACCTTCCCAGTTTTAATGGGTTAAATTACCATCACAAACTATATTACTCTACACATTACATTACCATTGATCCCCTTCAGTCATTGAGTCAAAGTGTATTCTCCATCCAGGTCTCTTCTACAGTCAGTAAAGCTCCTTCGACAGAGTCCCTGGAAAAGGGAGGTCGTCCACCATCCACACAGGTGAGAGTCTTGCAGACGTGTTGCCATATTCTCTGAGAGGATTATTACAAGTGTTGACCAATGAATAGTTGGGCCGGTTATCAGCTCTGATTATTGCTCTTTTCACTATTGACCATATCAACTGTTGTTGTGTGATACAACAAAAACAAACATCTGGAATGTGGAGTGCTGATATGAGGAACCAGTCTCTGTGAGGTTGGTTGCGTAACACTGAATAAAACCATTAATAAGAAATATTGACTTTACTTTACTTATTTGTTTATTTAGACGGGACACTGCATATTAATGAACAATATATATATATATATCAATGTAATGTAAATACAACGGATTTAGCAAAGATGCTAATTTACATCCCCTGTCCCCATAAAAAAACATAAAAACAAGCAGATAATAGAGTACATTACATTACATTACACAGGGAAAACAGAGCATAATACATAAATACAAAAACAGAGGTACGAAACGGGTACAGAAGGTGCAAAGTATATCTATTTAAGGCTAAGAGTAAAACAAATGTTTACTTGGCTTATATATTATTGCACTAAGAAAATAGCTTTTAGAGGGCAATATATATTTGTATGCTAAAGTGAATTGTGTGTGTAAAGGGCAGTATTACTTTCAAGTAGCACCGGATACGTTGTCAGGATGCGTAAGCTCTAACCATGCCAAATGGCGTAGATCACGATATACGACGACTGAATATCCCCGTACCTAAAAGTATCATCCTGCTGTGAGGATCATTTAGACTGTGTCTTTTAAAATCAGTAACTTTCTGTGTGTTTTGTGACTGTATGCGGTGGATTGAGATGGTTAATTTTGTTTCATGACAGAACCCTGGTATGTTCAAAGGAGTCATGCAGAAAGTCAATCCATTCAAATCCACATCACAGGTAACGACCAACTCTACACATTGGGACGTTTTTGAAAGTATAAAATAGGGCTCAAGTAATTAAACCGGGGAAAGACGACTCTTATGCCATATCACAATATTACGAAAATCCCTGACGATTATTACTCTCATATGTCAATATTGATATAATATCTATATATTGCCCAGCACTACAGTACCATTGAGCTTCTCTGTTGTTGTCAGGCCTCTTCTGCAGTCAGCAAAGCTTCTTCATCAGAGTCACTAGAACAGAGGAACACCCCAGAGTCCACACAGGTAAGCAGATGGTGGTGATGATGATCAGTGATGGAAGAAGTACTCACATTTTGTACTTAAGTAAAAGTATCAATACCCTATTGTAGAAATAGTCTGGTACAAGTTCGGTGTTCTTAATTGAGTAAAAGTACAAAAGTACATTGGCATTAAAATATACTTAAAAGTAAAAGTACTCATCATTATGCAGAAGGTCCAATTTTTCAAATGTATTAACATCCTTATATATAGCAGATCTACAAGCTCACAACGCGTCGCTTTCGGCTATTTTCTAATAGCCAAAGTGTATATATAGGGCTGAAGTGGTTAATGTATGTTTTGTAATAATAATCAAAATCTGCAAAGTAACTAGTAACTAAAGTTTTCAAATAATTGTAGTGAAGTAAAATTATTGAAATTTGGAAATACTGTAGTTGAGTACAGTACTTGAGTAAATGTACTTAGTTACTATCCACCACTGATGATGTTGATGGTGTTGATGCATTACCACCTCTGAGACGGAATCACTTTGATTAGTTGAAGTTATGGCTGAAATCAGGATTATTAATCACGATTATTGGTAGTGGTGATCTTTTGCTTATCGGTACCTTTATATTTTTTACTTTTAAATTATATTATTATTACCATATTATACCACATGAAATGGTACCTCTGAGAATATTGTTCCTCTCCTCTGTGACCCTGGTGGATGGGGAGATGGGTTGAACTGTGTTCTGTTTACATTCAACTCTGTGTAATGATGAGACAAGAGCAAGGTGCAACAACTGACCAAATAAGGTGTATGAATACATTTCCGACTTCGAAATATTTGTCACCTCACAGGCACTATAGGGAGACACTGACAACCAAAACTGTTTTTAGGAAGTCCTTTATTAGTGCAATTCCCCTTTTTCGTGTGTACTGTATGGCTGTGGTTTTTCTTGTCATGCCGTGTGAGCCGAAGACAATGTTCCACCTAGTGTGGACAAAAAAGTTGCGGGGTGTGGCTTCTCTACCGTTCCTCTGTCTCTCAAAAGAACTACAAGCTGTTGAATAACATGTGGATTGGCAACTCTCCCAAAGGAATTTAAATCCAAAGTCTGTCTGCTTTTAAGCATAAAAGCACAAAAGTTTGTTGTGCATTGTTTGGAGTGCTGGCATGGTTTCTTTTGAGTCTTCCTGACTGTGGGAATACAACTGTTAGGGCGAGCTCCCAACGCACTTTCATTTTACCTCATTTTACCGGAATCTGCCAATGTGTGGATTCACGCAAGAGCGGATCTTTCCGCTTGTCGCGCAGACCTTGTGTTTATCCGCTCTACACGACTTGTCCATTTGAAGCGTATAACTGCCGAAGGCAGGAGCTGCTTTTCCCCCTCTGTCCAATCGGGTGAGTCGAAGGCCGACCGTCCCAAGACTCAGGAAGCAACATGGTGCTCAAGGCAGAAGGCGGTGCGGGCTACGGGGACGGTCTTGAAAGTGAGTGACCGGTGCGTCACTGTTTTTTTTTAGAATCCGCTGGCTGCAAAAAACTGTAGCCGTGCACAACCTGCGTTTAACAGCAGCCAACCATGTTTTGGTGGGAGCGCGCCCTTACAATGTTTTCTATGGATTTATTTTTTCGCCACTCAAGATTTTTTGTACATGCGTGTATTTATCTTATGAGATGCAATAAGGCCTACCTGTGTGTTTTTAGAAGCCCCGTAGGTTGAAGGGAGTCAAACCATTCAAATCCTCTGCACAGGTACAGTAACCAAGCATAAAAGGCAGTCCTGCAGGACTGCCTTTTACCAGGTACCAGGTACCTCACAATAGGAAATCATTCAAATAAGCCTTCCACACAAGGCAAAATAGGAGCAGTGGCTGATGCCCGCCTCACCTACAGTAGTATTACTACCTCCACTGTGCACAATCCCATCACAGATATCACTTATGGAGATTTGTATTAGTACCTTAGTAATGTGCACTTCACTGTAGTCAGGAATGGTGCAACTGTAAATGCAATTATTGTAAAGTACTGTGGACTCAGTAAATATTCCTGGAGAAATGAAAGGGAGATGAAAGAAGCTTGGAATGGAGCACGGGTGCCTTGGGTAGGTCTGTCGGACCAAACATTTAAAGCACAAACCAGCTGGTGCTTGTTAAAGCTACAGTGCACGTTGTTGTTGTGGAATATCTTCTTTACACAAAAAATCCAAATGCATGACCTATAATGCATCTGTCTTGTTGACTTTTCACTCTTAGCTGCAGGTGCCAACGGAGGATTCTAGCAATGTCTCTGATCTCCTAGGAACTGAAAAACAGCTTGAGGGCAAGCAGGTAAAAGAAGCTTTGAATGTTTCAATGTAGGCTGATGATATGTTCTTGGTTTACGTATGTATTAGTTATTATTAGATTATTGGTTTACTTATGTATTACTTTATTATTAGATTACTATTTTTATGCATTTGATGTATTATGATGTATTATCTTGTGTCCTTGCTTACTGTAAATCACTCTGGATTAATTAAATGCCTAAACTGTAAACGTAAGAAAGCCCATTCAAAATAACTAAAAAGTTTCCAAAAGCATTGATGTGACCTGGTAGCCATTGATCCTGTTGGGATGACTTTGAACCGTTGCGCTCTGGCACTATTGTATAACATTTTGTCTCTGTTGATGCAGAATCCAGGGGTGTTCATGGGGATGATGCAGAAAGTCAACCCATTCAAATCCTCTGCAAAGACACAGCAGGTAGCGGTCATGATGATGACAATAACAGCATGATGATAACACTGAAGATAGAATAATTCTTAAAATGAAATGGATTCATAAGTAAACATTTCAGTTTAACTATAGTTGTAGTGATCCAATTACCTCATGGATAAAAAACGTATCTTAAATATTATATGTTGTAATATTAATACATTTCAGGTACCGTATTTTGCAATTTTTGGAAATCTTTTGATATTCACCTATTATGACTTGGACGCCAGGTTGAACGTTGTTAACCTCTTGTCTTTTCAGGACACTCAGTCACTTCACAGCGACCTGTCATCCAGCGCAGGAAGCTTAGTAGACAATAACAACCTGACAGAGAAGCAGGTCAGTATACCTGTACACATCTAAACACGTCACAATCCGAAAGAAACTCACAAAATCATGCAATTAAACGTGGCTTTCTCTTTGTCACCCACAGGTGACAAAGGGCGGCACAGACAATGTGGATCCCCAGGTGACCAAACAGGTACTGGAGTCGCTGCCTAACACGTGTCACCATTAGGACTGTTACGATTACAAATGTTAGTTGACGATTAATTGTCCCACTAATAATTGTGATTAACAATTTATTTGTGTTTTTGGCATTGAACATTGGAACCGTTAAGGCTTCTTAATCAAAGATTGCACGGGGAAGATATGTCAAATAACTGAAATATAAAAAGTAATTACTTACATTTAATTAATTTTATACAAAAAAAGGTAAAAATAGCGGAAATAGCCGATCTACAAGCTTGCAACGTGTCACAAAGTGACGGGTTGTAAGCTTGTAAATCAGCTATTTCTGCTTTTTTTTTAAATGTATGAACATTTTTCAACATGGAAATGATTATGACAAAATAATTGCGACTATATCAAATAATTGCGATTATATCAAATAATTGCGTTAAAGACGATGATATAATTGTGACAGGTGTAGTCAACATACAGCAGATTTTGACGTATCATGCATTGTATAATAAGATCAATGAACACTGTTTTTCTCCATTGTCCTGAAGGCAGTTTTTAAAAGTTCCTCTGCCATGGTTTAATGTCTTACAGAACCCTGGGATGTTCCAAGGATTTGTACAGAAAGTTAACCCCTTCAAGCCCACTGCACAGGTATATATCAATCTTTTATTGGACTTGAATATACTACAACATGGTTTTATGATGTGTTAACCACTTGAACCCTATATACAGTATTTGGTCTCTCGGGGCTCTGTGCTAGGTCTGCTTCTTTTCCCCCCTCTACATCAGATCGCTTTGGTGAAAAAAGCTGTTCAACAAGATCACAGCATAACAATACGTGTTGTGAATTTTGTAGGTCTGCTATTTTTGCAGAATGTTCGCCACAGAATAGACACGCCAGGATTCTATATAAGCTTAACTTATTTCTCACCACCATGTTCATACAGTAGTGTATTGATTTATTGTTGTTGATGTATTGATTTTCAGCCTGAAGCACAGTCGATTCACAGTGACCAGTCCACAAGCTCTGAAAGTCTGGATGAAAGCACCATCGACAGACATGTAAGACATGAAGTACCATCATCAGTCATGTTGGAGAGTAGTGAATGTCCTAAATGCAACAATGGAAAATAACCTGAGAGAGAGGCTTTTGAACTGTAACTAATTAGCTAAAAGATAGTCTGTAAAATTATAATTTGATCACAAGTCTATATTAGGGGTGAGTTGTTACCTTTTAAATGGTGGTAATTTTAGAACCAAAACTGTGAGTCATAGTATAATATTGTATTGTCTTAACGATTCATAAAACTTCCAAACGGTGAGGAACTTGACATGGCGTTATGGTTTTTACTCTATTAACTCTGTAACTTCCTCCTCAGACTGTTTGGTATACTGATACAGCGGCCAGCTCTGAGGTGAAAAGCCAGCCAAAATTGGCAGAGAAGAAAAGGACACCGGTATGTGGAGGAGGATTATTTTAATTATTTTTTAAAGATTATGTAATGGTACAAACAAACATAATGGTCAAAAACATAAATTAAGACTGGTCTAAAATCACTTACAGAACAAGTAAAACTGTCATTTACTGCACAGTAAATTTGATCTGTTAAACTGATAAATAATGATCTTTACAAATGTTTAAATTAATACTTTTGCGGTGCAGTTAATGATATTGATCAGTTTATTTGCATCTTTTCCCCGACATTGTTACAGTAAACCTGTATATTAACATTTTAGTACTTCCTGAACTTGTAGAATTGTGATAAAAGTATTTCTTTATTTAGATTTTTCTTTGGGGGGCCTTTTTTGATAGTGAAGTGTCAGTGTGTTAGACAGGAAACGGGAGAGAGCGATGGGGAATGACACGCTGCAAAGGCCGTCGAGTAGTCTAGAATGCCACAGTGATGGACACTAGATATGGTAATAATTACTATGACTTCTTTGCACACTTATCTGTCAGACTTTCAGGATAAGACGGATTCTCCCAGGTGCTTTCTTTGGCTCTGGAAACAAGGTACTGATAAACAAATTGAACGTATCTTGAAAAAAAAAATCCTCTCTGCTTCATGGATTTGATGTCCTGTGATGCTCTTCTTTGTGCCTTACAGAACTCTGGCACAGAATCATCAGACACTCAGCCCATCGTTCAGGTATGTGCTGGTGTTTTTTTGGTTTCTTTTTTTTACCCCAGGTACTGTACTGCACTGAACTGGAATGAACTAAACTGTACCATACCTATCTAGTTTGCCATTGACTTGAGTGGATGGAGAAGTTTCTTCTGCATTAGGGTCTTAGTTGGGCACTGGGTGGCATTGCAGTTGCATTGTTTATTGTGTAAGCATTGTGTATGTTTTAGTTAATATTATGTAAATGCCAGTGGTTTACTGTGTGCGCCCTCTACCTTCCTCTTGATGAGAAAGGCAGATGCCATTCACTGCTATCCTACTAACTACCCCTAGAGGGCAGTCTGTGCTCATGGTTTCTTTTGTAGGTGCCTAGAGAGAATAAAAAAGAGACTTTTTTAAGTCTTCATGAGAATTTGAGTATTTCACCCCGATGAGAAACTATTGTATTGAGAGTAAACATTCAACCTTTAAAACATATATATTAAAACAAAGATAAATTGTACATATTATTATGTATATTATATTATATATAATGGATATTCCAAATATAAGGGATATTCACCTCACAAATCAGTAAAACCAATTGACAATTGTCGAGTTAGTTTAATGGTCCTCAGATAAAGTATGTGATGTAATTGTCATGATGATGTTGTTGTAATCCTCACTTTGCATCCAATTCAGTACTTTGCATTAAATTGTGTTTTTCTAGGAGGAGATCGTGGAGCTTCAGCCAGTGGACTTGGCTGAAGTACCTGTGCCCTGTGACGGAACCATCGATGACCCTTTGGATGTATGCTTCCACTATGGGATTAATATATTTTACAATGCAGCGGTTTCAGGCCAATCTGCTACAGCAGTGGTTCTCAACCTGTGGGTCAGGGCTCCCAGGGGGTCCCCAATTGATTTTGTATACAGGGTATCTTAACTTTTAAGACTTGTTTAATGCCTCTGTATTTAACTTTTCATTGAGTCAAAAGTAATCAATAGGGGTGTGCCGATATATCGTCCCGCGATATATCGTGATACGTGTTCGTGACGATATGTATCGTGTTGGGGTTTATTTTTATTTTTTTTATTTTTTTTTACAATTATAATAATCAGGCATGCAAACAGCCCGAGGTGAAAAGGGTGACAACATGTTTTTTTTTTTTCGGGTCAGGTGTCACACTATTGCCCTATTAGGATTCAAAACGGCTATTGTAGCTGACAAGCTACAAGCTTGCATGTCTGAATAATGCAAAAACTGAATTATTTGTTTGCATTTGCTTTTTTTCTCCCCCATATATTTTCATAATAAAAAAGTGCGTATCGTAATCGTATTGAAGTTGTGAGCCCAATATTGTATCGTTTCGTGAAATTAGTGTATCGGCACACCCCTAGTAATCAACAAACTATACTTTCAAAATTGTCAAATTATATAAGAAAGAGTCAATGTTGTTGAAAGTAGCTACAAGCTCACAACGCCTCGCAAAACGCGAGGCGTTGTGAGCTTGTAGATCGGCTATTTTCACAATATTTATCTGTGGAAGTCAAACAAAATGTAATGCCTCATATCAACTCCTGCATTCCAAGTGCATATCAGGGTCCCCAGTTCAAATATGATTATTTTGGGGGTCATGGCCTGAAAAGGTTGAGAACCACTGCATTATGGGATTAATATATTTTACAATGCAGAGGTTTCAGGCCAATCTGCTACAGTATGTCCATTTTGAGAAACATTTATAATTCTAAAAACTGAGTACATGATGTTCTTAACTGAAACACAATATATGTATGTGTTAATTGAAATTAATGTGTGTGTTACAGTAGATTTAGGAGTGCCAATGTGCAAGGATTCACAATATTGTTGACAACTGTCTATGCTTGCACATTGGCACACATTTGGCTTTGGGCACAAAATAAATCTGAACACGCCAATGAATAATTGTATTGCCTGTAGCCGTGTTGCTTACTAGTCTGCCATATTTTTTACTATTCATACAAACTGATTATGAATCATAGCTCTGTAGTTGTCAACCTGTGCAGGAAAACATACTAAAGACTCTGCCTAGGCCTTTCATGTAATGTGTGTGCGTGTGTGTGCGTGTGTGTGTGTGTGTGTGTGTGTGTGTGTGTGTGTGTGTTCAAGTATCTAATGAATATAAATTATGCCTTTTATTTGTGTTTCATTTTCAGGATGAAGATGGCCTGATGGCGTGGTGGGGAACAGTAGAGGGTATGTACTGTACATGAACAAACATTCATGTGCAACTTGTCAAACAAGGGTGTAGCTGAACTTCAGAAGCATATTTCAAAGGCACTTTCAAAGCACAGCAGGCAATGAATCCAAATATTTATTTTTTAATACATCTTTTGAAGCTCAGCGGTAGAATGATTTTTTTTATCATCATCACCAGTAGTGCTTTTCTTTTGTTCCTGTAAATCCTTTGTTAAGACTCTGAATTAGTTGCTCTCCTAACTGTCCTACAGGCTGGGACGAGTGGAATGACACCATCAAGGACGACGAGGCAGAGGAGTAAGTACAGGTTTACAAACTTTGTAAATTCATTCATTCATTCAAATGTATTCTCGAAAAGACATTGAGGTTGCCCTCATTTGCAGTGTCACAATTTCATTTTCACATCAATGATAAAACAAAACAAAACAAACTCCCCCCTATCATGTGATATAGCACAAGTTAAACTGTGGGTAGGTCTGCAATCAAAGATCAATTGACCGTGTGTTATGGGAGACCGTGTGTGACCGTGTGTTATGGGAGAACAGATTTTTAATTTAAGCTGTAGGTCATTCCAAAGTTGGGGCACTAAAACAAAAGGCTGTTTTTCCCAGTTCAGTCTTTACTTGGGGGACCTTTTAGCGTGAGCCAGCCAGTGTCCTATATGGTCCATGATTCCATTCCAGCAGAGATGTAATATACAATGGTAATGTCCCAGTAAGTCATACTGGCTAAGCTGACACAATCCTCACAGTTGATTTTATCCCTGATTGTTAAATTAACACAGGTTAAATTGGCACTGAGGATTTTACTGTGTACAAGGAAAGCATTAATTTGAACAACTCATACAATAATAGAGCCTGTTGTTTTGCAATGATCCTCCAAATTAAAAATCGTGACAAATAAATGCAATGGAGGCAGGATATTAGGATATTTTATGGTTCAATAAACAAAAGTGCAGTCAAACAGTTTCACTGGGAATGTAATAATTACTAGAGGTTCGGGCCGCTACGAAGCCCTCGCATCTAGAGTTCGGGTGTTGGGGGCTTTGTCAGAATACCCGATGTACCTGTCTGTTTACCTGTGTCCTTTTTATGCCCATATATGGAGATATCTGTATCTGTCGGTCCCTTTTGTGCCCATATATGGAGATGCTGATTTGTTTGCGGGTCATGCCATGACAGACAACACACTCCATATTTGAGTGCCGCTGCATTGGAAACTTATATGGTTATGGCTGAGTCAGAGTGATGTCAGAGGTCCACTCGCCCGCCGGCCTGCCCCTCCCATTAGCCAATTATAATATAGGAATGACCCCTGGCATCTCTTTCTGCATTATGTTCTGTCAGAAATAGTTTTCCTATCGGCACATTTCTGACAATATTTGTAGATGTGAGCTTCCCTCCATCCTGGACATACTGTATACGATGGATGTCGTGTCGGCAAAGCTTCTTCCCACAGTCAAGTTGGTGAACAAGCAGACCGGGAAGAAGAACAATAATAAGTTTGGGAAAAGCTAAAGAAAAGGCTACTCTCCTCAGGGTGGTGGAGGATGCAGCAGACCGTGTCTTCATGGCGGCGCGCCTTTTCGTCCGCCTCTTCAACCGGCGCGGCGGCTCCCTGCAGAAGCACATCCTGGAGCTGCTCGCCCTGGCCGACGCGGCCGACGCGTTCCACAAGAAGACGGTGACGGCGAGCGTCGGCGGCGGCGTGGCAAGCGTGGCGGGCTCCATCACCACCATCACAGGCCTCATCCTGGCACCGTTCACCATGGGGACGTCGCTCATCGTCACGGCGGTGGGCATCGCCGTGGCGACCGGCGGCGGGATTGCCTCGGCGTCGGCCAACATCACCGACACGGTCCACTCCAAGACGGACCGCAAGAAGGTGGAGCTGATAATCCAGGGCTACCAGGCGGAGATCAAGGACATCAAGGAGTGCCTGGAGTTTCTGCAGGTGAGGGGGATCTGTTTTCTTTTTTGTTAACCTTCTGTGTTGGTGCTCTCTAATAACGCAGTGTTTCTCCACAATATGCTGATGCATATACGGCAAAATAATGGACAAATGGACCAGTGAGGCCAATCTCCGCAAGTTCAAGTTAACACTGAGGTTTTTGCTGTGTAGTTTGTTAAGCCTTTTGACAGCTAAACGCAGCTGAAGGGTTTTGTTTCATTGAGGTGTTTGTGACCATTCAATATGTATGTTTTTACCGTCATCTGTGTTCTACCAGTCTGTCAGGCTGCTGTGAAAGGGGTCCATTGGGGTCATGAAAAGTCAAACGATTTGCAATCTGCTGATAAAAGACCAAAGGATGGAGTGGATGTTTCACCCCTTTTGCTCGCTCCACCCAACAGGCAGGCATGGACGCGCTGGCAGAGTGGGACTTTGAGGCGTATGCAGACAGCATCTCCAAGAAGCACCTGAACCAGAACGTCAAGCACGTGATGAAGGAGGGCGGGCGGGCTGGCAAAGCCCTGCTGATCAACGCGGAGAGTCTGATCAGCACCGTCCAGATCCTCAGCGTGGCCGGCGGGGCTGCCAAAGCCGCCCAGGTGATGAGTGTCACCACGGGGGTGATGTCAGGACTCTTCCTGGCTCTGGACCTCTTCTTCTTGGCCAAGGACTCGATGGAGCTGAGGAAGGGCGCCAAGACGGACTTCGCTGCCAAGATCCGGGAGGTGGTCAAGGACCTGCAGGATGGACTGCTGGAGCTGAACAACATCAAGGAGGAGCTTCAGAAAACGATTGACGGGCTCGAGATAGAGGTAGAAGAAGAGGACGATGAAGAAATGTTGAAGTCTGACCTGAAGAAACTGGCCGAGCTTGAAGAGTAAAGGAAGATGCTCGGGGAAAGAATGC
This sequence comes from Gymnoscopelus braueri, assembly GCF_963280865.1. Taxonomy (NCBI): domain Eukaryota; kingdom Metazoa; phylum Chordata; class Actinopteri; order Myctophiformes; family Myctophidae; genus Gymnoscopelus; species Gymnoscopelus braueri. The sequence goes on from NC_137620.1 coordinate 20,447,377, forward strand.
CAAGCGTTACCGTTGAACATTTGGAGCAAAATGAAGAAACAAGCTTATGCATTATTTATGAATGTAGGCCATTTCCTTTTGTTTCCGACAGAAAAACAGCTGATTTTTATGGAAATAGACTATATATTTCATAACTTTATGTAACATTACTTTAAAACAATGTAGCAATAGTCAAAGTGTGGCAGACGTTAAACAGTTCAACATAAAACCAGATGCATCTTAAATGTCAAAACTACTGAGAGCTGAATCATAGAATCTAGCTTAATTTATACTCTATAGCAGGGGGTGTCTAACTCATTTTGAGGTCTGGGCCGCATTGGTCAAAAAGTGACTTGATGTGGGCACGTGGACACACATGCGCGTTCATGCAATGTAATCTAAATCAGTGGTTCTCAACCTTTTCAGGCCGCGACCCCCCAAAATAATCATATTTGAACTGGGGACCCCCCACCCTGATTCCACAGATAAATATTGTGAAAATAGCCGATCTACTTGTGAGTTTGTAGATTGGCTATTTTCAAAATGTTTGCCTCTTTCTTATATTATTTGACAATTTGGCCAATGTTTGACCAGTTTTTATAGCATAGTTTGTTGAATACTTTTGATGCAGTCATTTTTTTTTAATTTAATTTACACTTTTCTTAGGTCTTAAAAGTCCTTACATTCTCACTTCACTGTCATCTGGGGACCCCACAAAATCATATTGTTTAGCAATTATTGTAATGCTGGTCTCTCACTCACTCACTCACTCACTCACTCACTCACTCTCTGACTCTGCAGCCGGGCCATCAACTGGGCAGATGGAGGTCTGGAGGAGGGGGGTGAGCAACAGTGTTGTTAAAGGCAGTATGATTTCCTTTTTTTTTTTATCATGTCGTGGGCCGCATTGGACCCCTCCACGGGCCGCAAATGGTTATCACAATCGTATCACAAGTTTGACACCACTGCTCTATAGTATGACGGTATCACTTCACTTACCGGGAAAAAGCGACACGCAAGTATGAATTAAGCTTTAGAGTCAAGTGACACATTAGCACTGTTACATTTTAATGACATGATAGAGTGTTGAATTGAAATAACACAAATTGTATCATCAGAAACTACAGTAGGTGCGTATGGGTGTTGAAAATGCCACAACCGTTTCAAGGAGCTGCTTTAGCCGGAAATAACTTAGCTGGTATATTTTTCCATGGCCAGAGGTCATGTTTGTGTCATTTAAGAATGTGAAAAGTGAACACTTTAAATGTAAGTTAATAGTTTTAGCAACGAAATCCAAGTACCAGTACCTTTTTATTCATTATGAGGGTTATTTTAAGTAGTTTTAATGTATAGTAATATATTTTAAATATGCATTTTATATTACTAATAATACCAACTTAACTGACTGTTTGTTTCTATTGTAATTTTGCCTACTATTTTTTATTAGATCTTGTTGCAAATTCTTGACAATAAAAGTCTGTTCTTAATGATGGTTGCTTGCTCCCTCCCTAATCATTCACGGTTGCTCCCCCTGAGAATTTGAAGAAGCTAATGCCCATGACCACTAGAGGGAGCACTTGAGCAGATAATGCATTTTCACAAATTTGGTACCACCCAATGTGGCAAGTTTGGTATTTTGAAAAAAAGTCCATATCTCTAGATGATATTTCCCAATGATAGCCATTCAATACATTTGTTGATCCCAAAGGATGAGTACATCTTTGTTAACTATAAGAACATCATGTCATACATAGAAATCAAATGAATTCCACCTTTTCATTAAGTAGGTTGGTTGGAGTTGCTTATTTTCGGTATCTGCTGAGAAAGTGGTCGTCTCTCCCCGTTTGCAAACATTAGACCAGGGGTCTTCAACGTTTTTCAGGCCAAGGACATCTTAGCTGAGAGAGATGAAGCAGGGACCCCCACTAAATATATACTACGTATAAAATTGTGTTGCAGATTCAACCTTTTCATAGATCGCTTCATTGACTATCATCAGTGTTGTGTAAATTAATGTTTTTTTTAGTTTATTTCAGACATTTAACTACTTAAAACCTCAATACTTTGCAAACCTGCTGAAAATAGCCTGCGAGGCGTCGTGAGCTTGTCGATCTGCTATTTTCGACTAATGTTCCTCAGAATAGGGATGCTAGGGTTTAAGTGGTTAATGCAAAAGAAAAAGAACGGCCCCCCCTGTAGTAACTCTGAGGACCCCCTAGGGGTTTTCGGACCCCCTGTTGAAGACCCCTGGAGATGGATTGCTGAGGTTGACCGAAACACCTACCATCAGCTCCCAGTCTAGTTACCCAAGCTGTGCTATAGTTACTCTTGTTGGTGGTGCGTGGCATTGAACCGAAAACCTTGTGGTCACAAGGAGAGTGCTCTACCGACCTGCAGGACTCAAATATATTCCTTTCTGTTAGCTCAGTTGGTAGAGCGGAGGCGTGTTGTAATGGACCTTATTTAATCAATGATCTTCGCAAACGGTCTTATCTATTGTCGAGTATTCATTATTATTAATTATCATAAAGTATTGACATTCTCTTAATTCATCATGACACATTAAACCACTTTCTCTACAACATCTACACAGTGGTGGAAAGTAACTAAGTGCATGTACTCAAGTACTGTACTTCAGTACGATTTTTAGGTATTTTTTACTTAACTAGAGTATTTCTAATTTTCAACACTTCTACTCCACTACATCTCAGAGGCGAATATTGTGCTTTTACTCCATTACAATTATTTGACAATTTTAGTTACTAGTTACTTTGTAGTTTTGGATTATTGTTTCAAATCATAGATGTGAACCATTTCAGCCTATTTAAACTTAGGATATTTGAAAATATTAATTTGAAAACTTGGGTCATGGGACATTCTGCATAACGAGTAGGCCTACTTTTATTTTTGGTACTTTAAGTATATTTTGATGCCAATAGTTTTGTACTTTTACTAGTAAAAAAAAGGAAATTCTGAATACCAGACTTTTACATTGTGGAATTTATACTTTTACTCAAGTAAAACATGTGAGTACTTCTTCCACTGCTTCTACATCCTCCTGATTGCTGGACTTTTTTGCACTTTGTTGGCAAGGTAGGAGAAGTCTGGAAACAGCCCAAATAAGATTGGCCCATCCATATCAAATTGGTTTTATCAAGTTTGTCTCAGTTTGGACCCTCAGACGCTGATGCCTGAACTTTGTCTACAACACTTTAGTCCAGTCAATCTGTGGTTTGACCTAAAATAAATTGCAATAGTAATAATTCAGGTATTTTTTATGATCCTAAGGGTCATCCAAATAACATATCAAACGTTTTCTATATACTTAGTGGATCACAGTAAATTCAGGGGTTGAAATTTGGACGCCTTCATGCCTTCAGTGTCACAAATTAAAGCATACATTGTATTTCTGCTTCTGAACATGCTAATTTACTATAATTTATGTCTATACCTATGTGTTCTAGAGTGTATCACATACAGTCATCAGCTATGACCTGTTCTCAATGTAGTTGTGAACTTTAGGGGTACCATTACTTTGGTTTATATTAATAAATATCACGTAACCCCCCCAAAATTGATACAATAGATTTTTGGATTTGTTCTAATAGTATTGGGAATGCTAAATGACATTAAAAACATCTGAGACTGTTAGTTTCAGTAGTTGCAGTTTCACAACCTGACCTCTGGGGGGACATAATCTACTTTTATAAATTTAACTTAACCATGTCTATAAGGAACAATTTATACCAGGTTTAGATCATATTACTCCCATATGAGCTGTGTGGGACAAACTGTAAGTGTCAAATAAGGCAAACAAATGGGTGTTGGGGTACTGGTACGGTTAGGCCTACAGGCATCAGACATTAACATTTTTTGGGAAAGATTGACTCCCAAAACCCAAGAAAATACACCAAATATGTTGGATAACTCTACACAAACCCTCCAATATTTAACACCATTTGTCCAAGACCGCACCGCTTTAAATCCTCAAAACTTCGCTTTTGACCTTGTTCCACTAAATCCATGAAGGAAAACTTTTAATTTATGATGTAGGAGGAGCTTAGATTGACTGGCCTACTTGTGTTGTTGTGAGCTTGTAGATCAGCTATTGTCGGTGAGCGACACCATCGCATGGCAGAGAATAGAGTTAAGAATTACTCATGCTTATGTCTTTTCGTCATTGCCACAACAACCAATGATGTCTGAAATCTCTGAACACACAAATTTGATCAGATCACGTAACAGTGCTGACAGTCAGTCCTAAAGATCCGATTTCAGAAACAAATTGGATTTGCCTGCAGTCTGAACAAAGCATAGTTCCAGGGCGGCCTGTCAGCATACCTGTATGCCCAGTTTATGCTCCGTCGTACAACGAAGTATATAGATCATACTTCAGAATAACTAAGTGGAAGATCTCTTCCATCTCTGTGAGGAGCCTAAATGTCTTAACAGTTTGTATACATAATTTATTCTATTTTATTGTTAGAGCAATATGGTGAACATGTATTTATTGTATTTATTATAAGCATACCGTTATCATAAATTGTACAGCTGTCCTTTTGTCTGGATGTTCTTTGTGTCTCCAGGCTACTGACGGGATATTAGAGGTCTCAGGTCTACTGAACATTTTCTACAGCACAGTGTAGTTCTCCGAGAATGGGTTTGTGTTTCAATGAATCAAAATTCCAGATGTTGTTATAACACACCCTTGGCTTGTCCATAGATGATGACTTATTGCACGCACACGCACACACACACACACACACACACACACACACACACACACACACACACACACACACACATTATGGGGTTTGTATGTACATTATGGGGTGCCAATGTGAGGACCGACCCAGGAAATTAATTTGCATTGTTTGTAAAGTCATAGCCATTATATTCTTTGTATGTTATAGCCCATGCATGTTTGATGTTATGTGTGATTTAAACAATTATTGCAAACCCGATGACTTAATGCTTGAGGACAAGTCGGCACAGGTAACACCAGGAATTCAATGACCCATTGAAACAAATTACAGTGACTTTTATTTATTTAAATGTTTTGCTTTTATAGCCTCAAAGACATGTGTTCATGGCCAGAAAGATCAACTCCTATCGCTCTTGGATCTGCTTCTTTCATTCACCTTTCTGAATCGTTAACTCTTATGAATTAATTAAACAAAGCCATGGCCCGAGGATATTTTCTTTCGTCAAGGTACCACTACTATTTGCTATTTGTCTGTCATTAAATGTTTAGATGAATTGAGTACAAAGGACCCCAATGGAAACAAGCCATAGGCTTTTTGGGGTTTAAAGTCCTCTTAGCAGACCTTGTATTGAACTGTACTTTCCTGTGCTTTTTTTTTCCTCCAAACTGCTAATAAAGTATTCAATCAGTCAATCAAACTACTTGTTTGGCACGTCTTGTTAATTGTTAATAACAGGAATAACACAGATGAAGTTTATAGGAATCAGGACAAAGCAACACAAGGAAGAAATGCATTGGAATGTTTCCAAAAGTTTCCAGATGATCCTGTTCTCTTCAATGCACTTGTTGTTTCTGTTAGTTATGCAGAATGAGGAAAGAGGTGCAGAGAAGTCACAAGCTCATTGCATCAGAATGACTTATCAAGTTTGCGTGTGTGTGTGTGTGTGTTTTCCAATGAAAAACCGGAAAGGGTACTTTGTCTCACAAAGGTGTATACGAATAAAGGGATTGAAAGAAGATGAATTACTTGTTGCATTGTTGCTATTGTTATTTTCAAAGGGGATCTTGCGTGGTCTGTGACAGTTCCAAGTGACAGTTCCATGGAACAAAGCTGTCACGGTTTTAAAAGGGGCAGCAGGTAGAGCCGCCCTGGGAATCAAAGGGGTCCCGGTTCCTTTTCAGCCTTGTGACAGAGTGTCCTTGAGCAAGACACTGAACACCTCTAACTGATATTCCATAGCTGCCCACTGTTCCTAATAGTTGGCTTAAATACAGAGGATACAATCCAGATATGTGAAAAATATACCTGGGACCTGGTGCTGCCTTACAAATGATGCAACACACCCAATATAAAAGATGATCATATATTTTGGCAGTCGGTTACATAACTGAGTGTACACTGCCGCGCAAGAATAGACACAAGATAATAAGTCAATGGAAACTATGACTTGAGCACACAGTATTTTTAACCTGGTGAAGGTGTATTATGGACCAAGCCTACTCCACATGTGATGTTTACTCATCTGAACCAGTTTGTCTGTTTTCCTTTAATTTCAACTGAAGTGGTTAAACAGAGGGTAGGGTCTGGAGTGATCTGAGACCAGATATGAGGTGTACCATTTTGTGTACACATATCAGATTACATTTCCCGCAAAATCGCGGGAAATGTAATCTGGCACAAGTGGTCGGGGCCTATGGAGAGTGAGAATACAAATATGTTATTGTTATAAGAGATATTGGCCAAAAGGCTGTTGTAGCGTCACCATGAGGCCAATGTGAGTGTGCATGCAAGTTTCACAGCAATCGGGAGCTGCGTACATGATTTGTGGCATTTTATGTAAAACAAGCCATGCACTCCTGCAAACTTTGGAAGCCAATCTTAGCCAATTGGAATGGAATATGAGAAGTCTGACATACTTCTTAATCACGTGACTATAGAGCTAATGTGCACCAATTAGCGTGATGTTTGGACAAAATCTGTAGGACTAATATCACAAAATATGTTTTGAAAACATCGGCCTCCTGGTGGCGCTATAACAGGCCGATGTGAAAAATGTGGGCGGAGGTGCAACATTACACACCGATCAGTCCAACAGTGCCAGAGTTTAGCTGCTCACAGACACACACACACACACAAACAGAACAAGATGAATGAAAAGCATGTTTATTAAAGAGCGTTTAATGAAAAGATTTAAAAGAACACAATGATCTGGCTGATGTTAGCTTAATCAGGTACCGTAGGTTGTATCAAAGCCTTAAGGCCCAAAAGGACAGGCTCATCTTTAATCTCAATTCTAGTCTTTGGAACTGCCAGAAGCGCCCGAGGAACCAAGGCTTCACTATGGCTCATATTAGGTTAACAATTCAGAAATATGATCGGGTCAAACCCACAAAGGAACTACGTACAGTAGATTGTGTGACTTGTTGAATGAACTCCAAGGCATTTTATTTTCAAGCCTCGGTTATGTAAGAAACATTTTGTCCATGTACAGCAAAGAGAATTCTTTAGTGCTTTAATCCTTTAATTGTATGTGGGTTAAATTAACATTCAGTATTCAGTATTTAATTGCCCACAGGGTGTTGACATAGTTGACTGATTTTAGTTCGACAGTAATTAAGGATCAGCTTCAAGTGGAGAGAGGATTACACCTGCATTCTATTCATATATAGGAAGTCTAAATATGCTTCAAACAGTGATGTTTACTTAAGTAAAAGTATCAATACCCTGTTGTAGAAATATTCAGTTACAAGTACAAGTCCGGTTTTACAAATTTACTTGAGTAAAAGTACAAAAGTATTGGCATCAAAATATACTTAAAGTACCAAAAGTAAAAGTACTCATAATGCAGAAGGCCCCTTTTCACAAGTTTTGAAATGTATAACATGTATAAAAATCCTTTGAAAATAGCAGATCTACAAGCTCACAACGCGCATTGTGAGCTTGTAGATCGGCTATTTTCAAATTGCCAAAGTATATAGGTCTGAAGTGGTTTCTTAATAATAATCTAAATCTACAAAGTAACTAGTAACTAAAGCTTTCAAATACTTATAGTGGAGTAAAAAGTACAATATTTGCCTTTTGAGATGTAAAAGATAAGTAAAATTATTGAAAATTGGAAATACTCTAGTAAAGTAAAAAATACCTCAAAATTGTAAGCAAACATACTACACCTCAAGGAATACACAGCGTGTATAAACAGCCTCCAGAAATCCTTGCATATAGCCAGTGCCACACACACACACACACACACACACACACACGTCATGTTGTCTGTGCACAACCCTGCCTATGAGCTATGGGGACAAAATTGTGTTTATATATCATTGTGCACCATGCTTTGTCCTCAAGGGGCTCTGCTCTGTGGATACCCCTATGTGTCTTGACCACACCAATGCATTTTCTCTTTCAGAAACATTTTAATTTGTCTATTTACATAGACAAATCATGCCAGGTGAATGAGGTGATCTTCAGTCACAGAGCATACAGGGTCATTCAAATCCACAGGCCCAACCCCCTCTTCTGTATGTGCGCATGTCAACTGGACTGAGTTGTAAACATCTCTTACCACATCTTGAGGTATGTGAACTGATCAGCTCTGTGGCCTTCAGCTCTCCTTGAACTGTGTTGGGAATTACCCAGACTAATTAACAAGTCATTGTCAAGATGACAAGTTGACAATGTCATCCTTCTCTGGGGTATATCCTGGAAAGAATAGCTGGTCGCTTATGACTTACAGTAAGTCATTGTATAAAACCTTAAATGTGGCACATTCCAGTCGGCGTATATTTTGAAATCTTATGCGCTTTCCCATTGCAAATGTATTATAGGTTAGTTATACAGTATGCTGTACTGCAGTGGTTCTCAAAATTGTTCATGTCAAGGACCCCCATCTGAAAACATTTTGTGCCAGGGACCACCAAAACAGAACATTTGTTTTTTTCTAAATGTTTCGACAATAGCAGCTTTAGAGCTCACAGCGCAATCACAATGGGGTGTGAGCTTGTAGATTTTCAAATAGCCAAAGTATAAAATGAGGTTAAAGTGGTTAAACTGTTCCTTATGTTGCTGGGGGCCCCCTGGAACCCACTTAAGGACCCGTACCCCACTGTACTGTATTTGTTGTAAGCTTTCAATCTAATTTACATCACTGAAAAGATTCCAAGGGGTTGTGGTTTGGTGGTTTGCTTAAGGTTTATCTCACTATAGGATCAAGCCTGTAGGTTTCTGTTTACTGGATGGTCTCAGAGTTAGACACAACTCTGCCACACCCCGTATTCTTTGCATGTCTGCTTCTTGGCTTTGTCGCCTCCTCACATTTCTTGTAATTTGCTGAGAATCTGGACAAACTGGCTAAGTGTCCTGATTATACCTTCAGAAGTGACACCATTTCCTTCAAATGAGTAAGAGGCAATCACATGAGGACATCGTCATCATCGTCGTCATCATCGTCATCGTCATCGTCATCAACATCATTCGCTACGATCGGCAATCTTTAACAAAAGATGATATTGAAATTGTAATGTCTTTGAATTAATTGTCACTTGCCATCTCATCACACCATTGTTTTTTTGGTTTGTTTAAAATTATTCTGCTGCCCAGAAGCAGTAGGAAAAGCCTAGTAATGTGAGTAGTTGTGGTTGTAGTAGTAGTGACTAATCAGCTGTAATCATAGTAGGTAATAGTTCAATGTGTATATTCTCCCATACAATACAGCTGGTATAGCAGCAAAATTGTAGGCAGTTCAATTTCTCTATCTCCAAGTTTTCCTGAACAGTCTAGAAAAGAGATAAGATAGAAATAATATACAAATTGGTCGGAGTAAAAATAACAGAATACAATTAGTTCAACAGAATACTTTGATTCTGTAGGTATACGGGCGGCCAAAGCTGAGCCCGCCTGGGAAGTCAAAGGTCAAAGGTCAAAGGTCATTTGCACTGTTTTTACCGCCCTCCGTAGAGCCTTTTGGTCGTGATTTCAGCATCTTTCGTACCAGGCAGTGATGCAGCCAGTCAGGATGCTCTCTATGATGCACCTGTAGAAGTTGCAGAGTATCCTGGGAGTCCATATCTTAATTACTCCTCAGTCTATGGAAGAGTTGTCTTGTTGCCTTGATGATGGTGCCTGTGTGAAGCTCACGACATGTCACATCGTGACGCGTTCTTTTCACCTGTAATGACATGAAATTGGGACGCCAGGGTTAAAGTGCATGATCCTAAAGATGAAGCTTAGAAGATCTTGAAGTTCCATCAGAACAATGGGAAATGTAGGTTCAAAACGTGCACTTTTTTTTGGTTTGTTTTAAGATATTGTTTTGGGCTTTTATGCCTTCATTGACAGGACAGTAGGCCGACAGGAAATGGGGAGAGAGACGGGAGAGACACACAGCAAAGGTCGTCGGGTATCTGTGTAATTTGATTGTTTTTATAGAAATGTATCTTTTACTTTCTCGCGTGTCTGTATTGTATTTTCCCAGTTCAGAACCCCAGGGAGATTAGAAGCACTTCTGGATTGTTAAATTAACAATTACATAAACATAGGCCATCGGTGTACGTCGCAACCATTTCAGCATTCACAACCTTGGTATGTACGACACAAACAGCTACACCTGCTTGACAAGTATAGCCGGCATAGCTTTTAACGGTTTGTGTGGCATTGGTGGAATGAGCAATAAAACTAGTCACAGTTTTCCTAGTTTAGCACATACATGCACACGTACGCATTGAGGTGAGTCACAGGTGACGCATTCGCACAAGGTAGGGACAGATGAGAATAGGGTGTTCAGCATAGAGGGTGGAATGATGGGGAGAAGAAGGAAAAATATATATTGTCTCCCCATATACCAGCCTTGGAGAACTAAACAATAAGGCCATTGCACATTATTGCAACTTCAATAAACAGGACATCACACACCTGCTCAATGACCATTTTACTCTACTGCAGTAGTACCTTACTCTACTACAGAGGCGCAGAAAGGCTCACTTTGTTAAAAGCCTGATACCTGCAGTGATAGCCTTAAACAATAGGCCTCCCTCAACGGGCCTGAGTGTCCTGCTGCGTGCCTGGTATTGTTGTGTGCTGTTGTTTCATAATTGCTGTGGAAAGAAATGTCCCCTTGGAAACATAAAAGTCTATTGTACAAACAATAATATAACCCATCAATCTCCCAATACTGTCTGAGGTCAGTCAAGTCAAAGATTTTGGGGCATAATTTCCTTTTTTGTCAACAAAAGTGCTATTGCCAAGACTCTTGCCGGAGCCCTCATTCAATCCCACTTTGACTATGCTTGCACCTCTTGGTTCTCCAACATCTCAATGTCACTAATACCTATGCTTCAGAGTTCAGACCACCCAAAACAAACTGATTTGACTACTTCTCAGCCTAAAGCCCATGACCCACCTAATTCCAACACATAGTCTGGGATGGCTCAGGGTAGATGACAGGGTTAAGCAATTAAAAAAACTATCTGGTATCACCCATTTATAGAACAACAAATATATTATGTGTATTATCCTTTTAGCCTAAATGTCTGACTGTACCTCGTGCATTTCTGAAAAATAAAGTATTCAAAAAATCAATTAGTCAAAGGTATAAAACTGAAGTTGGCTCCCTTATTCACATGTTCTGGTCCTGTTAATTGTCTAGCTACTGGAGAAAATATTAAGAACACTGTCCATGATAACTAGAATAAACATCTGCTACATTTACTCAAAATCAGTATTCTTTTCTTCCACAATAACTCACTACAATACGTTACACAATTTATTTATTCGGGTAGCTGGAATTTAATGATGCTTTTTTGGCTAATAGTTACACTTATTATGCAGTCTAAAAGTGTTTCCTTATACAATATCACAACCTAGAAAATGTTTCATTCAGGTTTGGCTGAGAAATCTGAATTAAATGATGGACCATGTTCTTGAATAAACAACCAGTTCCTGAGTGACAGCATACTACATGCATGCGCTCTCAACCGAGAGCAGGCATTCATTCTGTGGTTGGCTTTAGTATTGCTTTAATATTGACCATTATTGTTTAGATACCAGTAATGGGGGAATGATGATGATGTAAAAATAAAGTCCCAAATATTAGCTTAACAGTATATATATCAGACCAATTATGCCAGTCCAGTATTCAGCCGTGCTGGTGTTTGCTAGCATTATGAAAACAAACCACCCCAGTCCTTAACCACACAGATGTGGTCAAGTAATTAGTTTGTCCTTATAGTAAATGTCAATACGGAGCTTCAGCAGAGGTGCATTAGACTAGGCCTATCTGTATGGATGGTTCATGCTTGTTGTTTACACACCTCTGCATGCAAATGTGTTATTAACGTGTTTGTTTGCACAACGCATTGTAAAAGCAGTGCTGTTTGCTGAGACACGTCTCACACATTTTACTATGTCAACATGCCCCTTTTTCACCGGGTAGACACGTAGTCTGTAGTATGAACAATATGTGGTATGCACCATGTGTGTAGCCTGCAGTCAGTAGGTGTGTATGGAATCAGTGTCAGTCTATAGTAAACATAGTATACTCCAGACTGGCAATGACTTCATAATTATGCAACTATGTTCGTGTGTGTAAAATTCCAAGGGGGTTTAGGTGAACGGAAACAACAGCAGACATTTTTGACAATGGGGAGGATTGTTGAGAGGTCGGGAGGGAGGGAGACGGAGGAAGAAAGAGAGCAGGTGAAGAGAATGAGATGTAGAGCAAGAGAGAGGTGAGAAGAAGGGGGGCAGTGGCTCAGGGGTAGAGTGGACGGTAGTAACGGCCGGATGGGAGCCGTGAAGTTTCCTGTTCGATCCCGGGCTCCCCCAGAAGAGTTTGTGTCGAAGTGTCCTTGAGCAAGACGCTGAATTCCTAATTGCTCCCGATGAGCAGGTTGGTGCCTTGCATGGTTTCCTCCTCCATCGGTGTGTGAATGGGTGGATAAATGCACAATCTATGTAAAGCGCTTTGGATAAAAGCGCTATATAAATGCACCATTTACCATTTTATTTACCATTTAGAGAGAGAACGAGAGAGAGAGCGAGAGAGCGAGAGAGCGAGAGAGAGAGAGAGAGAGAGAGAGAATGTGTTACCTTCAGAATGATTCAGGGTGAACAGGGTTAACGAAAGAATGAGAGGAATGGGAAAAAGGTGGCAAACCCCATGACACCGTTGAGTAACTTTTAGATCGCATCTTAAGATAACCTTTCTTATTATGCTAAGATTAGCTGTGTGTATAATGTTAGCTGTGTTGCCAGGCAAACACAGGGCAGGGAGTGCACACCAGCGTTGATGAGGTGCTACTGACCACGGCAGGTTATAATGTTGAGAAGGAGGAGGCCGCACAACTCTTAGCCACAATGCAAAAGTTTATAAAAGAAAATCAGGGAACCAGCGACAAGATAGTCTTCCTCAGGGTTGCCAAACCCTAAACCTTTGCATTGTGGCTAAGAGTTGTGCGGCCTCCTCCTTCTCAACAATGTTAGCTGCACGTCATGTTTTGAGTATTATACTTTTGTTAATACAGTATATTTTCTCCAATTATTTAAGTTGTCACTGATTGATGTCATCTTCATTGTACAGCAATGTTTATTTGCTTTAAAATGTGCTGTGCGCCGGTGGTGCTACCTTAATAAGCCGGTGATGTTGATGAACAAGAATATTTCTGGGTATGTCATTCAGGGACCCAACCTTAAGCAAACCCAAACCCACAGCTCATATTTCAAAAGTGTTGGGATTTTTTTTGTGTGTTGTTCCTGCCACCCCTGTTTAACAAGGTAGAGAATTTAGCTCTTGTGTCTACACGTCAATAAGCAATGGTACAGGCAAACATATCGGCCATTATTCAAAATGTCAGAATTTAGAGTTTGGGCAGGTGGCTGGCGTTCATTTCCCATGAACTTCTGACTAGGATGATGCTACATTTACTCAAAATCAGAATAGTTTTTACTTTAAAAGTTATCATGTCAGCTCGGCAATAACTTACTACAATTCGTTACACAATTTATTTATTCGGGTAGCTGGAATTTATTGATGCTTTTTTGGCAAATAGTTTGAACACTTATTATGCAGTCTAAAAGTGTTTCCATATACAATCACAACCTAGAAAATGTTTCTTTCAGGTTTGGCTGAGAAATCTGAAATAAATGATGGACCATGTTCTTGAATAAACAACCAGTTCCTGAGTGACAGCATACTGCATGCATGCGCTATAGAGAGAGAAAGCTCACAAACATGCCAGTGTAGGTCAGCTCCTCTGTCCGCTCATGCATCAAACATTTTAGGTCCCACAGAATCTCGAAAACTATTGTCTGGAGTTTTCTGTGCACATTCATTCTCCCAGGAAGTTTGGGTCCCGGGCAAACGTCTAAGTTCTCTTTTCGGTCTTGAGCTAAAAAGTTTGGGTAGTGCTACCCTTAGGCCAAAATGTCCAGTTGCACCCATTATGTCCAAATCTAATGGCCGGATTTGCCTTGAAACTTTGGGTGATTCCACTTTCCTCTAGTGCCACTATCGCATAAAATATCTAAGTCGAATAGGCAGACTACCGTGAAATGTATCCTTCCCATACTATGTGGGAAGATATTAGATATCTCAAAAACTGTTGCCTGGGTTGTAAGGTGCAACATAACCTCTGCAGGCAGCTTTTATTTCTTTTTTTGCTGTGACCAGCAGCTCAATAAATTGCTCTGTCAGGTGGTGGGTTGGTTGGTTGGTCGCATTGATGTATACACATACGTGGTCGCAAGCTATTGTGAATTCACTTGTAAATGGTAAATGGTGCATTTACCTGTATATATAGTAGTGCCTTTATCCAAAGCACTTCACAATGTGCATTGCACAGCGAGTCTTGCTAGGCTTATCACACACATTTGCATGAAGGTAACTTCTGACAATACGGTTTATGTTCCTGTGGCCAAGCTATAACCTAAAATGGAATATTCTTTGATAATTCGTGTTCAGTATGTCCCGAGCTTTAAAAGGAGTGTAAAAAAGGAATAGATACCACTGATACCAGTGAAGTTGCCTTCTTGCCTTAAGGCTGCAGCCAATTAAGCGAACTGTGTGTGTCTAGGCTGGCATGGGTCTTGGCTTTGTCTTGGTCTAGACTGGCATGGGTCTCGCAAGGGTCATGGTCTCACCTAGCATGGGTCTTGGTTTTTGCTGGCATGGATCTTGTTTTTTTCCTTGGTCTAGACTGGCATGAGTTGAGGGCTGGAACACTATAGTGATCATGCAGGAGCAGGGTAGATTAAGAACTTTGGTTCATTCTTGTCTCATGATGGCTTTGGTTAATTCCCCATAACCGGTCACAAGTTCGTTACACACTCAGTCATACTCACTAAAGCCTTATGATCACAATGCCAGTGTTATTGTCTCCAGTGTAAAATGCCTCAAATCATGAACACAGCGTGCAATTTCCGTGAGATTTTGCACGCACATTCTCACTAGGCAGAGGAAGTAATGGCACTTGAAAATGTTCAAATCAGCCTCATAACGGCGATATACAGTAACAGGCCGATCTGTGTTTTTACCTATAACTGCACCGATCTGTGTAAAACTTTGTATGTGCACTCCCTAGAGGCCAAGGAAAAACCTTTGCCCTGCATTTTTCACATCTGCCTTTTATAGCGCCACCAGGAGGCCGCCTTATGTAAAACACATTTATTGAACTTGAACTTAGGATATTACTCCATCAGATCTTAACCAAATTTCACACAAATCGGTACACATGATCTCTATAGTCATGTGATCAAGATAGATCTGTTTGATTTCTCATATTCCATCCTGATTGGCTAAGATTCACATCTAAAGTTTGCAGGAGTGCCCTGTTTTGAACAAAATTGCAGTCTGATTGCGGTGAAACTTTGCACGCAGATTCGCACTACATTGAGGAACAAATGCCACCCTTTCAACACTTTTTCTAGTTCATCCATTAATCCCACTCCGCCATTCCAAACAAACAGGTCCGGCATGGTTCGAGTAGGTGTGACAGAGACATTTGTTGATCTTATACTATAAGGCGTGATTATAAATACGAATACGTCAGATAGAAAGCTAGTGTGCCAACGTTGCCAACCCCTTGGGGAGGGTGTGCAGACAATCACATACCTCCTTCTGTACACACAGTCACCAGATGCTGCTTTTCATCTAACTGAGCGGTTTTATCAGGAGAGTGAGAGTGGTCATGCGCAGAGGTTCACACTGTAGCCTCTGGCTTCTGGCCTCCCTCCTGAACAGCAAGGGCCTCTAGTTCAACGACAAGGGCGTAATCCCTTGCTGATTTCACAGCCACAAACCCTGCCAATTGTGCTCATCGGAGCACCCCGCCAAATACGCACGTTTGTGAAATTACCTGAAATTAGATCTAGGAGAAAAGTGCCAGGGTCTTTTTTGATCACTGGGCAGAGATTGTCCACACTCTGTATTTACCCCATCCTAACTATTGGGAGCAGTGGGCAGCCACGGAGCAGCGCCAATCGAACAGCTTAAG
This sequence comes from Gymnoscopelus braueri, assembly GCF_963280865.1. NCBI lineage: Eukaryota > Metazoa > Chordata > Actinopteri > Myctophiformes > Myctophidae > Gymnoscopelus > Gymnoscopelus braueri. The sequence goes on from NC_137620.1 coordinate 20,463,548, forward strand.
CTCTGCGAGGCCATTGACCAATGCCACTGACAGGAATAATGCACCTATTCTCAAACATCCATGTCTTTTGGAAACACACATGAACATGGGGAGAACAAGTCAAAATCCACACAGAAATCCCACAGTCCAACATATTTGACCCAGTGCCTTCTTGCTGTGTGAGGTAACAGTGCCAGCCATAACCACCACGCTGCGATCATGTATCGGTATAGCAACAGAGACGCTTTTGGAACAATTGGTGCTCCCTGCTCTACCACATTTCTCTGCTGCCCAGACTTGTCCGTCACATGGACGGCTTCAAGAGAAACCACATAATACAATGGTGATAAAGAAACAGAGGATGAGAGCTGCCATTCCAGTGGACGGACCAGTTCCTGGCCTCAGTCTCATGACTACTGTCACTTAAACAAACAATCATAATAACCATGTGCTCACATACGCACGCACACACACACATGTCACACGCGCAAGTACAAAGTTTCCAAGGGTCCTGAGCTGACGGAAGCCATCAAAGAGCTGTAGTTTATCAATGTTATTGCTTAACCTCATAGGTGAAAAGTTTCAACAATTTTTAAAAAAAAGTTGAAAAAATGTTGTGAGTAATTTCAAAACACATCAATTTGTAATCACTTGTATCATTTCGATCAGCATGTTCAGGTTCCAGTACCCAGCATTGGATGGGTCATTGTGTGGGTGAAATAGACTCTCTCCCTCATCACTCCCCCTCCCTTTCTCTCACAAAATGTCACACGCAGAAGTACCTCAGAGTACAGTACTTCTCTTACTCTGTATCTAATAATAATGTAATGTAACTGGATTTCCCCTGCGGGATCAATAAAGGTCTATTCTATTCTCTCCCTCTACCTCCATCTCCATCCTTCGGGATGGGAGAGAGGGACAGGGGCCCTCTCTCCCTCCCTACCCCTCTCTCGCTGTTAATAGGACAGGTATCACCTTGATTCTCTCCCTCATCTGCGTAAGCAAATACTGATACACTTGACGCCATGCCCATCAACTGCCTCATCAGATAGACTGACGCCTGGGCACAATGATACGAGATGCTTCTGTTGTTTTCACTCTGATTCTGTTCTTTTATGATGCTAACGTCCTAATTATCATGTATATATCTGCACATGACTGTGACGTGACAAATAAAACTGATTCTGATTCCATTTATACAGTATATCCACGAGGTCACGTCATGTGTCCAGTACTGTAAATATTCTCTGTGTGTGTAAAACACTAGAACTTGTTGTGTGATACCGCTTGGTGTCATTTTGTTCTGCACATTTGCGACTCAACTGAACCATCACTCTAACTCCTTAGTTAGAGGGAGACTCCTAACACCACATGGAAGGTTAACTAAATTCACAACACTTTTGAAAGTTAGGTTGATGTGTGACATCAACAGTATCATCCTCCAATTATGCGTCGGCTACAATTATTGAAACCCCACTGCAAATCTGGTTTATTGGTGAAATTCACAAAGTGTCAACTGTATGAATAGAAGTAAACAAATCAAACAAGAACAATGTAAATAGCTCAACACAGCTACAGTAATATTATGAGTGGTTTCTCCAAATTTCCACTTTTAATGACTATTGCAGTGTCAGAATTATTCCAACTGTTCATGTGTCTTTAATACTTAGTAGAGCACCCTTTTGCCTTTATGACCTGCTGCAAACGTGATGCATAGCCAGACACCAACTTCTGGAAGCATTCATTAGGAATCTTAGCCCATTCCTCATGTGCAAAGGCCTTCGGTTCACACATATTCTCGGATTTGCGTTTTGCAACCGCTTTCTTCAAATCCCATTCGAGATTTTCTGTGGGGTTCAAATCAGGAGACTATGATGGCCACTGTAGGATCTTCCAGGACTTCCTGTGAAACCAAGCCTTACAGTTGGAAGCATAATTCACAAGTTCAAAGTTGAAGGAACAGTGGCTACTACACTACAGTACCTGGACTTGACAGAAAGAGAAAGCTATCAATGGCTGCCACCAAATTCTTGAGCTGTAAGAGTTTCCTGACTTGAACCCCATAGAACATTTCGGGTGGTATTTGAAGAAGGCGATTGCTGAAGTTGCAGACAGCAAAGTGAACCGGAAGCCACAACACTAAAATGCCACAGGAATGCTGCCAGAAGCTGCTTGCTGGCTATGCATCACTTGCAGTAGGTCATAAGAGCAAAAGGGTGTTCTACCAGACACCTGTTATGAAGCCTGCAATAGTCGTTAAAAGTGCCATTTTTAGGTGAATTTAGAGAAGCAACTCATACTATTAGTTGTGTTGAACTATTTAAATTGTTCTTGTTTGATTTGTTTATTTTATACAGTTGACACAGTTTGTGAATTTTGCCAATACCCTAAGCAGTGGTGTTTGAATAATTTTGGGTGCAATATATGCTCATAAATACCATGTTATGGTGTTCTGCCACTTGAAGAGAAATCACTGAGCTTAATGAGGAAAATATTCTGGGAGGATTTTAACTGCTGGCCATGGGTTTCTCATATGTTGCCCATCTCTCATTTTTCTGGGATTATGATGCTACAGCACAAGGAAATGTAATTGAACACCCTGCAGGGTACAAAGAAACAGGTTCACAGAAACAGGTGCAGTGACTCGGCACTATGGGACATGCAGGCATGCAGCATAGGTGTTTCCATCCCATCAGCCCTTGGGGCTGCATTTGAATCTTAATTTCCTTAAGTCGATTAGCTGCATTGTTAATTGTAACAGAGTTGTAACCATGGTTGCCATATCAGCTTATTTCAAGCAACTTTGGGCTTGTTTTTCCTGTAATGTTGCTTGTAAATATTGATAGTTGCTTGTTGCGTTTTTTGGGGCTTGTTTCTAAAAGCGTAGTTGCTTATTTGGGCTTGTTTCCTAGTGTTGTTTAAACCAGTGGTTCTCAACCATTTTCATGTCAAGGACCCCCAGATTAATATGTATTTGTCAACGGACCCCAATCTGAAAATATTTTGTGCCAGGGACCCTTGTACAAGTTTAAAAAATATTCCACATTTGTCACATTTCTCAAAATCACCATAAAAATTGAGCAGCAGGGGAGAAGGAAAAAACACAAGACAACTATGCAACTAACTGTATAGCCTGCTGACTGATCGAAATAAAACAAAAATAAATTAAAACATGAAATGTGTTTAAGAGGGCCTATCTTATTGTTGTAGAGCTTTTAAATAAGGCTGGCCTAATGATACCCTTAGGCCAGCATAGGCCTACTAACTACTACATCCCTTTGGCAAGATGACGTCAAAAAAAGAAAAAGGCCACACCCAGCTGCAACTGAAGAGGTTTCGGCCTCGTTTCTCCTCCCATCCCATCATTGTGTTTAAAAAGCAGGAGAGGCAGCTCAGATGTCACTCTCTCTTAAGACACCGTTCAGAGCATCACTGGCCCACAGGAGGCACACAAGCTCTGTGGCTTTATAGTATCATCACACGTAAGGAAACCTGGACTCTTTATTGGGAACTTCATAAGGCTACTACTTCTCACCTGGATCTCAGCAGTCAACTCCAATACAGTAGTGAACTTCATTAGGCCAATAGTTCTCACCTGGATCTCAGCAGTCAACTGAACTCAAATACAGTAGGATAGGATACACAAACAGAATAATCCACAGGTAAGTTTTTTTTGTTTAGTTTTTTTTTGCAATAATTATGATTAGCTTTCAATTAAGCTTGTTTTACAGCATGTAAACAGTCTGCCTACTTATGGTAACAGGATAGGGTGGGCACCAAGGAAGAGTGGGCACCTCGGTGTTAAATTGGCTATGTTTTCCAAAATGTAAAAAAAAAAGAAATTTGGAAAATGTGTTTAGTAAAGTAAAGTAAAGTATACACATTTAGAACATGCTTAAACATTAGACAATTATGGTCTAATATTTCTACAATTGCACAAATTGCTACAAAACCCCAGTCATTTTGGGCATAAACAAGAAGTTGAATGATACAATGAAGTCTGATAATGATGTACCATGCATGTTCACATCATGTATACTTTACATTACTTAAGACCTTTTTTTTAACATTTTGGACAAAATAGCACATGTTACATCGAGCTGCCCAGATGTCCCTAGTGCCCACCTATCCTGTATCCCTTCTTATTTGTATGATATGAACTGGATATTTTGTAAGCAAAATGATTAGGCTAATCTTTTTTAATGCAGAATACAATTAACAGTAGCCTAATATATCAACATCATATGCTAACGTTGTTTGATGAATAGAAATATTGAAAGTCATAGATGTTACTGTTGGCAGAAACCTTTTCTTCACCCATCACCCATTCTTGAGAATTGGGACAAAACCTTAAATTAGATTTAAAAAATAAATAAAGAATTATGCTGGGAAAAGATATTTAAAAAGATCTAAGTCTTGACTATTACACCATGTAATGGGCCAACCTCCCACTGTTTTTCTATGTCAACTCCATAAGATGGCATATCTGATGGAGTTGACATCTTACGGAGTCTTTCGGAGTTGATAATTTTTTTTCCATTCAACAGCACAGTCATAATGATAATTTTTTACACATTTTAAACCATAATTATTATTTAGTTTGGATTTAGAAGGACTTACAGAGTTGACATGTTATGGTTGAGACACATCAGATAGCAATATTATTTAACACATTTATCAAAAAATAGAAGGCTTACAATAGCTTCAGCAGCTTTCCTGCCTTTTTTTTAAAACCAGGAAGTGATACAGGGGACCTTAGGATATAGATAAGCCTGTTTATGTCTGATTAAATTATGTTTTTGTAGAAATTTGACAAAGTTGACAAAGGTCTTGGACACAACTTTAAAGGGCCAACATTTTTACAAAAAATATATTCTTAAACAAAGATGATAATAGTATACATTCTTACACCTACAGTATGTTATGTGTGTGTGGGATTATCTAGCATAGCAATGATACTTTTTAATGATAGCAAAGATTGATCTTGACTTGAATACCCCTTTGCTTCCATCCAGACATGGACAGACTGCTACTTTCTGTGATGCTTGTTGCATTCGCCTCAACGCTTATGGTTGCCAACACCACATCAACGGCAGCCACGGCCAGCGCAACATCAGCCATGACCAATGCGGCCAGCGCAACAGCAGCAGGGACCAATGCGCCCGGCGCCACAATGGCACCAGGGACCAATGCGCCCGGCGCCACAATGGCACCAGGGACCAATGCGCCCGGCGCCACAATGGCACCAGGGACCAATGCGCCCGGCGCCACAATGGCACCAGGGACCAATGCGCCCGGCGCCACAATGGCACCAGGGACCAATGCGCCCGGCGCCACAGTGGCACCAGGGACCAATGCACCCGGCGCCACAGTGGCACCAGGGACCAATGCGCCCGGCGCCACAATGGCACCAGGGACCAATGCGCCCGGCGCCACAATGGCACCAGGGACCAATGCACCCGGCGCCACAGTGGCACCAGGGACCAATGCACCCGGCGCCACAGTGGCACCAGGGACCAATGCACCCGGCGCCACAATGGCACCAGGGACCAATGCGCCCGGCGCCACAGTGGCACCAGGGACCAATGCACCCGGCGCCACAGTGGCACCAGGGACCAATGCACCCGGCGCCACAGTGGCACCAGGGACCAATGCACCCGGCGCCACAGTGGCACCAGGGACCAATGCGCCCGGCGCCACAGTGGCACCAGGGACCAATGCGCCCGGCGCCACAGTGGCACCAGGGACCAATGCGCCCGGCGCCACAGTGGCACCAGGGACCAATGCACCCGGCGCCACAGTGGCACCAGGGACCAATGCGCCCGTCGCCACAGTGGCACCAGGGACCAATGCTTCCGGCTCCACAATGGCACCAGGGACCAATGCGCCCGTCACCACAGCCGCTGCTGCTACTGTAGCTGCACTGGTAACCAACACCACAGTGGAGACTCTCTCGGTAGGTGATTGTAGAATATAGCAGTGGCTCTCAAACTTTGTCATGTCAAGGACCCCCAAATTGATATGTATTTGGCCACGGACCCCCATCTGAAAATATCTAGTGCCAGGGACCCTAAGAAGAGAAGATTCGTGTTTAAAAAAAATAATGTAAAATGTCCAAACATTTTCAAGACTTTTGAAAAATAGCCGATGTACAAGCTTGTATATCTGCTATTTTTCAATAGCCAAAGTATGAAATAATAGTGGTTGTAATTATTGTGACGTTATATTAATTAATTTAGCTGGGGACCCCCAAGAACCCCTGGGGGTCCCCTGACCCCACTTTGAGAACCAATGGACTATAGAATAGAATAGACTGACAAAGCTGGCAGTGATAGCAGCCATGGTCTGATTCACACACCTTGTGCGAGCCACACCTCTAAAAAGTGATTCTCTCTCCCTCTCCTCTCCCTCTCCTCTCCTCCCCACACAACCACATACAGACAAACATCAATAGGGTCGGTTGCGGTACCAGCCGACTCTGCGTGGCAGATCCAACCAGCTGTGACCCGTCCACGTCTAGCTCCTGTTTCTTCGTCTCCGTCCAGCAATCTGCCGGACAGAACTTTGAGTTCCAGATCGCCGGAGAGTCAACTGGTTATTTAGCCGCCAGTCTGTCCACAGACACCACTGCGGTATGGAAAACCTGCTTAATGAAAATTCAATAAATGCGCATACAGTAGATCTGTTTTGTAAAGCGACTTTGAGTACTCAGAAAAGGCACTATATAAATTGTATGTATGTATCATTATTATTATCCCATGGTGCACACCTGTGTGTTTTAAGATGAGGCCTAAGGAATCCATTTAGCTATCTCTCTATCTGCTCTACCTTCAATGCATCATAAGCTTATACTGTATACTGTATAGGTGTTGATTGCTCAATTCTCCCCCACAGGGTGGTAATGATATAACCTACATCTGTGCCAACAACAACAGCGTGATTCAGTTCTTCAGTGCCTTACTCGACAACGGAGTTCTGACTTTGACAACGGTGAGTTTCACCCATGTGTATGTGTAATTGCACATCTCGGTTCTGAATAAGAATTTGGTATAACTAAGCTAACTACTGTAACAACTGTTGTCTTGTTTGAGCCATATTATGCTAAAACTTTTTTTTTCTTTCAGTTGAATGTCAACTCTGTGAAGGGAAGCTTGAATGGAAGCCAGATTCAGTGTACCTTTGCAGCTACCGTATCAAGTTCAACTGGAGGAAGCAGACGCAAGAGAGCCACCACATCCAGTAGCTTCTCCGTGGGTGTGTCCACTGGCAGCGTCGACAGCAGTAAGCAAACCTCCTTATCACTTTATGGCCTAATTAGAATCAGAAACACTTTGTTTCCCAAAGAAAGACTTGTAAATCTGCATGAACAGTATGTTAGGTCAAAGGTCACTATTCACTATGATGTTGAAGTCGTTGTACCATCGCTGGCGGAAGCCTTGGCCATTATGTTTTCAAGTTGTCTGTCCATCCGTCCGTCCGTCCGTCCGTCTGTACCACGTCACCTCAATTATCTCAGGAACACCTTGATAGAATTTCACAAACGTCCACTTGGACTCTAGGATGAACCGATTAGGTGGTCAAAGTTAAAGGGAATGTTTTTTGTTGAATATTCTTCATATTTTGTGAATTCATCATCCAATGAATCCAATGAAAGAACTGATCAGTCTTGCCCAAATACGGAACTGTACTTAACTCCACATTTAGATGTTTTATGTCCTTATAATTAGCCTGCTTTATTTTCTAATGCAGCATGTTGTCATCGTCAAACAGACGATAATGTCCGATATGTTCGCCTAATTACCACCTAATTAAGGACAGGGATCTTTCTCCCCCTCCAAATTATTTAATACTTTTCATTACCAATAGCAAATAGCACAATATAAGCATTATTGAGGTTAAATTATGTGGAATTTATGTCATCTGAGCACGAGGCATGTTCAACCCAAATGTAATGACCAGCAATGACTAGTAGGATTAATATATAGTACATGGTACTGACATACTACTGCAAGTGGACCTTGCAGAACTTTACTGCAGACTATTATGTATATAGCTGACTATATTCATATTTTAAAGTCCAGATGAAACGTCATTTGGAGAGTTTGGGTATCTAATTTCCATATCGTGACATATTTCCGACATATTGTGCTCCGATAGGGTTAAAAGGGCATTTTTCACGTCATCGTGACATAGCCTTACACAGTGACATAAGAGAGTACACACACACACACACACACACCCCCACACACACACACACACACACACACACACACACACGTACAAAATAGGTTTGTCTTTCATATTATGTATGCCCTTACGTCGATCCCACACTTGTAATTCACACTGGATAAGAGCGTGTGTGCTAAGGCCTAAATTGTTATTGGTTGTGTCCTTAGGCGGCTCTCTTGGAACCCCCACAACTCAAGTCCAGAGCAACGTTGTGAACCTGGCTGAACCCACGACCACCGTCACAGTGGTGGTAGCTGCTACTACTGTTGCTGCTACTACTGTTGCTGCTACTACTGTCGCTGCTACTACTGTCGCTGCTACTACTGTCGCTGCTACTACTGTCGCTGCTACTACTGTCGCTGCTACTACTGTCGCTGCTGCTACAGCTGTAGCTGCACTGGAAACCAACACCACAGTGGAGGCTCTCTCGGTAGGTGATTGTAGCAATATAGCAGTGGCTCTCAAACTTTTTCATGTCAAGGACCCCCAAGTTGATATGTATTTGGCCGTGGACCCCCATCTGAAAATATCTAGTGCCAGCGACCCCAAGAAGAGAAGATTTGTGTTAATATCCAAACCTTTTCAAGACTTTTTAAGTAGCCAAAGTATGAAATAATAGTGGTTACAATTATTATTATATTAACTAATTTAGCTGGGGTCCTCTTGGTACCCCCCCCCCCTCCAGGACCCCTGGTGGTCCCCTGACCCCACTTTGAGAACCAATGGAATGTAGAATAGAATAGACTGACAAAGCTGGCAGTGATAGCAGCCTTGGTCTGATTCACACACCTTGTGCGAGCCACACATCTAAAAAGTGATTCTCTCTCCCTCTCCTCTCCTCCCCACACAACCACATACAGACATCCATCAATAGGGTCGGTTGCGGTACCAGCCGACTCTGCGTGGCAGATCCAACCAGCTGTGACCCGTCCACGTCTAGCTCCTGTTTCTTCGTCTCCGCCCAGCAATCTGCCGGACAGAACTTTGAGTTCCAGATCGCCGGAGAGTCAACTGGTTATTTAGCCGCCAGTCTGTCCACAGACACCACCGCGGTATGGAAAACATACCGTACTAATTCAATAAATGCACTGCATACAGTAGATCTGTTTTGTAAAGCGACTTTTGAGTACTCAGAAATTTTTATGTATGTATTATTATTATTATTATTATCCCATGGTGCACGCCTGTGTGTTTTAAGATGAGGCCTAAGGAATCCATCTATAGCTATCTGTCTGTCTGCTCTACCTTCAATGCATCATAGGCTTATGCTGTATACTGTATAGGTGTTGATTGCTCAATTCTCCCCCACAGGGTGGTAATGATACCTTCTACATCTGTGCCAACATCGACAGCGTGATTCAGTTCTTCAGTGCCTTTCTCAACAACGGAGTTCTGTCTTTGACATCTGTGAGTTTGTAATTGCACATCTCGGGTTCTGAATAAGAATTGTGTGTAACTAAGCTAGCTAACTACTGTAACAACTATTGTCTTGTTTGAGCCATGTTATGCTGAAACTGTGTTTTCTTGTTTTCTTTTCAGTTGAATGTCAACTCTGTGAAGGGAAGCTTGAGCGGAACACAGATCCAGTGTACCTTTGCAGCTACCATACCAGATTCAACTACTGGAGGAAGCAGACGCAAGAGAGCCACCACATCCACTACAGTCTCGTTGGGTGTGTCCACTGGCAGTGTCGACAGCAGTAAGCAAACCTCCTTATCACTTTATGGCCTAATTAATTAGAATCAGAAACTCTGTCTCCTAAATTGTAATCTGTACAGTATGTTAGGTCACTATAGTCACTATGATGTTACAGTAGTTATACCATCGCTGGCGAAAGCCGTGGCCATTATGTTTTCAATTCGTCTATCCATCTGTCCATCCGTCCGTCCGTCTGTCTGTCTGTACGTACTGTACGTCACAACCTCGTTAACTCAATATCTCAGGAACGCCTTGATAGAATTTCTACATATTTGGCACAAATATGGCACCACTTTTAAGTTGCTTGATTCAGTATTTAGATATTTGATATTCATTTTATCAGACACGCCCCCTTCTTATACAAACACATTATAACTTCAAACCATGTTAGATTCATCAAAAACACCCGTCCTTGGTTCTGGTGACTCACCCCGCCCTCCTAATTCGCGAGGGGGCCGTGTTTTTTTGATAACTTCTTTCATTTTTTTTTTTTTTTTTTTTTACTGTATTTAATGTTTTTCATTTTCCAAAAATAATATAAAAAATAAATGAAAAAAGTTATCAAAAAAACACGGCCCCCTCGCATATTAGGAGGGCGGGGTGAGTCACCAAAACCAAAGACGGGTGTTTGATGAATCTAACATGTTAAAAATGTAGTTTGAAGTTATAATGGGTTTGTATAGGAAGGGGGCGTGTCTGATAAAATGAATATCAAATATCTAAATACTGAATCAAGCAACTTAAAAACTGTCTGGGGGGATCACAAAGGCCTGAGTAGATGATAAAATGACCCAAAGTTTTTTTGAAAGTGAAATATCCCTTTAATATGTGGAAGTTATGTCATCTGAGCATGAGGCAGGTTCAACCCAAATGTAATGACCAGTGATGACTAGTACTAGTCATACTACTGACATACTACTGTAAGTGGACCTTGCAGAACTATACTGCAGACTATTATGCATATATCTGACTATATTAATATTTTAAAGTCCAGATGAAGCTGCATTTGGAGAGTTTGAGTATCTTTCCATATCCCGACATATTATCCTCTAAAAGGGTTAAAAGGGCATTCTTCACGTCATCGTGACATAGACTTACACAGTGACATAAGAGAATGTACACACACACACACACACACACACACACACACACACACACACACACACACACACACACACACACACACACACACACACACACACACACACACACACACACACACACACACACACACACACACACACACACACACACTTATGTATCCCCTTATGCCCTTATGCCGATCCCACACTTGTAAGTCACACTGGATAAGAGCGTGTGTGCTAAAGGCCTAAATTGTAAATTGTAATTGGTTGTGTCCTTAGGTGGCTCTCTTGGAACCCCCACAGCTAGAGTCCAGAGCAACGTTGTGAACCTGGCTGACCCTACGAGCACCGTCAGCAACATTTTGACAAGCCACGCCATTCCACTCTGTCAGTCCCTCTCCAAAGGTAAGCTAGAAGACACTGCCATGGCTCCAGTTATGTTTTGCTGTGTTTTTTTGTATTTTTATTTGATGAATGAATGATCTGCACTGCAATGAACTGCACTATATTGCAATGAACTGAACAAGCATCTGCATACTGACTAATTTCTTTCTCTCTCTCTCTCTCTCTCTCTCTCCAGTTCTTCTGACCATTTTGGCCGTGGTTGGTGTGTCCTTGCTCTGAGGAGGTCAGCTCAGAAGATCAGCACACCTCCGTAGAGGAAGCTCCACTCAGGAAGATCATAAATTTCTCATCTGCTTTTATTATTTACCATTGCACATATTTCTCAGACTCATTTCCACCTAAGCACCTCTGGGTGCAAGTGGTCTGTTAATACTTTGTGGGGGGAAACAAATGGGCTTAATTTCCCCTCCATTCTTCTATAAGCTTTAAGAGATGCAATGAAGAATGCTTAGTGTATTAAACGGATCCTGTTTACAACCAATACATCTGCTTTGATTTACAAATGTATCCACTGCACAAGTCCCACGTTGTCCTGCATGATTCCATCCTTCTGCTTCATACAGAATCACGTTTTGTCTTCAGGTATCCGAAGGTAAAAAGAATGATGTGCCATGTGTGTTCTCATAAGTCTGATTTTGTCCAAATACTATTTTTTATTTACTTGAACCCTGTGGTCAAACGGCCTTATGCGTGATCAGTAACTTGTTACTCATATTATTCTGTACAACCTTATTTATTGCAATTATTTTGTCTTTTGTAAAATAGACTGTTAATTTCGTGTTTGTGCGCGCATGTTCATGCGTATTTTGTATGACATGTGAGCAAGTGCTTTGGTGTGGAATCACAAGAAACCGACCAGCAGGTGAGCAGACGCAACGTTTGCCAGCCTCTGCTCTATATTCACTCATTAAAATGATGTGAGCATATGGCAGACAAATCCCAACCTCAAAAAGAAATTGTAGGGCAATCCTAAAAAATATGAAGTTTATTTGTACAAAGTGTATCTAGATGAATAGCTAGACAAGAGTCAGTAACTGCTCTAAATGAAGCCTTCATTGGCAGATGATGTCTTTGTGTGTATGTGTGTGGGTGTGCATGTGCTCTTGAAGAAGGGTGAAGCAATAAGGCCACTGGTTGGTGAATGATATGACTGCACTTTGTACTGTACTATACAATAATGCTTTTGTTTCACATTTTTGCAATAAACGTTTATCAACACTAATTCGTTTACTGTCTTTACATCTAAGTCTTTAGAGACTGGTTGGTGATAAGCCTGATAAGATGGAATTGCAGTTATCCAGCATGGCGGTAAATACCTGAAACTAGTTTTTCTGCATCTTTTTGATACAGGATGTTCCAGATTGTCTGTTCTCCTCCCATCCCACCATGTACTTAAATAGCAGAACGCAGGGCCCACAGGCACACCTGTTGGATTAGACACCCACAGAGCCTTGTTTATTGGGAACCTATTAGCTCTCAAACGATTCTCGGCATCAACTCAAAGAAAGTAGCGATACAGAAACAATAGTCTGCAGGTAAGTTGCGATAACTGGAACAATGTCGTTTTTTGTCATGTTTTTATTTTTTTAATATATGCCTATTAGCCTACTTTTCAATTGGCTTATCTTATCTATTAATGCAGCTGTATGTATTTTAGTCTTAAGATTAAGTTTAATTAATTTAAAGTATGATACTGTATCTATGGCTACTGTATGTCTTATTAAGGTATTACATTTCATTGTTTATTATTAGGCATACATGAGGGTGGTACACAGCACACATGTTATTGAAGACTAAAATACATGCTACTGCACCACCGAAAATAAAGATAACCCTATTTACTAGCCTACTAATTCAAAGAGTCTTTCATGTTGAGATGTATTGCGACCGGCGTGGGTCACATTCCCAAACGAGTGTAGACAAGGTAGATTAGTGGTAGAAAGTAATGAAAGATTGCTCAATTTACAACAAAATAAACCTTTGAACATAATTTTTTTTCATAAAAAATCTGTAATTACTTGGTATCATAAGTAGCAGGTCATATATGAAAATATATACAGTAGGTCTATGTGTGTGTGTGTGTGTGTGTGTGTGTGTGTGTGTGTGTGTGTGTGGGGGGGGGGGGGGGGGGGTGTATGTATTGCATCACTTCTTACCCTTTAGTACATTCAGTACATTACAGTGTATGTGAAATATGTGAAATATGTGATTGCTGGTATTTCATCACTGGGCTTATCTTGAAGTACAGTACAGTGTAAGTGATTTTCTTTTATGTTGATACTGTAAAAGGAACAAGAAACTAGCTATTTGTTGTTAATAAATAGCATAATTTTTTTTTGGATGGCATTTAATTTATATTGTTGGCCTAAATGTTCTCTTTGCAAATCTCTTCCACAAACTGTACATTACAGTATTTGAATTGTATCTAAAACTGCTATAGTTTTTTCTTTTTTTACTTTGACTTGACTTTTTTGATGTACTTTTGATTGATTGATTGAATACTTTATTAGACAGAAATGTAAACAGCACGAGGTACTGTCAGACATTTAGGCTAAAAGGATAACACAAAAAAGACTTGTTTCCATTGTGGTCCATTGTGACGATTCTTCTGCTGCATGACATATATTCTGTATATCATTTTGTCGCAAACAAAAATAGTGTTTATAATGTTTAGAGAAGTTGCCCAAAACAACGTACGTATGTGGAATGGTTATTGTGCAAAACATAAAGATAAAATAAAGATAACCCTATTTACTAGCCTACTAATTCAAAGAGTCTTTCATGTTGAGATGTATTGCGACCGGCGTGGGTCACATTCCCAAACGAGTGTAGACAAGGTAGATTAGTGGTAGAAAGTAATGAAAGATTGCTCAATTTACAACAAAATAAACCTTTGAACATAATTTTTTTTCATAAAAAATCTGTAATTACTTGGTATCATAAGTAGCAGGTCATATATGAAAATATATACAGTAGGTCTATGTGTGTGTGTGTGTGTGTGTGTGTGTGTGTGTGTGTGTGTGTGTGTGTGTGTGTGTGGGGGGGGGGGGTGTATGTATTGCATCACTTCTTACCCTTTAGTACATTCAGTACATTACAGTGTATGTGAAATATGTGAAATATGTGATTGCTGGTATTTCATCACTGGGCTTATCTTGAAGTACAGTACAGTGTAAGTGATTTTCTTTTATGTTGATACTGTAAAAGGAACAAGAAACTAGCTATTTGTTGTTAATAAATAGCATAATTTTTTTTTGGATGGCATTTAATTTATATTGTTGGCCTAAATGTTCTCTTTGCAAATCTCTTCCACAAACTGTACATTACAGTATTTGAATTGTATCTAAAACTGCTATAGTTTTTTCTTTTTTTACTTTGACTTGACTTTTTTGATGTACTTTTGATTGATTGATTGAATACTTTATTAGACAGAAATGTAAACAGCACGAGGTACTGTCAGACATTTAGGCTAAAAGGATAACACAAAAAAGACTTGTTTCCATTGTGGTCCATTGTGACGATTCTTCTGCTGCATGACATATATTCTGTATATCATTTTGTCGCAAACAAAAATAGTGTTTATAATGTTTAGAGAAGTTGCCCAAAACAACGTACGTATGTGGAATGGTTATTGTGCAAAACATAAAGATAAAATAAAGATAACCCTATTTACTAGCCTACTAATTCAAAGAGTCTTTCATGTTGAGATGTATTGCGACCGGCGTGGGTCACATTCCCAAACGAGTGTAGACAAGGTAGATTAGTGGTAGAAAGTAATGAAAGATTGCTCAATTTACAACAAAATAAACCTTTGAACATAATTTTTTTTCATAAAAAATCTGTAATTACTTGGTATCATAAGTAGCAGGTCATATATGAAAATATATACAGTAGGTCTATGTGTGTGTGTGTGTGTGTGTGGTGTGTGTGTGTGTGTGTGTGTGTGTGGGGGGGGGGGGGGGGTGTATGTATTGCATCACTTCTTACCCTTTAGTACATTCAGTACATTACAGTGTATGTGAAATATGTGAAATATGTGATTGCTGGTATTTCATCACTGGGCTTATCTTGAAGTACAGTACAGTGTAAGTGATTTTCTTTTATGTTGATACTGTAAAAGGAACAAGAAACTAGCTATTTGTTGTTAATAAATAGCATAATTTTTTTTTGGATGGCATTTAATTTATATTGTTGAATGTTTAGATTTCAAGGGGAATAACTGATTATATACATACATGTCTATATCTTCCTTTTTGATTATCCATTAAAGGAGTAGTTCTCCCCAAAAAATACTTATTTTCTATCAATTACACACCCCATTAAGCCTTTTTTTGTTTTCGTCGCATTCCTGAGCCAATAATTTGATGACCGGCAGAGTCTCCGGTAGACTCAAAAGTCTCCTACTGAGTCTCCCATTGACCGATGACCCTGTCATCAAATTATTGGCTTAGGAATGTGACAAATACTAAAGAAATCTCCATGAATTCAAGGCTTCATGGGGTGTGTAATTGATAAAAAAGAAGTACTTTTTTGGGTGAACTACTCCTTTAAAGGTGCAGTATGTGATATTTCTTTGTTAAAATCATACTGTATAACCTTTTCAATTAAAGTTTTTGATATAATCTTTCACTGGTATGTTTTGCACAATAACCATTCCACATACGTACGTTGTTTTGGGCAACTTCTCTAAACATTATAAACACTATTTTTGTTTGCGACAAAATGATATACAGAATATATGTCATGCAGCAGAAGAATCGTCACAATGGACCACAATGGAAACAAGTCTTTTTTGTGTTATCCTTTTAGCCTAAATGTCTGACAGTACCTCGTGCTGTTTACATTTCTGTCTAATAAAGTATTCAATCAATCAATCAAAAGTACATCAAAAAAGTCAAGTCAAAGTAAAAAAAGAAAAAACTATAGCAGTTTTAGATACAATTCAAATACTGTAATGTACAGTTTGTGGAAGAGATTTGCAAAGAGAACATTTAGGCCTATACTGTATGTTGACTGCTATGAGAGTTAACACACACATATATATATATATATATATATATATATATATATATATATATATATATATATATATATATATATATATATATATATATATTATATATATATATATATATATATATATATATATATATATATATATATATATATATATATATATATATATATATATATATATATATATAGTTATTATATATACTAATACTACATAGTTATTGACCCAGTGTGGAAGCTCAAACAAGCTCGGAAACAAGTAATAAACATGTTCTGAATGAAAACAATACAACATGTTAACTCAATCGTTAAATTGTGAGACCGCGAGATAATAGTTTGGTTCAGACATACTGAAATTGAATAGTAGACAAGGGGCGGTCGTAGCTGAGTGGTAGAGACTGAAGCTGTCTGCCAATATGAAAGTTGCCAGTTTCAACCCTCGGCTTGCCCAGTCGAAATGTCGATGTGTCCCTGAGCAAGACACTTAAACCTGCTCCTTTTACCCTAAATATACCAGATACTTTTGCCGAATGTTTGCCCCAGAATAGGGATGCCAGGGTTCATATTAACCCCTACAGCTTCCCCATGTGAACATCTGAGCAGCCATCTGCTGGAAAGTAATTTCCCCTCTTAAATGCTCCCTTTCTTTTTCTTTAGTAAATATATAAAAAATTACTAAGGATACCAATTTCATCCAATCAGGAGAGAGAACTCAGGATAAAAATAAACAAGTGAGATAGGAAGTGTCCCCAGCTGTTCCGGCCTGGTGGAGTTCGTTTAAATGATTAAACTTTTAAACAAAATAAATAATAATTTGGTTTTAGGCTAAAAATATCACCTTTAAAAGTCATAGACACATTGTTACTGTTGGCAGAAGCCTAATGTACTGAACTTTTATGGTGTCCAGTCTTGAGAAGTTTGAATTGAGATTTTAATTTTTGTTTGACTCTGAGAATCTAGCACATAAGAATATTAGCAAAGATCTTTTTTTTTAAACTTATTTTTATTTGAGAAATCGCAAGGTACAGCAAATACTTGCCCCACAGCATTCCACAATCATCCCATTCCTTAGTCCCTCCCCCCCACCCCACTGACAAACAAAACGAAATAAAAACAAAACAGTAATAATAAATAAAAATAAATAAAAAATAAATAAAAAATAAATAAACAATAATAACAATAATAACAACAACAACAACAACCTTCAGCATGTGGACAGCACTCATCATATACATATATATATATATTTTTTAAAAGAGCAGAACCACGAAATACTCCTTTAACTGACTTGAACAACCCTTTGCTTCCACCCAGACATGGAAAGACTGGTTCCTTATGTGATGTTTGTTGCATTTGCCTCAATGCTCATCGGCACCAACACTCAGAACACCACAACATTAGGAATGAATGCAACCACTGAAATGGCAGCAGGGTCCAATGCTACCACCGCAATTACAGCAACAACTACTGCGGGCAGTGCCACAACTGCAGCAGGGATGACCGTATCCAGCGCCACAGCAGCAGCAGAGACCACTGCAACGGCAGCAGGGACCAATGCAACCACCGCAACGGCATCAGGGACCAACGCGCCCAGTGCCACAACAGCAGCGGAGACTACAGCCCCAAGTACCATAACAGCAGCAGGGACAACCACGCCCAGTGCCACAATGGCAGCAGAAACTACCGCGCCCAATGCCACAATGACAGCAGAGACCAATGCAACGGTCGCTGCTACTGTAGCTGCACTGGTACCCAACACCACCGTGGAGGCTCTCTCGGTAGGTGACTGTAGAATAGAATAGACTAACAAAGCTGGCAGTGCTAGCAGCCTTGGTCTGATTCACACACCTCTAAAAAGTGATTCTTCTCCCTCTCCTCCCCACACACACACATAAAGACATCCATCAATAGGGACGGTTGCGGTACCAGCCAACTCTGCGTGGCAAATCCTGCCAGCTGTGACCCGTCCGTGTCTAGCTCCTGTTTCTTCGTCTCCGTCAAGCAATTGGTCGGACAGAACTTTGAGTTCCAGATCGCTGGAGAGTCAAATGGTTACATTGGTGTCATTCTGTCCAAAGACACCACTGCGGTATGGAACACCTACTTTATAAAAACTCAATACATGTGCTGCATAGATCCCATGGTTATGCCTGCCTGCCTGTCTGTCTGTCTGTGTCTGTCTGTGTCTGTCTGTGTCTGTCTGTGTCTGTCTCTGTCTGTCTCTGTCTGTCTGTCTGTCAATGTATCATAGGCTTAAATACTGTATAGATATTGATTGCTCACTTCCCCCCCACAGGGTGGTAACGATACAGTCTACATCTGTGCCAACAACAACAGCGTGATTCAGTTCTTCAGTGCCTTACTTGACAATGGAGTTCTGGCTTTGACATCTGTGAGTTTCACCCATGTGTAATAGCACATCTCGGTTCTGAATTTGGTATAACTAAGCTAACTACTGTAAAGACTGTTGTCTTGTTTGAGCCATACTATGCTGAAACTGTGATTTTCTTTTTTTCCTTTTTCTTTTTTCAGTCAAATGTGAACTCTGTGAAGGGAAGATTGATTGGAACACAGATCCAGTGTACCTTTGCAGCTACCATACCAGATTCAACTACCAGAGCAAGTACCAGTAGCTTCTCCATGGGTGTGTCCACTGGCAGTGTCGAAGGCGGTAAGCGAACGTCCTTATCACTTTCTGGTATTATCAGAATTAGAACATTTTATTTCCTAAAGAAAGTATTGAAAAGAGTATCCATCCATCCATCTTCAACTGCTTATCTGGAGTCGGTCGCGGGGGCAACAGTTTCAGCAGAGAGCTCCAGACTTCCCTTTATCGAACAACATTAGCCACTTCCTCCTGGGGAATCCCGAGGCCTTCCAAGGCCAGTGTGGAGATTTAATCCCCCCATCTGGTCCTTGGTCTGCCAGGGGGTCTTCTCCCAGTGGGACGTGCACGTTCTACTGAAAAGAGTAATAATTTGCAACTACTTCACTATGATGTTGAAGTAGTTTAGTTTTTTTAAGATCCCAAAGGTGATCTTAAATCATGTCTCCACCACAAAAAAAATTGTATTAGTCCTGTTTTTGTTTCCACTGTTGTTCTGTCTTTGTTTTGGGTGTTAACTGTTTTGGAGTGGACCACAATGGAAGCTTCAGCTTTTTTGTGATTTGATCCAGGTCAGCATTTTTATTATTGTAGTATTATATTGATGCCAATACAAATCTTCTATTCTATGGAATCCCTAGAGTGAATTTATATCTAAAACATTTGAAAAATTCCACCGTGAGTCCATCTGGCCTCAGTGCTTTGCCAGACTGCAATGCTCTAATTGTCTCCGCCAGGCCGAAAGGCATGGCGAGAGAGTATGTTTTAACCCCTGTCCGTCCGTCCGTACGTCCGTCCGTGTGTCCGTCCGTCCGTCCTGTCCGTCCGTTAGCAGCTAATCTCCGGCACCGTTGGCCCAGTCGCTGCGAAACTGTTCACACCCACTCCTTGGATGCCATTTCAGAACCTCTGCCCCACGTTTTTTACATGGGCCTGTTATAGCGCCACCAGGAGGCCGATTTATGCAAAACCCATTTTTTTCCATTATTCCTACAGCTTTTAACCAAACGTCATGCAAATCAGTACACAGTATCTCTATAGTCATGTGATCAACCCGGATCTGTCCGATTTCCCATATTCCATCCTCATTGGCTAAGGTTGGCTTCCAAAGTTTGCAGGATTGGTCCGTTTTGAACAAACTGCCTCAAATCATGAACGCAGCTTGCCATTTCCATAAAATTGCACACGCACATTCCCACTAGGCCGAGGAAGAAATGCACTTGAAAATGTTCAAATCAGCCTCATGGTGGCGCTATAACAGGCCGATTCGCATTTTTAACTATAACTGCACGGATCTGCGTGAAACTTTGCAAGCATTCTCCCTAGAGGTAAAGGAAAAACCTTTGCCATGCATTTTTCACATCTGCCTTTTAGAGCGCCACCAGGAGGCTGACTTTTGGAAAATATTTTTTTTGCTATTACTCCTTCACATTCTGTCCAAAAATCACGCAAATCGGTACATAGTATCTCTATAGTCATGTGATCAAGATGGAAGTGTCCGATATTTCATATTCCATCCTAATTGGCCAACATTGGCTTCCAAAGTTTGCTGGATAGGTCCGTTTGAACAAAATGCCTCAAATCATGAACGCAACGTGCGATTTCTGTGAAATTTTGCACAAACATTCCCACTAGGCCGAGAAAGAAAGGCCACCCTTTTCACATTGGCCTGTTATAGCGCCACCAGCAGGTCTAATTTAGCTAAACACATTTTTGGAACAAAATGCCTCAAATCATGAATGCAGTGTCCGATTGCCATGCAAGGCCTAAGAAGAAATGGCACCATTTTCACATTGCCTTATTATAGTGCCACCAGGAGGCCACAATAACCTGCCTGAACTGGCGGAGACCTGTGCTCCGAGGAGCACTTTTTCTAGTTACCTCTATTATTTCTTCAGTCGTGTCCGGGACATCAAGGGACTCCCGCTGATCTTTCTTTAAAGTAGGGAGGTCTAACCCTTCCAAAAATGACAGAATGCCATCCTTTGAGTGAAGATGAAGACGTGTACAGTTCCGTATAAAGGTTTCTAGGAGAACCCTCCCCTGAGATTGCATGGACGTTATTGTGGCCATGGATTCCTGTTGCTGAAAGTAACGAGCCAAACATTTCCAGCTTTATCTCCATATTTAAATCATTTTGGCCTGTGTGAACAGTCAAAATTTGACCTCCTGTGAAAAAGCATATGAGTATTCTCATATTTTAGCTGTACAGTATGACTGTCTTCAAATGATGTGGGGAATTTTTTTTTTTCAGTTTTCCTTCAGTCATTTACACCTTTCTCTAACTATGCAAGCTACTGTCCCCTATATGTCCTACCTACTTTCCCTTAAATGTACCCTTTGTGGCATCACGAGGGGACAGGTGGTAGAGGGGTGCTATATTCCTACACCCAAAATGGCCGTTGTAGAAAGAACTGCAACTCCCAGGGTACCTCAGCACACAGACAAGTGTGGGTGTTTGAGGCACCTAATGAGGCAGAGCTGAAAGAGCAAACAAACAGGACAGAGAAACACAGAGGACAGAGGACTGGATGCATAGACATATAAAGGTAGACGCCTCCTCTGGCTCTGAAGTGTCTGTATGGAGGGCGCGCTTCCGCTTCCCAAGCTTCCTTGGGGGGCAGCTGGAAATTTTCGTGTGCGTCACAGAAGGGGGCGTTCAGTAGGCCAATGAGAGGCAGGTGGGGGCGGGACAACTAGATTCTGACAAGTCCTGGAAAAGACGTGCTGTGATTGGCCAGTGCCCGTTCCCCCCATATCTGGGGGGAACGGGCACTGGCCAATCACAGCGCTTATGGCGGCCACCATACGAAACAGGTCGCTCCAACAAACTGCAGAGGCCAATGAGGTATCTAGGTTTCTATATCTATGACTGGATGGAGCTGGACCCAAGGACGGAAAGGGAAGGCTTGTGTTAAGTAACCGTGTGGACTTTGTTTAGACTTAAGAACATTATTCTTCCTTTGCGGACATTTATGTTTCCTTTGAAAATTGCCTTATGTTGGCCTACCTGAGTTGTTTACCTGTGGAAAAATAAACCTAATTTTGTTTTGTTTTTTGTTTGATTTTGCCTGTTTGATTCTGCACTGCCTCACCCTAGCCCGCTCCATACCTCTCACGACATTACACCTTACAAAAGATTTATTGGGTTCCCAAGTTGTCCCTGCTGATCGATCAAGCCAAATTAAATGACCAACAGACATTACATATTATTAATTAATGATTATCGACATTACATACAGTACTCTACACATACAGTATAGCAACCTCCCAGTGAAAAGGTACTAGGCTATACAGTAAGTGGACCTTGCAGAAGTATTACAGCAGACTATATGTACATACCAGACTCATACTGTATTCATATTAAAAGTACAGATGAAACAGCGTCCACATCATGACGTACTTCTGGCTGAAACAGGTTACGTAGGCGGGACATTACGTTGAAGGAATTTGATTTGAATGTTGAAAAGTGGGTGTTGCATAACAAACATGCAGAATTACAGTTGGACATTGATTTATGGGTGGATGTCATCAGAGTTCCAGTGGCTGACAATGTACCAAAAAGTTTGTATTTAATCTATTGGTTGTGTTCTTAGACTCTCTAGGAACCCCCACCAACCGAGTCCAAAGCAGCGTTGTGAACCTTGCAGACCCCACAAGCACCACAGACAGCACCACAACGTCAGCAGAGACTACCACGCCCAGTGCCACCACGGCAGCAGGGACTAATGCTCCCAGTGCCACAACGGCAGCAGGGACCAATGCGCCCAATGCCACAATGGCAGCAGGGACCAATGCGCCCAATGCCACAATGGCAGCAGGGACCAATGCGCCCAATGCCACAATGGCAGCAGGGACCAATGCGCCCAATGCCACAATGGCAGCAGGGACCAATGCGCCCAATGCCACAATGGCAGCAGGGACCAATGCTCCCAATGCCACAATGGCAGCAGGGACCAATGCGCCCAATGCCACAACGGCAGCAGGGACCAATGCGCCTAATGCCACAACGGCAGCAGGGACCAATGCGCCCAATGCCACAACGGCAGCAGGGACCAATGCGCCTAATGCCACAACGGCAGCAGGGACCAATGCGCCCAATGCCACAACGGCAGCAGGGACCAATGCACCTAATGCCACAACGGCAGCAGGGACCAATGCGCCCAGTGCCACAATGGCAGCAGGGACCAATGCAACCACCGCAACGGCATCAGGGACCAATGCAACCACCGCAACGGCATCAGGGACCAACGCGCCCAATGCCACAACAGCAGCGGAGACTACTGCCCCAAGTACCATAACAGCAGCAGCGACAACCACGCCCAATGCCACAATGGCAGCAGAAACTACCGCGCCCAATGCCACAATGACAGCAGAGACCAGTGCAACGGTCGCTGCTACTGTAGCTGCACTGGTACCCAACGCCACCGTGGAGGTTCTCTCGGTAGGTGACTGTAGAATAGAATAGACTAACAAAGCTGGCAGTGCTAGCAGCATTGGTCTGATTCACACACCTCTAAAAAGTGATTCTTCTCCCTCTCCTCCCCACACAACCACATAAAGACATCCATCAATAGGGACGGTTGCGGTACCAGCCGACTCTGCGTGGCAAATCCTGCCAGCTGTGACCCGTCTGTGTCTAGCTCCTGTTTCTTCGTCTCCGTCAAGCAATTGGTCGGACAGAACTTTGAGTTCCAGATCGCCGGAGAGTCAAATGGTTATATTGGTGTCATTCTGTCCAAAGACACCACTGCGGTATGGAAAACCTACTTTATAAAAACTCAATACATGTGCTGCATAGATCCCATGGTTATGCCTGCGTGTTTTGTCTGTCTGTCTGTCTGTCTGTCTGTCAATGTATCATAGGCTTAAATACTGTATAGATATTGATTGCTCACTTCCCCCCCACAGGGTGGTAACGATACAGTCTACATCTGTGCCAACAACAACAGCGTGATTCAGTTCTTCAGTGCCTTACTCGACAATGGAGTTCTGGCTTTGACATCTGTGAGTTTCACCCATGTGTATGTGTAATAGCACATCTCGGTTATGAATATGGTATAACTAAGCTAACTACTGTAAAAACTGTTGTCTTGTTTGAGCCATACTATGCTGAAACTGTGATTTTCTTTTTTTCCTTTTTCTTTTTTCAGTCAAATGTGAACTCTGTGAAGGGAAGATTGATTGGAACACAGATCCAGTGTACCTTTGCAGCTACCATACCAGATTCAACTACCAGAGCAAGTACCAGTAGCTTCTCCATGGGT
This sequence comes from Gymnoscopelus braueri, assembly GCF_963280865.1. Taxonomy (NCBI): domain Eukaryota; kingdom Metazoa; phylum Chordata; class Actinopteri; order Myctophiformes; family Myctophidae; genus Gymnoscopelus; species Gymnoscopelus braueri. The sequence goes on from NC_137620.1 coordinate 20,487,829, forward strand.
GTGTCCACTGGCAGTGTCGAAGGCGGTAAGCGAACGTCCTTATCACTTTCTGGTATTATCAGAATTAGAACATTTTATTTCCTAAAGAAAGTATTGAAAAGAGTATCCATCCATCCATCTTCAACTGCTTATCTGGAGTCGGGTCGCGGGGGCAACAGTTTCAGCAGAGAGCTCCAGACTTCCCTTTCTCGAACAACATTAGCCACTTTCTCCTGGGGAATCCCGAGGCATTCCAATGCCAGTGTGGAGATTTAATCCCCCCATCTGGTCCTTGGTCTGCCAGGGGGTCTTCTCCCAGTGGGATGTGCACGTTCCACTGAAAAGAGTAATAATTGTATCCGCCAGGCCGAAAGGCATGGCGAGAGAGTATGTTTTCGCCCCTGTCCGTCCGTCCGTCCGTGTGTCCGTGTGTCCTGTCTGTGTGTTACCACCAAATCTCCGGCACCGTTGGCCCGGTCGCTGCGAAACTGTGCACACACACTCCCTGGATGCCAATTCAGAACCTCTGCCTCAATTTTTCACATGGGCCTGTTATAGCGCCACCAGGAGGCCGATTTGTGCAAAACCCATTTTTTCCCATTACTCCTACAGTTTTTAACCAAACCTCATGCAAATCGGTACACAGTATCTTCAGTCATGTGATCAAGACGCATCTGTCCGATATTTCATATTCCATCCTGATTGACTAAGGTTGACTTCCAAAGTTTGCAGGATTGGTCCGTTTTGAACAAAATGTCTGAAATCATGAACGCGGCGTGCGATTTCCGTGAAAATTTGCACGCACATTCCCACTAGGCCGAGGAAGAAATGCCACCCTTTTCACATTGGCCTATTATAGCGCCACCAGGAGGCCACAATAACTTACCTGACCTGGCGGAGACCTGTGCTCCGAGGAGCACTTTTTCTAGTTTGCAACTACTTCACTATGATGTTGAAGTAGTTTTGTTTTTTTAAGATCCCAAAGGTGATCTTAAATCATGTCTCCACCACCAAATTTTTTTTATTGTCTCCGCCAGGCCGAAAGGCATGGCGAGAGAGTATGTTTTCGCCCCTGTCCGTCCGTCCGTCCGTGTGTCCGTCCGTCCGTCCGTGTGTGTGTCCTGTCTGTGTGTTAGCACCAAATCTCTGGCACCGTTGGCCCGGTCGCTGCGAAACTGTGCACACACACTCCCTGGATGCCAATTCAGAACCTCTGCCTCAAATTTTTCACATGGGCCTGTTATAGCGCCACCAGGAGGCCGATTTGTGCAAAACCCATTTTATCCCATTACTCCTACAGTTTTTAACCAAACCTCATGCAAATCGGTACACAGTATCTCTATAGTCATGTGATCAACCCTGATCTGTCTGATTTCCCATATTCCATCCTCATTGGCTAAGGTTACCATCCAAAGTTTGCAGGATTGGTCCGTTTTGAACAAACTGCCTCAAATCATGAACGCAGCTTGCCATTTGCATAGAATTGCACACGCACATTCCCACTAGGCCGAAGAAGAAATGGCACTTAAAACTTTTCACATCAGCCTCATGGTGGCGCTATAACAGGCCGATTTGCATTTTTAACTATAACTGCACCGATCTGCGTGAAACTTTGCACGCCTACTCCCTAGAGGCCAAGGAAAAACATCTGCACTGCATTTTTCACATCTGCTTTTTACAGCGCCACCAGGAGGCCGACTTATGTCAAATACATTTTTGGATATTAATCCTTCAGATTTTATCCAAACATCACACAAATCGGTACACAGTATCTCTATAGTCATGTGATCAAGACGCATCTGTCCGATATTTCAAATTCCATCCTCATTGACTAAGGTTGACTTCCAAAGTTTGCAGGATTGGTCCGTTTTGAACAAAATGTCTGAAATCATGAACGCGGCGTGCGATTTCCGTGAAAATTTGCACGCATATTCCCACTAGGCCGAGGAAGAAATGCCACCCTTTTCACATTGGCCTATTATAGCGCCACCAGGAGGCCACAATAACTTACCTGACCTGGCGGAGACCTGTGCTCCGAGGAGCACTTTCTCTAGTTAGTAATGAAATGTTTGGAGAAGCTAGTCAAAGATAACATCCTAAAGCAGGTGGAGAAATCTCTAGATCCCCTGCAGTTTGCATACAGGTCTGGAGGAGGTGTAGATGATGCCACTATCACCCTACTGCATTTCTTGTACCGCCACCTTGAGGGGAAAAAAACACAGGCCAGACAGTTGTTTGTCGATTTTTCCTCTGCCTTTAACACGATCCAGCCCCATCTTCTAGCCCAGAAGCTAATCAGTTATTGTCTCCGCCAGGCCGAAAGGCATGGCGAGAGAGTATGTTTTACCCTCCGTCCGTCCGTCCGTCCGTCCGCCCGTCCGTCCGCGTGTCCTGTCCGTGTGTTAGCAGCTAATCTCCGGCACCGTTGGCCCGGTCGCTGTGAAACTGTGCACACACACTCCCTGGATGCCAATTCAGAATCTCTGCCTCAAATTATTCACATGGGCCTGTTATAGCGCCACCTGGAGGCCGATTTGTGCAAAACCATTTTTTTATATTACTCCTACAGATTTTATCCAAACGTCATGCAAATCGGTACACAGTATCTCTATAGTCATGTGATCAACACGGATCTGTCCGATTTCCCATATTCCATCCTCATTGGCTAAGGGTCGCTTCCAAAGTTTGCAGGATTGGTCCGTTTTGAACAAAATGCCTCAAATCATGAACGCAGCTTGCGATTTCCGTGAAATTTCACAAACACATTCCCACTAGGCCATGGAAGAAATGCCACCCTTTTTCACATTGGCTTGTTATAGCGCCACCAGCAGGTCTAATTTAGCAAAACACATTTTTGGAACAAAATGCCTCAAATCATGAATGCAGCTGTGTCCGATTGCCGTGAAAGGCCTAAGAATAAATGGCACCCTTTTCACATTGGCCTATTATAGCGCCACCAGGAGGCCATAATAACGTACCTGACCTGGCGGAGACCTGTGCTCCGAGGAGCACTTTTTCTAGTTAGTCCTGTTTTTGTTTCCACTGTTGTTCTGTCTTTGTTTTGGGTGTTAACTGTTTTGGAGTGGACCACAATGGAAGCTTCAGCTTTTTTGTGATTTGATCCAGGTCAGCATTTTTATTATTGTAGTATTTTATTGATGCCAATACAAATCTTCTATTCTATGGAATCCCTAGAGTGAACTTATATCTAAAACATTTGAAAAATTCCACCGTGAGTCCATCTGGCCTCAGTGCTTTGCCAGACTGCAATGCTCTAATTTTCTCCGCCAGGCCGAAAGGCATGGCAAGAGAGTATGTTTTAACCCCTGTCCGTCCGTACGTACTGTACGTCCGTCCGTGTGTCCGTCCGTCCGTCCGTCCGTCCTGTCCGTCCGTTAGCAGCTAATCTCCGGCACCGTTGGCCCAGTCGCTGCGAAACTGTGCACACCCACTCCCTGGATGCCAATTCAGAACCTCTGCCCCACGTTTTTTACATGGGCCTGTTATAGCGCCACCAGGAGGCCGATTTGTGCAAAACCCATTTTTTTCCATTACTCCTACAGCTTTTAACCAAACGTCATGCAAATCAGTACACAGTATCTCTATAGTCATGTGATCAACCCGGATCTGTCCGATTTCCCATATTCCATCCTCATTGGCTAAGGTTGGCTTCCAAAGTTTGCAGGATTGGTCCGTTTTGAACAAACTACCTCAAATCATGAACGCAGCTTGCCATTTCCATAAAATTGCACACGCACATTCCCACTAGGCCGAGGAAGAAATGCCACTTGAAAATGTTCAAATCAGCCTTATGGTGGCGCTATAACAGGCCGATTTGCATTTTTAACTATAACTGCACGGATCTGCGTGAAACTTTGCAAGCATTCTCCCTAGAGGTAAAGGAAAAACCTTTGCCATGCATTTTCACATCTGCCTTTTAGATTTATAGACAAGAGACAAATTGCTATTACTCCTTCACATTCTGTCCAAAGATCACGCAAATCAATACACAGTATCTCTATAGTCATGTGATCAAGATGGAAGTGTCCGATATTTCATATTCCATCCTAATTGGCCAACATTGGCTTCCAAAGTTTGCTGGATAGGTCTGTTTGAACAAAATGCCTCAAATCATGAACGCAACGTGCGATTTCTGTGAAATTTTGCACAAACATTCCCACTAGGCCGAGGAAGAAATGCCACCCTTTTCACATTGGCCTGTTATAGCGCCACCAGCAGGTCTAATTTAGCTGAACTCATTTTTGGAACAAAATGCCTCAAATCATGAATGCAGTGTCCGATTGCCATGCAAGGCCTAAGAAGAAATGGCACCATTTTCACATTGCCTTATTATAGCGCCACCAGGAGGCCACAATAACCTACCTGACCTGGCGGAGACCTGTGCTCCGAGGAGCACTTTTTCTAATTACCTCTATTATTTCTTCAGTCGTGTCCGGGACATCAAGGGACTCCCGCTGATCTTTCTTTAAAGTAGGGAGGTCTAACCCTTCCAAAAATGACAGAATGCCATCCTTTGAGTGAAGATGAAGACGTGTACAGTTCCGTATAAAGGTTTCTAGGAGAACCCTCCCCTGAGATTGCATGGACGTTATTGTGGCCATGAATTCCTGTTGCTGAAAGTAACAAGCCAAACATTTCCAGCTTTATCTCCATATTTAAATTATTTTGGCCTGTGTGAACAGTAAAAAATTGACCTCCTGTGAAAAAGCATATGAGTATTCTCATATTTTAGCTGTACAGTATGACTATCTTCAAATGATGCAAGGAATATTTTTGTTTCAGTTTTCCTTCAGCCTTTTCCACCTTTCTCTAACTATGCAAGCTATTGTCCCCTATATGTCCTACCTACTTTCCCTTAAATGTACCCTTTGTCACGAGGGGACAGGTGGTAGAGGGGTGCTATATTCCTACACCAAAAATGGCCGTTGTAGAAAGAACTGCAACTCCCAGGGTGCCTCAGCACACAGACAAGTGTGGGTGTTTGAGGCACCTAATTGAGGCAGAGCTGAGAGAGCAAACAAACAGGACAGCTGAGACACACAGAGGACAGAGGACTGGATGGAGCTGGACCCAAGGATGGAAAGGGAAGGCTTGTGTTAAGTAACCGTGTGGACTTTGTTTGGACTTAAGAACATTATTCTCCCTTTGCAGACATTTATGTTTTCTTTGAAAATTACCTTATGTTGGCCTACCCGAGTTGTTAACCTGTGGGAAAATAAACCTAATTTTGTTTTCACACTGGATTTTGCCTGTTTGATTCTGCACTGCCTCACCCTAGCCCGCTCCATACCTCTCATGACATTACACCTTACAAAAGCTTTATTGGGTTCCCAAGTTGTCCCTGCTGATTGATCAAGCCAAATTAAATGACCAACAGACATTACATATTATTAATTAATGATTATTGACATTACATACAGTACTGTACACATACTGTACAGCAACAGCCCAGTGAAAACATACTAGGCTATACAGTAAGTGGACCTTGCAGAAGTATTACAGCAGACTATATGTACATACCAGACTCATACTGTATTCATATTAAAAGTACAGATGAAACGGCGTTCAGAGAGTATCTAACTTCCACATCATGACGTACTTCTGGTTGAAACAGGTTACGTAGGCGGGACATTACATTGAAGGAATTTGATTTGAATGCTGAAAAGTGGGTGTTGCATAACAAACATGCAGAATTACAGTTGGACATTGATTTATGGGTGGATGTCATCAGAGTTCCAGTGGCTGACAATGTACCAAAAAGTTTGTATTTAATCTATTGGTTGTGTTCTTAGACTCTCTAGGAACCCCCACCAACCGAGTCCAAAGCAGCGTTGTGAACCTGGCAGACCCCACAAGCACCACAGACAGCACCACAACGGCAGCAGAGACTACCACGCCCAGTGCCACCACGGCAGCAGGGACCAATGCCACAACGGCAGCAGGGACCAATGCTCCCAGTGCCACAACGGCAGCAGGGACCAATGCGCCCAATGCCACAACGGCAGCAGGGACCAATGCGCCCAATGCCACAACGGCAGCAGGGACCAATGCGCCCAATGCCACAACGGCAGCAGGGACCGATGCGCCCAATGCCACAACGGCAGCAGGGACCAATGCGCCCAATGCCACAACGGCAGCAGGGACCGATGCGCCCAATGCCACAACGGCAGCAGGGACCAATGCGCCCAATGCCACAACGGCAGCAGGGACCGATGCGCCCAATGCCACAATGGCAGCAGGGACCAATGCGCCCAATGCCACAACGGCAGCAGGGACCGATGCGCCCAATGCCACAACGGCAGCAGGGACCAATGCGCCCAATGACACAACGGCAGCAGGGACCAAAGCGCCCAATGCCACAACGGCAGCAGGGACCAATGCGCCCAATGCCACAACGGCAGCAGGGACCAATGCGCCCAATGCCACAACGGCAGCAGGGACCAATGCGCCCAATGCCACAACGGCAGCAGGGACCGATGCGCCCAATGCCACAACGGCAGCAGGGACCAATGCGCCCAATGCCACAACGGCAGCAGGGACCAATGCTCCCAGTGCCACAACGGCAGCAGGGACCAATGCGCCTAATGCCACAACGGCAGCAGGGACCGATGCGCCCAATGCCACAATGGCAGCAGGGACCAATGCGCCCAATGCCACAATGGCAGCAGGGACCAATGCGCCCAATGCCACAATGGCAGCAGGGACCAATGCCACAACGGCAGCAGGGACCAATGCGCCTAATGCCACAACGGCAGCAGGAACTACCGCGCCTAGTACCACAATGGCAGAAGAGACTACCGTGCCAAGTGCCACAACGGCAGCAGGGACCAATGCGCCTAATGCCACAACGGCAGCAGGAACTACCGCGCCTAGTACCACAATGGCAGAAGAGACTACCGCACCCAGTGCCACAATAGCAGAAGAGACTACCGCAACCAGTGCCACAATGGCAGAAGGGACTACCGCGCCCAATGCCACAATGGCAGCAGAGACTACCGTACCCAGTGCCACAATAGCAGAAGAGACTACCACACCCAGTGCCACAATAGCAGCAGAGACTACCGTACCCAGTGCCACAATAGCAGAAGAGACTACCGCACCCAGTGCCACAATGGCAGAAGAGACTACCCTGCCCAGTGCCACAATAGCAGAAGAGACTACCGCGCCCAGTGCCACAATAGCAGAAGAGACTACTGCAACGGTCGCTACTACTGTAGCTGCACTGGTACCCAACACCACAGTGGAGGCTCTCTCGGTAGGTGATTGTAGAATATAGAATGAATAGAATAGAATAGAATAGACTGGCAGTGCTAGCAGCCTTGGTATGACTCACACACCTTGTGCGAGCCACACCTTAAGTGACCCTTCTCCCTCTCCTCCCCACACACCCACATAAAGATATCCATCAACAGGACCGGTTGCGGTGCCAGCCGGCTCTGCGTGGCAAATCCTGCCAGCTGTGACCCGTCCGTGTCTAGCTCCTGTTTCTTCGCCTCCGTCAGGCAATTGGCCGGACAGAACTTTGAGTTCCAGATCGCCGGAGAGTCAACTGGTTATATTGGCATCCTTCTGTCCACAGACAGCATCGTGGTATGGAAAACCTACTTAATAAAAACTCAATACATGCGCTGCATAGATCCCATGGTGCACGCCTGTCTGTTTTAACCACTTAAACCCCAGCATCCATATCGTGGGGAAAGCTTTTGCAGAAAATAGCCGATCGACAGGATCAAACATTGTCGATCAGCTATTTTCAACAAAACCTTTCCCCACAATAACAGAAAACGGTAAATACACTAGTATAGAGCCCTGAGGGACTCCGGTCAACCATAATGGGCTTTAAGTGGTTAAGATGAGGCCTAAGGAATCCATCTATCTATCTGTCTGTCTGCTCTACCTTCAATGCATTATAGGCTTATACATACTGTAGGTATTGATTGCTCAATTCTCCCCCTCAGGGTAATAATGATCCAGTCTACATCTGTGGCAACAAAAACAGCGTGATTAAGTTCTACAGTGCCTTACTCAACAACGGAGTTCTGACTTTGTCATCGGTGAGTTTCACCCATGTGTATGTGTAATCACAAATCTTGGTTCTGAATACGAATGATATAACTAAGCTGTAAACTACTGTACTAGTAGCGGCTGGTGGTGATTTTGGGTGGGGGGGGCTACAAGACATCCATTATACTATATGATACTCATAGTTCACCCTGCAGCAACAGCATCACATTCCAGATAGCAAGTTACAGCAATGACACTACTGTAGGCTATCTATACCTTGTTATAGGAAATGCTCCACAACAACACAAGTACCCACAACAAAACGGATCTTCCACTGCTCCAGTGAACGTTGTTTGTAAGTGCAAATACACACACACACACACACAGTCTGTCTGTCTAAGAGTTCTCAACGGGCCTGAAAATTAAGGCCCGGCCCTAACTGGGCCCTACTGGGCCGGGCGGCCGGCCCGAACAATGACCATATATTTAGGCCCAAAAACCCGAAAACCCCATAAAGGTGTCGTTATGTGCTTAATGTCCTCAAAGTCACGCATCTAACAAGCTTTGAACTGAGCAGATTGGATAATGGCCAAAACATCTTGAAAACGTCTACTTTTGCCGATTTTCGAGCTCTCTCACACACACTGTGAGCAGGGGTCATCAACATGTCCGTACACGGACAAACATGTCCGTGGCAAGACATGTCTATGTCCGTGGCACATTTTTTATTTTGAAAAATAAAATCTAGATATAGCCTATATATTTTCTTCATTATAATGTAGAAACTAAAAATGCCTTGAATAACTTTGGTGACTCGTAAAGTAACATGCTCATTTCATGAGTTGCAGGAGATTTTTAGTAGGCCTATTGCACATGGTACCTGTACACACAATTGCATCAGGTGAAGACAACAAGACTAAGCTAAACGAAATGATTGCTAATAACTGCCTCAATTCTGTGAAAATAGCTAAATGTGCTTTAAAAAAAAGGTAATATTACCAGAATCACATAGGCCTAGCCCTAAATATATAATAATGGACTCCTGATGTGCCATATTGTCTACTCTATTCCACAGCGCTACACATTTTAAAACAAGCCACTTATCAAATAAATACAAATATTATTTGGAGGGGAAAAGCCGATCTAAAGCTGGATTATTATTATCCAAATCAATAAATCACAACACATCACAGCATGTTGTGAGCTTGTAGATCAGTCATTTTCTTATCTTTTTATCCTATAATGACATGCCCAAAATTAGGATGTCAGGGTTAAAGTGGTAGCATTACTTTCGAAAACCTGTTGACTGGGAAGTTATCCACTGTATATTGGCAGGTGGCAGTCCTGAGACAGGCATTAAATGTGGCATGGTCCAAGTATATTCCATGTTTGGGATTTCAATAATTGACAACTATAATAACACTCCACAATCATAATCCATGGAAACCCTCCTTCCACAGCCTAGGATCTCCTCCAACCTAAAAGTTAGCTCACGTCTGATCAAAGTTAGGTGCCTTAATCAAACTATTGTGACACGGCATGGCATGCCCTTCATTAATCACTCATCATGTATAAATGATGAGTGAGACAAATATTTTTTGTCTCAAGTTTCCTCGTTCCAGTTCGGTGTAATTGGCATTTTATCCTTGAAGTTTCCGTGAGAAGCATTTAACATGTAATCATTATGTCTAATAAATCAAAAACAAATCAAGTGTAGCTTGTAGGGTGTGTCTTTTTCCTTTGATGTATGTGCATGCCTTGGACTTTCTCATCAACAGAGAATACCTGATCACCTTAATGGAATCCACTAGCTACCATACTTTGCCAAACCAAACCAAATGGTTTAGCTGGTAGAACTTGATCTCCTTCTGTGCTCAAGTAACACTGTCTTTTGAAAAGCCAGCAATCTCTATATTAGCCATAATGTATAATATTAGGCACCCACTCACCTGTGCAGCTAAAGTGGCCCCTTTGAGGTTCAAGCACTGTCTGTACAGACTCAATTATTATTATCCAAAATAATTAGGATTTAATTTGTTGGTCGTTAAGTGGCTCAGTAGTTAATGCAGACATACTATTGTTTTAAAAATGTGCAGCACATTGGAATAGACCCTATGACACATTAGGAGTCTATTAGTATACATTTAGGGCTAGGCCACTGTGTTTTTGATAAGATGATTATTTTGCATGTCCGTGGCAAAAATGAAATATTAATGAAAATGTCCATCACAAGCTGCCAGGGCGATGACCCCTGACTGTGACACACACACACACACACACACACACACACACACACACACACACACACACACACACACACACACACACACACACACACATCGATCATGTTTCTTAACTTTGTCAGATAAATGAAGCAAATCCACAATACCTTTTTGAAGACGGATTAGAAAGTAAATAATCTACAATCCATTTGAATACTGGCGCCTGCCTGTTAATCCTCCTTCACTTTCCCAGAACAAAGCACAGTGAGGGCGGAGCTTGGGGGCTAAAATATATTAGCCCCAATGGTGAGTAAATCAAGCAGGCGTGTCATGTCAGCTGTCAATCACTCAACTCAATGAAAGCCAATGGAAGCTGATTTGGGCTAAAAGAAATCAGCCAATTTTTTTAAAACATATTTTGTGTTTTTCTTGTAACTGTTTGATGCTGTTGCTGCTCCAGGTTCCACCAGCATATACAATAATCTTTTCTAAAACATTTTAATAATAATTTCTCATCTTTATTCCATAAGATAGGGGGGGCTTAGCCCCACTAGCCTATTGATACCAGCCGGCCCTGACTGTACTATAACAACTGTTGTCTTGTTTGAGTCATACTATGCTGAAACTTTGTTTTCTTCTTTTTTTAAGTCGAATGTGAACTCTGTGAAGGGAGGATTGATTGGAACACAGATCCAGTGTACCTTTGCAGCTACCATACCAGATTCATCTACCAGAGCAAGTATCAGAGCAAGTAGCTTCTCCATGGGTGTGAACACTGGCAGTGTCGAAGGCGGTAAGCAAACATCCTTGTAGATGTATACGCTGCCAAAGAGATAACAAAGACTTTCAACAGTGGATATAGCCCAAAAAAAAGCTGAAACAAAGTCTGAACATTCACGCAAATATTTCACTGAGTTAACACCTGGCAAACTTCACAAAATGCCCTGCTTAAACATTTTTTTAAATTATATTATTTGATATAATTAATATATAAATCATGTTGAAAGAAAAATTGTAATTGCAAAATTGTGCCGCCCAGGTCAGAAACATGAGGTGAGACCTGGTCAGGAATTGTTGTTGGTGTGGCTCTAACTCTGCTGGGGTAATTTTCAAAGATTTTTTAAAGTATTTTTCTATCTTGAAAAAAGATGCACCCATCTTTACTTTGATCTACATAGCCTGAGTCAGCTGATCACCCAGTATACGAGGGCGTGTCCAGCATATATAACTCTATGGTCCAGCCTCACAGGCCATCATTGACTTGATTTTGACTACAGATCAGTCAATCTCCAGGAGTGGTGTTATAGAGTAGAGTACGCCCTAAGTGACCACCACACAATTTTCTCAAAACTCGTAAGATACACAAATCTGGTCAATTGTAATACTGTAACATAATCAGATACAGATCTTTGAAAAATTAAACCTGTGTGACCATCTTCAAATGATGAGGGGGGGATTTTTGTTTCAGTTTTCAGCTTTCCCAACTTTTCTCTAACTCTGCAAGCAGTGTGTTGTTTCCCAAACAGTGGGTCGGTTCCCATTTGTGGGCTGCGGATCTATTTTGTTTCCTAAATGTTTTAATTAATTATTGTTATTTTAAAAGATTTTTATGAGCTGAACATTTTTTTTTTTCAAAAAGAACTTCATGAATAAAATAAATATAATCAAAGAAGTTCCCTAGATTAAGAAACAAAATGTTTAAGAAGTAGTGATGAGATCTGCAAGCTCGCAACGCGTCACAATGTACCAAAAATGTGTCTTTAATCTATTGGTTGTGTTCTTATAGACTCTCTTGGAACCCCCACCACCCAACTCCAGAGCAGCGTTGTGAACCTGGCAGACCCCACAAGCAACAACACAGACGTGTCAGGCAGTAACACAACAGCTGCTCCCACCACCGCCACGAGCCACGCCATTCCACTCTGTCAGTCCCTCTCCAAAGGTAAGCTAGAAGACACTGCCATGGCTCGCTGTGTTGTTGTTATTGTTTTTTTAACTACAACTGTGTATTTGTATTTGCTTGTTTCAAATTGTGACGCGTGCATTAAGATCTACCTCGTCTCCACTTGACCCTGTACGTCCTTCTTGTGCTGTTATAAAGCCTGCACTGCACAAGTGTGCTAAGGTGTAAAGGCCAGACCGCACCAATGCAACTAGTCGCAATTCTTTGCAACTCCTTGCAACAAAACCGTTTTAAGGACAGTCCACACCAATGTAACTCCTTGCAACTGCCATTGGGGATAATGGTTGCAAGTAGTTGCATGCATGCAACGGTTTTGTTGCAAGGACTTGCATCTAGTTGCATTGGTGTGGTATGGCCTTAAGAGGGACGTTTACATAAATGACTAATTTTTTTCCCCTCCCTCTTTCTTTCTTTCTTTCTTTCTTACTCACTCACTCTCTCTCTCCTCTCTCTCTCTCTCTCTCTCATTCTGTGACTTTTATGTGCACCTGTTTAAATACAGTTCTTCTGATCATTTTGGGCGTGTTGGTTGTGTCCATGCTCTGAGGAGGTCAGCTCAGAAGACCAGCACAGCTCCGTTGAGGAAGCTCCACTGAGGAAAATCATGACTTTGCCATCACTTTTTCTGATTTACAATAACGCACATACGTCTCATTTATCCAGCTAAGCACCTCTGGAACAAATGGTCTGTTAATCAAACACAAACACACTAATACACCTCAGATTTTGTATGAGCTTAAGAGATGCAATGAATGACGCCAATAATGTAGTGAAAACTGACTATTTACTGTACAACCAATACCTCTGCTTTGATTTACAAATGTGCCGGTATCCAATGCATAATTTCCAATGTGTCCGTGGTCAGAATCACATTTTGTCTTCAGGTGTCAGAAGTTACAAAGAATGAGCGACAGAATGATGTGTTAATTACGTGTTGAAAACGTGCCACGTGTGCATAACTCCGATTTTGTCCAATGCTATTTTATTTCCATGACTAACTTATGAGATTTTCATCTGAAAGCAGCAACCTATTTATTACTATTGTTATTTTGTCTTTTGTAAAAATGGAAGCTCTCAGATGGACTGTTCATGTTGTGTCTGTTTGTGTGGGGTCATCCCTATGTTCCCCGGGTTCTATGTTCCCCGCTTACCAAAGGGGTTATGGTGAGGGTTGGGGGGGGGGGGGATACACAAGAAACAGACCAGCCAGAATATGGCAGATGAATGCCTCTGCACGCCTGTGCAAGTCTGAATATATACGTGTTGGGTGTTTTCTTATAAGTTTGGTATTCCATAAAATGATAAATTCAGGTCGGGATACCGATTTCATCCACAAAGATCCTTTATCACATCGGGATCAAATTGGCATCCCGACATGAAAATATATGTTGTGTTTATCTGAAGTGATGGGGATACCCCTGTTACTGAACTCTTGAGGTTACAGTAAAGATGCATCTAAAAACACATAATGATACTTTTCAGTCATGATTGCTTAATGAGCCATCAGAAAAGGTACACACATGCTTTTTATCCACTTAACCATATTGTTGTACGTCTACGCAATGCGTTGTGAGCGTGTAGATCAGCTATTTTTGTGGAATGTTAATAATTATGACATGCCCAGCATAGGGACGCTAGGATTCATGTGGTTGTGTAGGCCTACATAGCTGTAAAATAAAAGAAGGAAAATAATGCTATCTAACCTAGAAACGATAAAATTATAAATTATCAGCTATTGTTTGATAACAAAATGACTCAAATGATGAAAGTGACAAAAAGTGTACATACAAAATTGGGAGTTATAACACATTTCATATGCAATACAGGCAATTGGTTTAATGAATACAAATACACTCAAATCCATAAAAAGACATTTATAGAGAAATAAAGAAAAGGGACTCAAGCTCACCACCAGGGGGAGTCAATTCCAACAAAATTGGTGCAAGGCATACAAGGTAAACTGACAGAAGGAGACTCGCTCACTGCATAGAGGTTAAGGAAAACTCCTTAACCTCAGTGAGCGAGTCTCCTTCTGTCAGTTTACCTTTTATGTGTTTGAGAGTGACCACCGCACCTGCAGTCAACCTTCACCAAAGGACAAAGAAAGGCACAACAGTTCCCCAACTTCCCCTGTTTTTTTGCAAGGCTTACAACAAATGAGATTCTAACCCACATACTAGGGCAGTGGTTCTCAACCCGTGGGTTAGGACCCCCAGGGGGGTCCCCACATGATTTTTTGGGGGTCCCTATGACAGTGCAGTGAGTGACAATTTAAGGACATTTAAGACTTTTTGAATAACAAAAAAAAGAAGAAAAGAAAAAATAGCATTACTGCTGTGACAAAGGCACATTATATTATTATTCCACTTGACCTTGCATGTTATTGTATTTGATGAATATACATAACATATAACATGTAACATGAAAATTATGAACATTTCCAATTAATGTGAGGGGTAATTGATTACTGTGGATGATTGAATCATTGGTGCCATCCATACAGGGGGGATAGGGGGGAACAAACAAACCTGTGTACTAGTGTGTAAACAAATGAAAAGAGAAGAGAGGAGATCTCCTAGGTGCCAGTATTACGGTATTAGTGATGAAGTTTAAACTAAAGAGTAAACTGCAGCCGAAAGTTAAACGCTGTCGAGCCCAGCGAAGAACGGATTGATGATGCCAGCACAGGATTTATGAATGGGCCGCCGGTCAGCGAGAGGTTTTCTGACGGAACGTGGCAGCAGGGTACATATTCAATGCATGGACTTTACGCTAAATTGAAATTGATCAGGTGTAAGAAGGTCCTACTGTAGGCTATTCCAAAAATATATAAATGCCTTCTTACCCAACTCATTCTGAAGTATTTATGGATGATCGTAAGCACAGTGACCTGAGATCTGATTCCAACACATAAGTAGGCTACTCTGCCTTAATGTAAACATAATACTGAGACAAATTGTAATTTGTGCAGCTCAATTCTGTACATACATTAATACTTTCTCTTTGCATTTTTTTCCATTTTGGTCATTATTATACATGTAAATACGTACATGATTTTTGGTCATTATTATACATGTAAATACGTACATGATTTTTCTTATTTTTTATTTTTCTTGTTTTTTATTTTTATTTTTTGTTTCTTGATCCATAATATATTATATATTATAATACTACATGATCATAATACCTCTCTATACTATAGTCTTGTTTAAAAAAAAAAATCCTTTTCACAACAACTCCACAAATGTACCTCTTTCACAGATACACAATTTGTTTGGTGTTTGTTCTTGCCCATGTTGTTTCGAACATGCCTGTGTGTGTTTCTAAGTTCATATTGGGTCTCTTTGATCTCAAACAGCTTTCGAAGACAGTATTATTGTAAGCTTTGAACAGAATCAACAGTTTGAAGATTGACTATATCCCAGAATTTGTGTGTGTGTAGATGAATAAGGCTTTGGTAGTCTCACGGTACTCTGCTCTCTTAATTATTCGTATAACTCTTTTCTGTAAAATAAAAATTGGATTAACATTGGTTTTGTAAGTGTTTCCCCATACCTCCACACAGCATGATATGGAACTATAAGGGAACAATACAGTAAGTATAATGAGATTTGGTTCAAATCATTTCTTATAGATATAGGTTTTCCTACATTTTCCTTTTGACAAGATTTATGTGAGATTTACGACTTAATCTATGATCAATTAACACTCAAAAAAAAATTATATTCATATACTCTTTCAATAGTGATATAATTTATCCACAATGTGACTTAAATTTATTTTTTATATATCTTATATTTATTTTCAGCTTCCTTGATTCTTAATTTTAAGAATCTATGACATTTTTCTTTTTGCATCCAATTTCTATCCCTCTTGTAATCCATGGTTTGTCCACAAGGTGGTGCTTTCTAGTCGGTTTTCTTAATGGGCAGTGTTTGTCATAGGACACCATCACTGTGGACAAAAGCACTTCATAAGCTTGGTTGGGATCACTGGTGACATACACCATACATATGATTGCTACTGACAGTTACTTCCAAATAAATACATTGTCACAGAAATACAGCCACAGAAGTGGCAGAAGTATAGAACTGACCATATTCACACCTATTTGCATATTCACATATACATGTTCTTATGCAGTGGTGTAAAGTAACTAAGTAGACATTCACTCAAGTACTGTACTTAAGCACAATTTTGAGGTATTTGCACTTTACTTGAGTATTTCCAATATCCCATACTTGTACTTCTACTCCACTACATCTCATAGGCAAATATTGTACTTTTACTCCACTACAATTTTTTGAAAACTTGAGTTGCTAGTTACTTTGTAGATTTTGATTATTATTACAAAACATACATTAACCACTTCAGCCCTATATACTTTTCGGCCATTTGAAAATAGCCGATCTACAAGCTCACAATGCGTCACGATGCGACGCATTGTCGCGATGCAATGCATTGTGAGCTTGTAGATCTGCTATTTTCTAACGATTTTTAGACATTTTATTTATTTGAAAACTTGTGAAATGGGACATCCTGCATAATGAGTACTTTCTACTTTTGGTACTTTAAGTACATTTTGATACCAATACTTTTGTACTTTTACTCAAGTCAATTTTTTATTCCGAATTTTACTTGTAACGGAGTACTTCTACTGTACATTGCAGTATTGATACTTTTACTTAAAGTTAGGGTAAGTTACATTTTGTGTTATTTTTTTTGTTGTTAAAAAGGTTAAAGTACTATATTCTGATAGTAATCATTGCTACAGAGCGTTTGTTCGGTCACAGGGGTCTCTCCAGCTCTTTAGTAAACAGAATATAGTACATTTGCAGGTAGGTGACAACATTTAAGCCAATCAGGAGAGAGCTCTGAAAATGCATTTTCTCTTTAATAAAGAGCTGGACTGACAAGGGAGACTCCTTTTACTGAACAAACACTCTATAGCAATGAGTACTATCAGAATATAGAGCTATTTAAAACTTATTTTAACCAAAGTAAATCACTTCACCTACCTTTAAGTAAAAAATGTGAGTACTTTTTCCACCACTGTTCTTACGTCATACTCTGGAATTAGGAAACACCACCCAACAGGATCAACCATAGATTTTAAGGTTTAGCTGGGCTACACAGACTTACACAGAGCGATGAGACACCTGGCAACATCATCTCCATGACATAAACATTTGCTAAAAGACTGCCTGTTTCTTCCACTGAGGTTTAAAGAAGCTTTTAGTGGTCTTGTTCTGAGGTGAAAAACCTGGCTCCGAAACACAATGTGGTGCTGTGCATCACATCCACCAAGACAAACTGGACAACCTACATAGATAGGAGATTGTGTAAGCAATGTATCCACCATTATAAAGTTACAGTATGATTGAGTATTGTTTGTTTGTGTGTGTGTGTGTGTTTGTTTGTTTCTACCTACTGTACAGTATTTATTAACCACTTTATTAGGTTCACTTTACTAGTAGTTGTAAGTAACCTGCTACAGTAATAGCCAATTGTATGTAGTTTCACAGATTTTCCTTAATTCTCCAAAATTTTATTTAGAAATGGACGGGCAGCACACAGACGCATTTTTCGCCAGACCTCTGCATCTCGCTTATGCATCTCGAAACGCTGTACTGATCCTGTATGTGCTGGTATTTTTTTCTGTTCACACAGCTCTTATACAAACACAAGCAAAACAATTAGAACTAGAAAAAGTGCTCCTAGGAGCACAGGTCTCCGCCAGGTCAGGTAGGTCATTGTGGCCTCCTGGTGGCGCTATAATAGGCCAATGTGAAAAGGGTGGCATTTCTTCTTAGGCCTTTCAATCAGACACTGCGTTCATGTTTTGAGGCATTTTGTTCAAAAGTGACCAATCCTGCAAACTTTGGAAGCCACTGTAAGCCAAATAGGACGGAATATGAAATATTCTGACAGAACCACCAGAATCACATGACTATGGAGATACAGTGTACCAATTTGTTTTTTTGTTTTTTTTGGACAGAATCTGAAGGAATAATCTCCAAAAATGTATTTTACATAAGTCGGCCTCCTGGTGGCGCTGTAAAAAGAAGATGTGAAAAATGCAGTGCAGATGTTTTTCCTTGGCCTCTAGGGAGTGTGCACGCAGATCGGTGCAGTTATAGTTAAAAATGCAAATCGGCCTGTTATAGCGCC
>NC_137620.1:20511188-20726188 GCF_963280865.1 Gymnoscopelus braueri
TCTCTCAGCCACTCCCTTCAGATTTCTCCTCGTGGTTTTGAATTGCTTTTTTGTATTTTGGCCTTCAAAATCTCAAAGTACTACAACTTCGAAGTATGGTATGACTGTGATTTGAACATGGAACCTCTGTGATGAGAGTGTGACCTTTAGACCACTACCCCATCTCTCAGCCACTCACTTCACATGTCTCTTTGTGCTTTTGACTTGCTTTTTTGTATTTTGGCCTTGAAAATGTCAAAGTACTACAACTTTGGAGTATGGGACAACTGGGATTTGAACATGGAACCTCTGAGCTGAGAATCCGACCTTCAGACCACTACCCCATCCGTCAGCCACTCCTTTTGCATGTCTCTTTGAGGGTTTGACTTGCTTTTTTGTATTTTGGCCTTGAAAATGTCAAAGTACTACAATTTTGGAGTATGGGACAACTGGGATTTGAACATGGAACCTCTGAGCTGAGAGTCCGACCTTCAGACCACTACCCCATCTCTCAGCCACACCCTCCACATTTCTCTTTGTGACTTTGACCTGCTTTTTTGTATTTTGGCCTTGAAAATTTCAAAGGACTACAACATTGAAGTATGGGACGACTGGGATTTGAACATGAACCCTCGGTGCTGAGAATCCGACCTTTAGAACACTACCCCATCTCTCAGCCACTCCCTTCACATGTCTCTTTGTGCTTTTGACTTGCTTTTTTGTATTTTGGCCTTGAAAATTTCAAAGTACTACAACTTTGGAGTATGGGACAACTGGGATTTGAACATAGAACCTCTGAGTTGAGAGAACGACCTTTGGACCACTACCCCATCTCTCAGCCACTCCCATTAGACATCTCTTTGAAGTGTTTATATTTCAGCCTTCAGTTAGTAAAGTTGAAACGCAATGAATCATAGAATGACTCGGATTTGAACATGTTATCTCCATGCCGAGAGTCTGATCTTTAGACCGCTACACCATCTCTCAGCCACTCCCATCGTATGACTCTTCGTAGTCTTGAAGTTTTTATAGTGTAAGACACTGTAAGATAAATAGAATTGAATATGAAATATCGGACAGATCCATCAGAATCACATGACAATGGAGATATTGTGTACCAATTTGCGTGTCAGAATCTGAAGGAATAATTTCCAAAAACGTATTTTACATAAGTCGGCCTCCTGGTGGCGCTGTAGAGATATGTGAGAAATGCAGTGAAGATGTTTGTCCTTGGCCTCAAGGGAGTGTGCGTGCAAAGTTTCACGCAGATCGGTGCAGTTATAGTTAAAAATGCAAATCGGCCTGTTATAGCGCCACCATGAGGCTGATTTGAAAATGTTCAAGTGGCATTTCTTCCTCGGCCTAGTGGGAATGTGCTTGTGCAATTGTATGGAAATGGCAAGCGGTGTTCATGATTTGAGGCAGTTTGTTCAAAACAGACCAATCCTGCAAACTTTGGAAGCCAACCTTAGCCAATGAGGATGGAATATGGGAAATCGGACAGATCCGGGTTGATCACATGACTATAGAGATACTGTGTACTGATTTGCACAACGTTTGGTTAAAAGCTGTAGGTGTAATGGGAAAAAATGGGTTTTGCACAAATCGGCCTCCTGGTGGCGCTATGACAGGCCCATGTGAAAATGTGGGGCAGAGGTTCTGAATTGGCATCCAGGGAGTGGGTGTACACAGTTTCGCAGCGACCGGGCCAACGGTGCCGGAGATTAGCTGGTAACACACAGACAGGACACGGACACACGGACGGACGGACGGACGGACGGACGGACAGGGGGAAAAACATACTCTCTCGCCATGCCTTTCGGCCTGGCGGAGACAACAAGGCTATTACAGATCACAAGATTTGGCCTCTGATGAAAAATTTTAAAACAATTGTAGGAAGACTGACATGTGGCACAGAAGAGGAGGATACGGTAGCTGTTTGGTGCTGCAGCATACTCCAAACGACTTCGGATGTTTTGAGAAAGAAAGAAAGAAGATTTGTTCAAAAAAGCGTACAAAATGTGTTAGTCTGTGGACGGACCCCACACTGACTACCCACTTCATTAATATCTGCTGCTACTTGAACAATAGACTGAGGAACTCTTGTGAAAGTACTCTATTATTTATTTATTTTAGTACACTCCTTTGATATTGTTTGTTATTTGACATTTTCCTTTTCCCCCATGTTCTCTTCGCTATTTACTGTTTCTTAACAGTTCACATGGGGCAAACACGGCAAGTATATTAGTTTGAACGAAGTGATTCGATACTAATATTAATGTGATGGAAGGTAGATTAATATGTCATGAGGACTCCAGTCTGTTATTCCCTGTCTGACAGAGAAGCTTGCAGCTTACAAAAGGAAATCAAAAATACACAGTGAAGACATCCTATATGTAACAGAGTGGTTTACTACCTCAGCTTGATGGCCTGAAAGTCTAATATCTCCCCCAAGTGATAGACATATCCCTTTGGTTTAGCGGTTAAGATGTTGGCTTTCCTGCATGAGCCAAATGCCTTTAATTAATTGGGGGAATGACCCATCACGTTCATGTAATGTCAATGTACAAAGTTTAGTGTGCTTGGGTAGCTCAGTTGGAAGAGCTCTTGACTTCAGACCACAATGTCATGGGATCGAATCTCAGCACAAGAACCTTGGCATCTAAGCAATCTGGCTCCTACTGGTGCACTAACCTATTTTCGCCTTTATGGCCATTGAGAATGCATTGGGCGCTTAAAGTTAAATATTTCAAAAATTACAAATTATTTCAAAGTAAAAATCTCAACGCACCTTTGGGCCCTCAGCAGGTGTCTTCTAGTGCTTTTGAGTTGCTTTTTTGTATTTTGGCCTTGAAAATTTCAAAGTACTTTAACATTGAAATATGGGAAGACTGGGATCTGAACCGGTAATCTTCTAGTTGCAAGCCCGGTATCTAATCCACTGCACCACAGAGGTTCTTACAAACTCAGTTAACTTACGTGGTATTTACTGAAAGATTAGATTTACCTGACTCTTGCACCTTTATCTAATCTTTCACTGAAGAGCGCGCAAGAGACCAGAGAATGTATGAACCATGGTGGAGCAGTGGTTAAAATACAGGCCTTGCACACAGAACGTCCTGAGTTTAAACCAGCAAGGACAACCTTCCAACTTTTGCCTGGGGCTTTTACCTCTATCTAATCTTTCAGTGAATACCATGCAAGTTAACAGCATTGGCATACACTTCTGTGGTGCAGTGGTTTAGATACTGGGCATGCAACCAGAATGTTCTCAGTTCAAATCCAACTTGGACATTTTTCCAACTTTTACCTGACTCTTGCACCTTTATCTAATCTTTCACTGAAGAGCGTGCAAGAGACCAGAGAAAGTATGAGCCATGGGGGGAGACCGGGGTTCTATATATAAATATATATTCTATTAATGAGCGGTTTTCCACAGTATGGTATTTTCCTGAAGTTTTCAACACAAACAATAATCTATTATCAGTGTGAGATAAATGTTAATCCCTTCAGTGACTATCTTTCCACAGTTCCCAATGTGTGTATTTGAGAATATTTTTTGGTCCCAAATTGTAATCTACAATGAAAAATATACAACTTATTGTAGCTCTTCAATTCAGGTAGTTAATGAGGCACACTGCTATTCTATTTACATGACTGATTTGCGAGATTTCATCTGAAAGCAGTAACCCATTTCTTACTATCGTTATTTTGTCTTTTGTGTGTCTGTTTGGGGGTCATCCCTATTTACCGGTTTCTATGTTCCTTACCAAAGGGGTTATGGTTATATTAGGGTTAGTGTTAGCTTTGTATGGATGCACAAGAAACAGACTAGCCAGCATATGGCAGATGAATGCCTCTGCACGCCTGTGCAAGACTGAATATATAAGTGTTGGGGGGAGATTTTCTTTTGTTGTAAGTTTGGTATTCCAAAAAATGATAAATTCAGGTCGGTATACCAATTTCATCCAAAAAGATCCTTTAATTTGATAGTGTTCCAGTTCCTATTTAGACTAAAAAAAAAAAAAAAAACACTTCCAATTTCACTTGTTTATCCTGTATGAGTTCTGTCTCCTGATCGGATCAAATTGGCATCCCGACCTGAAAATATGTTGTTTACTAGAGATCTGAAGTGATGGGGATAACCCTGTTACTGAACTCTTGAGGTTACCGTAAAGATGCATCCAAAAACACATAATACTATTGTGACAGTGGCCAGTTTGTCACATTTGACTTGCCAGTTATTATAAAAACAACGGCACCTTTTACTCTTAAATAATTCTCATTAAACTCACAATAATAAAATATCAGATGCACAATAAAGTGCGGGGTGCGTAATTACTGTGAGCTTAAATTGAACCAGTACTGCAAACGACTACGCCACCTTTTTATAAAGAAGTAAGGTCCTCTATAACACTTTCTTTTCCTTTTAGGCTATTCACAGTTTCGAGTATACCCAGGTAAGTGAAAAACACTTTTGAATGAGAACAACACTTCGTAAAATATGCCTTGAGAGAACTGGACATGAAACAGGTTTGTATAAAAGGCAAGTTTTTTATTAGGCGCTAATACATCAGCATCTGTGCCATAAAACCAATCAAAGAAAATAGAACACAAAATAACACTATACTAATAAAAACCTCAACCTCCTATGGCGCCCACTAAGCTAACTAAAATACAAATACACTAAACCACTCCAACAATAAAGGCATAAATCACAGGACTTGTGCAAACTCAGCAGATATAAATTTAGCAAATAAAGTGCCTACAATTACTGCAGCAGTAAAGTGACAGTGCTAATTTAAAATGCTAGATACTCATCACGGTTCAATGCCAAGGGGTGTGAATGTCCATATATGGGGGCGTAATGGAAAGGGTTAGGCCAGGAATCTGTCTCTTCTTTTCTCCGTCTGAAATCATAGAAACTGGAACCAGTTCATCTGTTCATGTATAGTGCACGCATGAGGTTTAGGACAGTGGGTTTCTAAAGACAACGTTGTATAGAATGTTACTTATTCGCGAGCCAGACGTTAGTCTGGCTGTGAGTTTGTTGCGTGTTGCAACGTTTTCGCCACTCGCCCGTCTCCTCTGCTCCGTGGTTCTACTCGCTCCTTATATGGCTCCGGTCCTCTGGCTCTCGTCTCCTTTTCCTCCCCGACACTCTCTTCTGTAGCTGTGGCTTCTGGTCATGGGAAGCGGGCACGTCTCAGCTCACCGTCCACTGGTTGTGGTTGGCGTGTTTGCTACGTTTCTTCCTCTCCACCCTTGCTCCATGGCTTCTCCTTTCTAATGGCACAACCTGCTCCTTGGCTACACACTGTCCTTCTGCCTTGTGTGCCTGTCTCTCTTCCTGTGTCCTGTTCAAGTGGCCCGCGCTCACTTTTGTATCCAGAGGACCACACCCTTCTCCGCTCTCATTCGCTCCTTATCACGTCATGTCTGGGGACATTGGCTGTCGGAGGTCACGCCCGAGTGACACGGTCAAAGCCATTTAGCCTGTTACAGGGTTCACAGTCAAGTGGCTCAGGGACCGGGGAAAATACATTATGCGTTAAAAGCGTACGGTGGGAAACTTTGACAGGTAATACATTTAAGATGATGGTTTTAAGTGAATTACATACATGTTTTAAGCATCAATAAAATACATTTTTAAAAATTGCACAACCTCATTTCTGACCCTGTCACACTATACTGAAAAAAAGGAAAATAGAGGAGTCATACTATACAATGATTGAAAGTCATGAAAATCATACTTTATTTATATAAGGCGGGGGGTGTGTGCGTGTGCGTGTGCGTGTGCGTGTGCGTGTGCGTGCGTGCGCGTGCGCGTGCGTGTGTGTGTGTGATATTTTCCTGTCATGCTTAATAAGCCATCAGAAAATGTACACATATGCTTGTAATGGCACTTCCATTAACCACTTAACCCTATTGTTGTACATCTACGCGATGCATTGCGAGCTTCAGCTATTTTTGTGGAATGTTCGATAATTATGACATGCTCAGAATAGGGACGCTAGGGTTCATGTGGTTAATGTGTACATAGCTGTAAAAGAAGAAAAATAATACTATCTAATCTAGAAACTGCAAAATTATCAAAAAAAATTATCAGCTATTGTTTGATAACAAAATGATGAAAGTGACAAAAAACTTGAGGTACAAAATTGTAATTTCAAAAACAAAAAACATTTCATATGCAAAACAGGCAATACAAATTGGTTTAATGAATAACACAAGACATGACTCAGTCATGTATACCAGCTTGCTTTCTGTTTTCTCTGATTTGTCTCGCAGAATCTGGTAATGGCTCCCCATTGGCTTAGACCTGTTGCTTATTTCTCTCGCAGAATCTGGCAACACTGCCATAGAGGCGAGAGGCGTGTCTAGTACCATAGCTTGGGAGGACGAGACCGCCCGTTCAGAGTATGGGAAAGTATCCCCATTGGCTTAAAGGACAGCCAATGATGAAAAAGTGTTGAGAAAGTGTTGAGAAAGTGTTGACTAGACTCAGGGCCCTATTCCCAGGGACATTTGAACAAACCACTAATTAGGGATTTCGGACTAGGCAAGAGGCGTTTCCCCGCAAAATTCGGTATTCTATGGCACCCCCGTGACCCGCCAAACACCTGAGCTACCCGTTACATTATGCATAGGTGTGGTTTGGGCGTTACAATGATAAAACCAATCACCGTGCCAGAAGCCATTGCCTTTAAGAGAAGACTGCTCTAGCCGTCATCCCGATCCAATATATGCTCTAGCCTATCTACCTGTCTGCACTGTTGCCTGGTCTGATTATTATAAGCCACATTGGGCTTGTTTTCCTTCTTTTTTTTTATTTTATCCAAATACATTTTTATATTAATTTGTAGCCTATTGTGTTCACAATAAGCTTGTCATATTAGTCAGATCCGGAATAGTATATGAAAGCCATTTAAAATATGTATACTATTGGTACACACCGGCTGCTCCCAAATAATTAATTACATCATGTTGCGACAACGCTCCTACGTGGTACACAGACAAACAGTAGCACATGGGTATAATAAATTGGACAGTTTTAGGAAAGGTCTATAGCCTATATACTCACGTTGGCTGTATTGTTCTATTTCCATCATTCTAATGGATTCCAGGGGTGTGTAAACATCTCTGTAGTAGCTCCATAGTTTCCTCTGAAGTGACGCAGTTAAAGTTAACTTACATCCATATTGTCCCCGTTATCTTTCATCATCCACCTTTGTTCAGTAATCCCGAACAGAGCTAAACTTTAAGTTTACATCAATCAAAGCCTCTCAAACCCAGACACATTGCTGCGATGCGTATGTGCGTCGCCTACCCAAAATAACAGACATCCAAGCTATCAACGGCGCTGCGTCATGTCGTGTCGACAGTTACAGATCTGTTATTTTGGACAGCATACAATGAGGCGCGCGCGCGCCACGGAGAAGCCGACACTAAACCAAAAATATTACATTACGTGGTCAACAACATACTAGACATGTAACTTGCTTGGAGCTTTTAATGCAGTGGTTCTCAACCTGTGGGTCGAGACCACAATGGAGCACCCAACGCCTGGCGAGCTTGTAGATCTGCTATTTTCACAATATTTATCTGTGGAACCGAGTCAAACAAAATGGGGGGGGGTCCCCAGTTCAAATATGGTTATTTTGGGGGGTCATGAACGTAGCGTTTACGCGGGGAATATAATAATAATGTAGGCTAATATATATAATATAGGCTATAATATAATATTCACCCGCAGTATGGGTTTAATGAGACAGCAGCCAAAATGAAAATCACACTATGATCCGATCACCTTATAAAAAATGTAAGTGCTTAAGATTTTAGCCCAAACCCAACGGGACCCGACCCGGCCCGTCGGCACCGGCTGAGCCGGGTCTAAGTTTTTTTTACATCCAAATAAATTCACATATTAATTAATTTGTAGCGTAGGCTATTGTGTTCACAATAAGCAACTTGTCATATTAGTCAGATCCCCAAGAGTATATGAAAGCCATTTAAAATAGTTATATATTCCTACACAGCTGATGCCAAATAATTAATCAACAGGGCAGCGCAACGCTAAAGTAGCCTAGGTCAAATCAATCACTGTCTTGTCATGACGCAGCAGTAGAGAGCTCCCTTTAAAGTTTAAACCATAACATGACATAAATAATGGATCTTCAGAACTTTCTTCATGTCTTTTTCACCTCAAAGAAATTGTTGGATTATTTCTTCAAATGAAAGCACAGGCAGCGGCCAGAAGGTAACATTGGGTGTGATTTCTCCATTGCAAAAATGATTACGGTTATTCTATGAAACATATATTTCATAGAATAACCATAATCATTTTTAAAATGGTTATGGGGCAGTGTATATATTTATATAGCCCTATTTGCTCCAAGCTGTTTTTTAAATAAAATATAGACTGTTAGGGTAGAATGACTCCTGTTCTTAACGAATTACCAAGATTTAATGAGAAATAAGGCTTCTTTAGAAAAATGACTGACGGGCTGGGCTGGGTCTAATTTGTCAATTATTAGTCGAGCCGGGCTGAAATATTTAGGGGATATGAAAGCTCTAGTTAGTAGTTTGAAGTGCTCATGTGGCCTTAGAGTTGCTTCTTTTTGTTTTCATAGACCTGCGGACTGCGGTTGCTTATTTCTCTCCAAGGCTGGCAACACGGCTCATGGTCCAACGCACAAAGCCATTGTAGTGTCTGTGTGCACTTGACGGGTGATTTTATAAACCAGCGGGTGCTTCTAGAATCCACTATCCCCCGTCCCCAAGCCGTACCCATGTGTGTCTGTAGAATTGCAATGTGGGGGATATAGCAACAACACGCCCACGGGCACACCTCCACGCGCAAATAACGGCGTCGGCATAATGGTGACGGGTAGAGCAGGTGCTAGAATAACCTATTGGGGCGGCGCAGGTCCATTATCCCGATTTAACGGGGAATTTTTGGCCTGAGAATGGGGCCCTCAGTCTCTTCTCAGACCAGCGTGCTTTGCAAGCTGGTAAAAATCATTCAAATGCATAAAAAGGTATAGAGCAATAAAGAAAAGGGACTCAAGCTCACCACCAGGGGGAGTCAATCCCAACAAAATTGGTGCTAGGCTTACAACAAATGAGATTCTAACCCACACAGTGGCGTAGCCAGAACGCTAGCCGAGGCTGGGCCCAGCGAGTTGCGCGCGCGCACGGATTTCGGGTACCTATATACACTGTTATCAAAATGGCTGAATCTGACAAAAAAAAGTTGTAATTTTTTATTTTTTTTTGGTGGTCAGACAAACCAAATGGGTGGGCCCAGGCCTACCTATGCCTAGCTATGCCCACCCGTGGCTACGCCCCTGAACCCACATACTAGGGAACATAAAATGTGGGACTGAAACCTAGATGACTACCTGTAGCTGATGGAAAGTTTTTTTCCAGCTATATAATAATAATAATAATGCATCAAACTTATAGAGAGCTTTTCTTGATACTAAAGACTCTTCACATGAACAGAACAAAATACCAACTTTATTAAAGCAATACAAATAAATCTGAATAATCAATAAATAAAGCCTCAGCGTCAAAAAGGTCAACCAAAGAACACGCTTTTTGTATAGGAT
This sequence comes from Gymnoscopelus braueri, assembly GCF_963280865.1. NCBI lineage: Eukaryota > Metazoa > Chordata > Actinopteri > Myctophiformes > Myctophidae > Gymnoscopelus > Gymnoscopelus braueri. The sequence goes on from NC_137620.1 coordinate 20,520,782, forward strand.
CTCCTCTCTAGTCAGTAAGAATACTTTGAATATTCTTGCAGGGGCCCTCATACAAGGTCATTTCGATTATGCATGCTCCTCATGGTATCACAACACCACCAAGGCCTTAAAAATAAGGCTCCAAACATCCCAAAACAAACTAGTAAGGCTACTTCTTGGCCTCAAACACACAACCCATCTAACCCCTGCTCATTTTGCTAGGGTTGGATGGCTCAGGGTTGAGGACAGAGTACAGCAACTTGCAATGGGCCTGGTCTACAAGATACGACACAACATTGGGATACCCCTGTACCTGTCAAAATACTTCAAAAACGTAAATGAAGTCCACGATCACAACACCAGAGGCAGTTCCACGGATCATGTTCAACCCAGATTTGGCACAACTAAGGGAATGAACTCGTTCTCATGCTATACAACAAAAATGTGGAATGCCCTACCAAAAGGAGTAAAGGAGTGTAAAATCCTACTCACTTTCAAAACTGCCCTAAAGAAACACCTTCAGGAGGCTGCAATTCCAAACTGGCCCCTGTTAAAGTCTTAACATAACCCCCCCCCCCCTTAAATATGTACTTTTTTCTTGTACATATTTCTTATGTTTCATACCAGTAACCTGTAAGGTGATCGTATGACGTTCTGTATAGTAGTGTATATCTGTCTGTCTCTTATATGTCATCATGATTTGTATGCATGGGATCTCATTTTAAACACGCTTGGTGCTTTTATGAGTTATCCAGTTTAGTAGACCTTGTATTGTGAATTGTACTTCCATGTACTGTTTCTCATGTCTTACTAAATAAAGTACATCAATCAATCAATCAATAAGTGACCTGAGATCCGATTCCTAACACATTACACTCTGCCTATGAATGTAAACATAATGCTGAGACAAATTGTGCAGCTAAATGTATGAATATGATTCCTACTGACAGTTACTAAGGTTCCAAATAAAACATTGTGACAAAGAAATATACGTACAGCCACAGAAGTGGCAGAAGTACAGAACTGACCATATTCACACCCATTTGAATATTCACATATCGATGTTGTTACTTACTCAGGAATGGGAAACACCACCCAACAGGGTCAACAATAGATTTTATGGATGTTGTCTTTCAAAAACTGTATTTGGAGAAGTTGAAAGGGTCCGTAGTATGTCTACAAGATGTGATGAACGAAGGCAGCATTTCCCCCAATTTGTTCAGAGGTAGTTGAGGAGATATGAGAACAGTATAAACAAAGGACCTGTTAAAAAACAAAAAACAAAAGTAGTTTCAGATACACATCAACATATCAACACTCTTCATATTCCTCGGAGGCACCTCTCTGAACACAATTATGGATGGATGCACTGCAAAGACTTGAACAAGAATCATGAAAAAATACAAGAAAGGTAAAAAAAAAACACAAGAAGGGTCAGAATTAGTTTTCTATGGAAACATCAATTAAAATATGTTACTCCCGAAACTGAAAGAATCACCTTAGCGCAACATCAGCTACACTGAATGGCAACATCTCACATACATCTGATGTTCATGGTTCATAGTTCAGCAAGGGATGGTTACACGTACACGCCTAGCTGTAGCATCCCTATTAAAAATCGGTAAACATTCTGTGAAATAGCAGATCTACAACCTCACAACAAGTCACAACACAACATGATGCGAGTTTGTAGATCGGCTATCGGCAAAGAGATTTGGTGTAGAGGGGATCAACTATAGAATCCTGGGGGACCCTGGTCAACTAAGTAGAGTATGTGGTTAAAAGCCAATATGAGCTGTGTTTGCACCAGCCTGATTTATACTTTGTTGTATGGCGGTTTGGGAAAAATAGCAGATGTAAGCTCACAACGAGTCAAGACGTGACCTCTACTCCCTGTACACCTATGACTGTGTGGCCACGCACTGCTCCAACTTAGAGGTCAAGTTCACTGGCGACACGATCCTATGAGACATCCTACAGGAGTGGTGGAAAACCTTGTTCTCCTGGCACAATGGTGCCAGGAGAACAACCTGGTCCTCAACGTCGACAAGACTGAAGAAATGACCGTGAACTACAGGAAGTCTGGCCGAGAGCACTCCCCAGTCTACATAAATCAGTGGAGTTCAAATTCCTCGGCGCCAACATCACTAATGATCACAGATAATGATCTTCCCTACATTCAAGACATACGATGGATGTTGTGTCAGCAAAGCTCGTAGGATAATCAAAGATCGCATCCATCCCAGCCATGTACTGTTTCAGATGCTGCCACATGGCAAGTGGCTCTGTAGCCATCAGGGTTGTGAACTATCAGACCAGGGCAAAAACTAAAAACTAAACAAACACCTAAAACGTTAACCACTCCGTCTCTATTTGTGCTCAGAGGAAGGCAGCGTGTCCCCCGTTTGACGGTCGCAGACCTGTAGTTATGAAAATCAAATCAAACTGTTCAAAAGCTCATCTAAGGAGAATCACTAGCATCTACAACTGGGTAAGGGTTAATAGAGAACTCAAGCTTGGTATCAAAAAGGAGAAGGTAGGTCAGTACCTGCAGAAGTGGTAGCGATGTTCTCTCCTGAATTTGGGGCTGGACTAGTTGTGGGTGGAGCAGTGGCTGGACTAGTTGTGGGTGGAGCAGTGGCTGGACTAGTTGTGGGTGGAGCAGTGGCTGGACTAGTTGTGGGTGGAGCAGTGGCTGGACTAGTTGTGGGTGGAGCAGTGGCTGGACTAGTTGTGGGTGGAGCAGTGGCTGGACTAGTTGTGGGTGGAGCAGTGGCTGGAATAGTTGTGGGTGGAGCAGTGGCTGGAATAGTTGTGGGTGGAGCAGTGGCTGGACTAGTTGTGGGTGGAGCAGTGGCTGGACTAGTTGTGGGTGGAGCAGTGGCTGGACTAGTTGTGGGTGGAGCAGTGGCTGGACTAGTTGTGGGTGGAGCAGTGGCTGGACTAGTTGAGGGTGGAGCAGTGGCTGGACTAGTTGTGGGTGGAGCAGTGGCTGGACTAGTTGAGGGTGGAGCAGTGGCTGGACTAGTTGTGGGTGGAGCAGTGGCTGGACTAGTTGTGGGTGGAGCAGTGGCTGGACTAGTTGAGGGTGGAATAGTAGTGCCAGGGGCGCCAGTGGGAGGTGCTGTTGCAGATGATCTGGTCACTCTAATGCTAGGTACTGCAACCCAGTATTTTTGCGCGAACTGCATGAATGTTGCTCTGTGTGAGATAAATACATGATTAGCAGAGTTTAAATTGAAAACACTAGATACAATAGTACATAATATTGTAATGATCATTTTATGTAAAAAGAAACATCGGAAATTGTATTATATATGTATGAATTGTGATTATTATGATAAGGAGCGTTGTGGTGCACCTATGACTTACTTAAAAACAATGTCGCTGGTATTGGAGGCTGTCCAAATTAGGTGTACACTGTTCAATCGAACATTGTTTAACTGAATCACTGCTCCTTTCTGCATGGTTCAGTTAAGAAACATGTAAAGCAAAATGATACATTTCATAGTTAGTTCTTTTCCCCCCCTTTCTGTATGTTCGTTTGCTTGTCACACTGTAGTATCATGTACCTGCCACAAGGGGGCGGTGAATCTACAGGTATGTAGGAACTCAAGTCCTCTCAGAGTGCCATTAACCCATAAAATCAAGTATTTTATAACGATAGTACAGAATGGTTTTACTCACTGGATTGTTGTTACAATTCATTAATCTGCTTCTTGCATCGAGCCCAGAAAAACTTCCCACTGCATCACTACTTCCCACCTCATGGGCCTCGACTTGAAACCCTATGAATGTGAATGATGAGTCATTTCCCGATATGGTCACTGAAAAAGAGAATGTGAGATATTGTCAAGTAACTTCAGTTTTGACAAGGTATGGTAATTCACAAATATTATTATTATTATTCAATTTCTAAGCTTTGGGTTACAACACTAGAGTAAACCAATTGATTCACAAACATTGTACCATATTATAATTAGCATAAGTCAGGACCAATTATATGAAGATAGGTTGAAAATGGGAGAAGTCGTCCTGTAAATGGAGCTGATCGACGCGTTGTGAAGCAACCCATTGTCACAGCCAACACCGCCAGTAATCTGTCAGTATCTGTTTACATCATGATACTGTTTTCTATAAGCCTAGATAAGGGAGTTGAGTCACCATTGGTACTGTCAAGAACCAATGGTGTAAATAAATACCAATAGATTGGTGACTCACCTGTTGGTCTTTCCATTCAAACATTCTGCGTCACTCCCACATACTAATATGACTTAAAGGTTTCATGACGTTCAGTTTTACCACACATTAAAAGTCTTTGTCATGGTCCTTCAAACGTGTATAGAAAGTTTTAACAAAAAATTCCACTCCATTGATCCATGGCAGGCGTTTTTCTCTCACATTTCTAAAGCCTTTTCAACTGCAATGAAAAAAGAAATCTTTGCCTGCGGGTGTCGCTGGTGAGGGATTTTGCCTGTCAATCATCACCTCTGCTCCGCCCCCCCCCAAAGGAAAGGAAAGGGGAGGGGAGGGGCGAGGAGGAGAGTGGGCGGGATTAATCGGCTGTGACCTCACTGCCGAAGGGCCAAGCTCAGATTACTTTTCAGCCTAATTATTCAGAAAACCCCAGACCACAGCAAATACACTGAATGTTCAGATATTTTGGGTGTAATTGAGGTCATAAAACCCCCCAAAAAACATAAAAAAGTGAAAATGAATGTTATAGAACCTTTAATGATCCAACCATGTTGGCTTACTGCAGATGTAGTTCACATGACACTGCTTCTTGCCCGAAAGGTAGACTATAGGCCCAGACATTGGCATTGTTTATTTATCTGTGACATGGCCAAATAAACCCTGGAGTTAATGAGGTATCGTCTCAGCATTATTTTCCTAAAGTTAAGTGAATACACTCCACCTTTTTGTGTTTTTTTGCTTAGTTAGCTTCCCTTTGGACATATATCCAACTGCACAGTAACAGCAACTGTTTCACCATCTATAGGGTGGCAACAGACATATCACTTGATATTTTCACACTTTAGTTTTTAACTGTGATGTTATGTGTTGCTGTAGTAACTCACCGTTGATCACATCTCCTGGTATATAAGTACTTTGGGAGACAGTGACTTTGTAAGGTGGGGTGGAGGTTTGTGGAGAACCATTATGGATATTTGGAAATATACTGCCGGTAATTGGTGTGTTCGGATCCAAATTCCCACAGCATTCTGTGAAGGATTCAGTTGCAAATCCCTGCACGAGGGCGCTATTCCAATACAGGAGCAGGCAAAGAAGACCCAGGAGCATTTCTAAAGTGCAGAGAACACATGGAGACATTGCTCATTACACAGTATTAACCCTCAAACAGCTATCCTGTAAAAACAGTAAACACAACCCAAGTAGTGAGAAAAAGAGAACAGGGGTCCAATGCAAAGATATACGTACAAACATTTAAAATGGCAAAACTGGGATGCAGTTAACAAATCATAAAACCAAAAGCCACTGAGTATTCACCCCTACAGCAAATTCAGGACCTGGTGATATACATGTTGAGTGTGCACATGCAGTTGAATGCCTTTTGATGCTCATTGTGAACATGATCCAAATTCAATTTTAACAACTCTCTCAGTGCCAAGCCCCGAGTTATCCCTAGTTTTCTCTGAATACCCTCCCTGCCAGAACGAGAAATCCTGAGTTTTTACTTTTTACTGTGGTCGCGCTATTCAGTTTATTTTTCATGATCACTTTCGCTTTCTGATTCCTTCAGACTCATTGGGTTCCGTTTCCGGTTCTAATTTTTTTCTCCCGCGGTCATTTTTGGCCAGAATAGGGAAAGTCACGGTTTTTCACACGGTATAAAAAACGAACGGAGAGGTCTACTTCTATTCTCTTTGGTCTAGGTGACTAACAGTCATCGTAGTCGTGTATCACATCGTAATTTAGCCCGATCAGCGATTGTCGAAAAAGTCACATCCGGTTAATGACCGGATGTGACGTAAGCCTGTTTGGGAGGGGGCGAGCGAGTCAACGAGGCGATCAATGTGTCGATTTGCTGCTCTCTACTGGTAGAACTGTCGTAAGTGTTTAAAACCGCAATCAGAGAATTTATTTGAATGAAAAATTACAAAAAAAAACACAAAAAAACACGCAAATCGCTGGCACTGGGGGAGTACTTTATGAAAATACTCTTGGCAGTGAAAGAGTTAATAGTTGAGCAGTTTATGAGCGGTTCCACAGTGTCAGTATATGGTATTTTCCTAAAATTTTCATCACAAAACATAATCAAGACAGTTCTTGTTATATTAAAATGTTATATAAACAGACACACCTTTCCTCTTGACAGTATCAAAATTAGCAATCACGGTTCACCACTTCTCTGGAAAGCCACTTCCTTGTTATGTCTAAATAAAACAACCCGCAGGTAAACCTAAAGACAAATATTTCAGACTTGAAACCTAGTGCTCATTTTATTTAGTGCATACTTGTATAGTATATGGTCCAGTGTCTTGTTATGATCATTGGTAAGGGGAAACGGCACTGGGATATCGATCTGATATAGCAATGACACCGCACTTTAATTGACTCATCTTTCTGTGGTAAGAATTTAATTTAAAAAAAGCTTTTGTATCCTCTTTTTTTTTTTTTTTTTTGCTCATTATTGTTTTTTTGTTTTTTTTAACAAACTCATCAGGCAGGGCTGTTTGTAGCGGAGACATGGGTTACACGGGGGACACATGTCCCCTGCAGTTTCTGTATCAGTCACATCACACTGCTTCTTGCCCGAAAGGTAGACTATGGGCTGCCCGAAAAGTAGACTATGGGCCGCCCAAATTCAGTTCTAACTTTGTGACAACTCACATTGTTAAAGTAGAATATTTAAATAACCAGAAAAAAAATACACTGACATACCAACTTCTGCCAATCTGCACTCTGAGCTGCATTCCCATCAAAAGTGACCAGCTATTCGAATCCAATGACTTACACAGAGCGGTGAGACACCTGGCTACAACATCTCCACGACATATACATTTGCTAAAAGACTTTGAGCAAGTGGAGATAGTCTACTTGTACGATTTGACCTTACTGTGCCTGTTTCTTCCACTGAGGCTTAAAGAAGCTTCAGTGGTCTTCTGAGGGGAAAAACCTGGCTCTGAAGCACAATGACAGCGATGCTGTGTGTCATATATCCACCAAGACAAACTGGACAGCCTACGTAGATAGGAGACTAATTGCATCAAAGCATTCTCTGTGTAAGCAATTCATCCGCCATTGTAAAGTTACAGTATGAATACTACCGTATAGGTTAGGAACAAGGCCTATATGGAATCTGCCTGATTGTTTGTTTGGTTGCTTGTTTGTTTCTTAGTTTCTTTCTACCTACTGGCTTACAGTATTTATTAACCACTTTATTAGGTTTACTTTACTAGTAGTTGTAAGTAACCTACAGTAATATCCAATTATATGTCACAGGTTTTGTTTGTGTTGGACTAGAAAGAATACAAGCACAACTCAGTCATAATAACTATTTACCGGTTGCGCGGCTCAGGAGAGTTCACATAAAAGCAAAAGAATGCAATCTGTAATCTATAACAATTGTAATCTATAACAAAAAATACAACTTACTGTAGCACTTCAGTTCAGATAGTTTCAGTGGAACACTGCAACAGACAATGGATCTAAAGTAAGCGCCCAATTGTTTTTATACAAACAGACACACCTTTCCTCTTGACAATATCAAAATTAGCAATCATGATTCACCAAGCTTCTCTGGAAAGCCACTTCCTTGTCATGTCTATTTAAAACTATCTGCAGGTAAACACAAAGACAAATATTTCAGACTTGAAACCAAGTGAACTTTTTCTTATATACTTGCAAGTATATGGTCCAGTGTCTTGTTATGATCATTGGTAAGGGGACACGCCACTGGGATATCGATCTGCAGTAGTAGTAATGACACCGCACCTTAATCGACTCATCTTTCTCAAGGGAATTCTGGATGCTATGTGTTGCTTATTTTGGCAGCTGGCCAGCCTGTCTGTTTAATAGTTTCACCATGATGTAATCTAGTGCTGTTTTCCATTGCTTTGTTTCAGCTTGTGTTTTCTGTAATAAAAAAAAAATCCTAGTAATTTTTTTTTTAACATAATTTGCTCATTATTTTCTTCTAAGCAAACTCATCAGGCGGGGCTGTTTATAGCGGACATGGGTTACACGGGGGACATTTGTGTATCAGTGTCCTCTGTCCCCCACAGTCTCACAGCGTCTCGGAGCTGCATTCACACCAAAAGTGACAAAAAGTGGCCATCAATGTTATACAGAGCGATGAGACACCTGGCAACAACAACGCAGACATATACAATTGCTAAAAGACTACCTGTTTCTTCCACTGAGGTTTAAAGAAGCTTTAGTGGTCTTCTGAGGTGAAAAACCTGGCTCTGAAACACAATGTAGTGCTGTGTGTCATATCCACCAAGACAAACTGGACAACCTATGTAGATATAGGAGACAGTATATAGTATAGGAACAAGGCCTATATGGAATATCAACAGTATGTATTAACCACTTTATTAGGTTCTCTTTACTAGTAGTTGTAACCTAGATTAATTGCCAATTGTATGTAATTTCACCGATACCATTTCCTTAACAGGTTTTGTTTGTGTTGGACTAGAAAGAATACGAGCACAACTCAGTCACAAGTAACAACTATTTACCGGTTGCACAGCTCAGGAGAGTTCACTTAAAAGCAAAAGCAAAAGAATGTCACCAATCACGGAAGTGCCCTTCAGATAATTACATAGATAGGGACGCATTTCAGCAGACTTAAAAATGCATCTCTGCTGAAACGCTGTGCTGATACTGTATGTGCTGGTATTTTCTATTCATACAGCTCTTATTATTAGAATCCGGATCACAAGATCGGGCCTCTGATGGAGGCCAGACAGAAGAGGAGGATACAGTAGCTGTTTGGTGCTGCAGTACTCCACACGACTAACTTGTTTCGGCTTCGTTTGAAACCTTCTCGAACCGAAGAAAGTTCGGACAAAATATTTTCATACTTGCTATGCTCGGTTCTGAGTTCTGGACGTTACTCACCAACACAGTAGTATGCCCAGCAACACTGTGGCTTGCTCCTTCACTCGAGCCACAGAAGCATGGAACCAGGTTTACCACCTGGATCTACCTCCAATGAGCTGTGTCAAACTTTGGTGCTATAATGCAATGGTTCTCAAACCACTGGCAGAGACCCCCATACAAGATTGTTATTTAAACTTTTTGGCTAAGGCTTTTGAAAAGAAAATGTGCCAATCTACAATCTCACAATGCATAGCAATGACAATATTATCTTGTACGTACCTTAAAGGGGTTAAATTGACTTAAACAAAATTAGCTAGGGAACAGAATAGATACCATATAAAGGCCTGCAATAAAGTTTCAATCAACCTCTTGTTCTAAATCATGTTTAAATCAAAATGTTCAATGATCTTTTTAGAAAGAAAGAAGGGAAGGAAGAAAGAAAGAAAACTAGAAAAAGTGCTCCTCGGAGCACAAGTCTCCGCCAGGTCAGGTAGGTTATTATGGCCTCCTGGTGGCGCTATTATAGGCCAAAGTGAAACGGGTGCCATTTATTCCTAGGCCGTGCACAGCAATAGGACACTGCATGCATGATTTGAGAAATTTGGTTCTAAAAATGTTTTTTGCTAAATTTGACCTGCTGGTGGCGCTATAACAGGCCAATGTTAAAAGGGTGGCATTTGTTCCTCAACGTAGTGCAAATGTGCATTCAAAGTTTCACCGCAATCGGACGCTGCGTTCATGAGTTGCGGCATTTTGTTCAAAACGGGCCACTCCACATGTCAATGTTAGCCAATCAGGATGGAATATGAAAAATCAAACAGATCCGCCTTGATCACATGACTATAGAGATCATGTGTACCGATTTGCGTGAAATTTGGATCAAATCTGAAGGCTTAATATCAAAAAAATTGTTTTACATAAGTCTGCCTCCTGGTGGCGCAAATGTGAAGAATGCAGGGCAAAACATTTTCCTTGGCCTCTAGAGAGTGTGCATACAAAGTTTTACACTGATCGGTGCAGTTATAGGTAAAAACACGAATCGGCCTGTTACAGCGCCACCATGAGGCTGATTTGAACATTTTCAAATGGCATTTCTTCCTCGGCCTAATGGGAATGTGTGTGCAAAATTTCACGGAAATTGCATGCTGTGTTCATGATTTGATTTGATTTTGTTCGAAACGGAGTACTCCTGCAAACTTTGAAAGAAAGTTTTTGCCAATCAGGATGGAATATGAAAAATCTGAAATGAGCCGTTTCTTTTAATGACTATAGAGATACTGTGTACCGATTTGGGGGAATTTTGGCCAAAATCTGTAGGAGTACTGTTAAAAAAATTGTTTTGCACAAATCGGCCTCCTGGTGGCGCTATAAAAGGCCCATGTGAAAGGTTCTGCTCTGGCATCCAGGGAGTGTGTGTGCACAGTTTCGCTGCAATCAAGCCAATGGTGCCAGAGATTAGCTGTCCACAAAATGACAGAATGACACACACACACGGACGGACGGACGGACGGACGGACAGGGGGTAAAACATACTCTCTCACCATGCCTTGCGGCCTGGCGGAGACAAAAATGTGTACAATAAGAGTTAAAATGTTGTTTTTCTGTAGACGGTACACTTATTTCCAGGTTGGGACCTTAGGACTTTAGGACTACCCACTTCATATTTAATATCTGCTGCTACTTGCACATTAGACTTCTCTTCGCTATAAATTTTCAAGACTAAAGGAAATAAGAAATACACAGAGAAGAGAGAAGACATCCTGGAACATTTTAACCACACCTGGGGTCTAGAGAGTGTTGACTAAAAAAAGGACCAAAATTGTGGCACTGCCTCTATAAATGAAATGGCACCAAAAATATTATTTGTTTTTATTGACACAGACCAGACCAGAGTATCTTCTTGTTTTTCTTTCTATTAAATGTGCCCAAATATACAATAAAAGTAACACACACACACACACACACACACACACACACACACACACACACACACACACACACACACACACACGCACGCACGCACGCACGCACGCACGCACGCACACACACACACACACACACACACACACACACACACACACACACACACACACACACACACACACACACACACACACACACACACACACTTGAAATATCGATTTATGTCCACATAAACAGAAGTACAAGAATGCCTTGTACAAAGGACATAAACACTGCCAGTGCAGTCAGACAATAGGAGAACAGCCAGTTACAAAGTGCCTATACGGCAGAACCTATACGCCTCCTCCAAATTGAGCGCCTTCCTATAATAGCTGATACTGAGCAGTAGGCTATCTTGCTAACTGTTTGGCCCTCCTTTTGGAGAGGCCGGCCATTTGAAGGCCCCTTACAACGAACTTGTGCACTTGCCCTAGAGGCTACCAAAGATAAAACCTAAAAGTTTACATCTGTAGCCTAACCGTGAGATGGTCTGCCCTTGATGATTATATTTTAGCACTTTGGTTAGAAAGGCTTCCTCTATACTGTTATCAAAGGTACACACAGAACAATGCAATAAAACAAGTACATCCTGATGAAACCACCACCCTTAGTTCCAAATGAAAGCAAGCAAATGAAAACTCATCACAGTTAAAAAGTAAAGAGAGTGAAAATGCGCTTTGCCATACAGTGTCATATTTTGTCTGTTGCTACACCTACAGATGGTGAAACTGTTGTGGTTGTCACCATGCAGATAGATGTACTATGTCCAAAAGAAGGCTTTTAGGCTGTTGCGCTAAACCCAAAACGGTCACTTAGTCCAACCAAAATAGGATCAATAGAAAGCTCAAATCCCTTAGTTACAAAAAACTGTGACCTGTAAAAACATTGCCTATTTCCCTTTAGTGCATATACCGACTTGCAGATTAAATGCATCGACTGTATCTGATCATGCTTGATAATATGATTATTGTCCATATCCTTTATGTTGCCTACTTTTGCCTGCAGTAATGAAATCTAATCTAATCTATTCTAATTTGAGCATTTATGCCTTTAATATTGTCTACAAGATTTTGTCAATGATTATATGTGGTTCCATCTAACCTTGAAGCAGCTTAATGGTTGCACTTGCACTTGCACTAAATTGGTAGGGTCTGAAGTAACAGCCCAGCTTTGAGCCATCATGAAGCTCTTACATACCGTACTTCAGCAGTTTCACTCTATGCTTAGCCCTTAGCCCTCTGCTCAACGCAATAACAGGTCACCATGAAATTTGCAGCTGGGAAGTGTAAAACAAATCTAAGAGATCCAATCACAGTGCAAGGTCAGAACTATGACAGAACTGTGACATCATTGTCAATATAAGAGAGAGTATGTTCAAGAATTCAGTACAGTTTGCAGAGTGTTGGTCGCAGAAAATAGAATACTAAGATACAAAGCTGAAAGTATACAGATAGCAACTCAAATTCTACAAACATGCAGATTTTTGTGAAGACCCTCACTGGCAAGACCATCACCCTGGAGGTTGAGCCAAGTGACAACATTGAGAATGTCAAAGCCAAGATCCAGGACAAGGAAGGCATTCCCCCTGACCAGCAGAGACTGATCTTCGCTGGCAAGCAACTGGAAGATGGACGCACCCTGTCTGACTATAACATCCAGAAAGAATCCACCCTACATCTTGTGCTGCGTCTGAGGGGAGGAATGCAGATCTTCGTCAAGACCCTCACTGGCAAGACCATCACCCTGGAGGTTGAGCCAAGTGACAACATTGAGAATGTCAAAGCCAAGATCCAGGACAAGGAAGGCATTCCCCCTGACCAGCAGAGACTGATCTTCGCTGGCAAGCAACTGGAAGATGGACGCACCCTGTCGGACTACAACATCCAGAAAGAATCCACCCTCCACCTTGTGCTGCGCTTGAGGGGAGGGCAGTAAATGATTCAATAATCCTTTTATTTTACCGTACATGGCTTACAAAGATTTAAAATGAGGGTTTTTAATGCATATGACAGGGGGGCCTGCAGGGACAGATGTCACGACCAACCTGATAATCAATTACAATAACTAAAGAAAAAATACCAAAAACAAATATTGTAAATTTGGTACAGTAAATTGGCAATATATTGGCAAAAAAAAGTCTATTAAAAAGAAAGATAAAAAGAGGCAAGCGTGGTGTCTCACCGAGTAAGAGTTAATATCCCGTGACGACATGCAGTAATGTGCCTCGGGCAGATTAAAACCGTGGTCAGCTGCAGTCAGAAGGATGGACCGGAGCCTATATCTCTGCTGTCCGGCAGGAACCAGCTAACTCCAAAATGTTCATTTTTCAGGAAATGAAAAAAAAAACGGTTTTGTTCATTATTGATAAGAACAGCTGAATGGACCTCCAAGCCCGCAATGAGGTTGGAAGTCAAAAGGGGGTGGAGCCTGGAGTCAGCTAAACCAGCTAACTCCACCCCCCTTTGCTGGAGTTAGCTGATTTATCAGAAGTTTGAGGATCCAATGGAGTTAGCTGCTTTTGTCAGAAGCACTTTTTAAACTTTTCATTGGTTCAATATTTTTTTTTACCAACACACAGTAGTAAAGGGTGTTCAATAGCACTGATTTATGGAAAGAAATCTGAGATTTATGGAAGAAAATTGAGTTAGCTGGTTCCTGCCGGACAGCAACGAGTATGTGCTCTTACTTTGTGACCCACGAGGTGCCAAAAAAATAAAAATCTCAAAATTCAACCTTACCTCGTTGTGAGAGGTGGAAGCAGGTAATGCTGACTAACAGGGCTCTGGTAAAACATGCATGGCTAATCACCTGTGCAGTGGCGATAACTGAAGATTACGTACTGTAGACATTAACAGGACTGGGTCTGATAACGGTGTGTCAGTCTATGATGATGTCAGTCATACTGTACATGCATATATGACGTATCTATGTCACAAATTTGTGCAAGGTTTCAGCCCAATCCCAGCCCCATTGAATTCCATTATTATGACTACAGAAAATATAAAACGTGAAAAAAATGTGTGGCAATAAGTGTGTCTACTGGCTTTTGTAAATATCAACCATCAATGTTTCCCTTGCAATTTCCTCTCAAATGGATTCAAACCTTTAACACTGAACTTCTGTATGAGGGCCGCTTGTCATGTTGGCAGGTAGTACAAACGAAAAGAAAGAGATGAACAATTCATCACGGGCATCCTCCCTCACATGTGAGGGCCACGAACTACGAAGGGAACAAAAAAGATTTCCAGGTTCCAGGTGAAGCTCATATGCCAAGGCTAAACCACCTGTTTTGTTTGAATGATCAGATTGATGTACAGTATTGCAACAACTTTAGGCTCCAAGTCGTGGATACATAGACACTAGTCTCGTGAGCCAGACTGTTCCCTCCCACAAATGCTTCCGTCATACAGTCTGCAGCACAGAAGCTCTGAAATTGATCAGGCGGTAATGCGGATGTGACGCCTTCTCCCTACTTCTGTTTCGTCTTTACAGTCGCTCAAATTTATCCCAATATAAATCAAAAACATCTAAGCATATCTCTTGCTACTACGAACAGATGGCAGCTTCCTGTCCCGGATTTCGGGAGGTGTGGTTCCAGACTCTATAAAGCATTCGGAGATTGTGAATAGTTGTCTGGCTACACAAGACTACATATTAGACGACAGATTAAGAATCTTTGGGTACCCAGATTGCATTGACACAAGAAAGGCAACCCATGGGCAAAGGATATTGATCAGTTTTATTGTATATTATTGTATACATGACAAAGGTGAGAAAATAGAGTAATAGATATATTAGATATACTATGATGTTTTTTTTATTATAAAAGGAGGCGAAGGAGAGATGGAGGATAATGAAAACATAAATGCATACTGGAGTAGTTGAACCTAAAGTGTGAGGGGAAATGAGGTGTTATGCACCTCTCTGTCAGGAAAGGAGGTGCCCGCTCGCTCTGTGTTAGTAAACGATGCATACTGTATGAGTGCCCTCAAAGTGCCCTTAAGTAAGACACTTTAACCCCCGACTGCACAAACTATTGTCAATCTGCAGCTAAAACAGCTAAAACAAGATGGGCGTGGATTCCCCTCTCCATAGTTCTGATGGTGTTCCATACCGACGTCACTCCTGCTGAAGGTATCTGACATCAGAATAGGTTGCAGTCTCTCTGTTGGACTTCACTCTGTCCATCCTGGAGGAGGCAGCAGGGCCTCTAGAAGTGAAACTCACGGCTGCATAGCTGACATCCTCGCCATTCTGAGGCTGTAAGGGTGGAAACAGAAATACATTAAAAACTGCTTTAGTGCAAAAAGAACCATACCAGGGCCTATAGTCAATTCAGACAGATCAAACCACAGAAAAATAACTAAAGTAAAATAACTGTTAGTGTAATACCATGTAAGTAAAATAGTTTTGCTCACAATATCACATGTTAATATGATATTTGATACACCTGCATTCATTTTAGTCCATATTAGATGCTTATTATGTGTTAATAAGACTATATAGGCTAAGTGTTAATAATAGCATTGGAAACATGTTTCTTGTTAGATCATAAGACATTTATAAGTGCTTATAAGAAACTAGTTAACCGGTTATAGACCGCTTAAGAAGATTAATTACCGTCGTATACGTTTCTTAAAGTTGTTTCTAATACTGTAGCATTACAAACTCCTATTAAGTCTACGGTGTGGCTCTGCAGGAGAGGGTTGGTCTGTGTGTCTGGAGCTTGCAAACCACTGACTGGACTGAATCAGCACCACATTTCTTGTGCACAACGCCAATGGGCCACAGAAGCACTTTCACTATTATTTTCACATTATGTTGAGATCCACATGATTAGATTTGAATCAATTGACTAATTAATTAATTAATTAATTAATGTTATTAATTCATTTACATCTGGATCCACCAATCCCTCACTGCCAAACATTATTTGGTAAAATGAATTAATGAATAAATATCACTCATTTATAGTTCCACCTGTTCAAACTACAGCAAATAAGACAGAGCATAATGTCAAGTTTCTGTAGTTTCTGAAGTTGGTCTCAGTTAACTGGCGGATAACGTGAACATGAATATTTATAAGTATGTTTTTCGGATGTGATTAACCACTTGTACCACTGTACTATTTGAAAATAGCTGTTGCATCACGTTATGCTGTGAGCTTGTAGCCTAGATCAGCTATTTTCAAAAAACATTTGACTTTTTTTTAAATAGAAGATTTTCCAAACATATTTGGAAATAAGAAAAAAATATATATGCCCAAAATAGGGATACCAGGGCGAATGTACTTAAATTGGATACTATGATATCTAATGTGTGATATGAAGGTAGGCCCAAAATAATCTTGGATAATATGAAAATTGCTCAAATTACCTGAGAGGAAGATAGGTCTGTATTCCCTGTAAATTGAGATAAAGAATTACATTTTTGCATCTGCTCTGGACTACACATTTATTTTAGTTTTCAACACAAAAGATGTGGTTGTGATACTGATGCTGTGACATACGGCACATACCGTACAGTACAGCACAGATACAGTAAACGGGCTGTTCAATGTTTATGTTTGACAATCATTCTACCCGTGACCACAAGATACATAATATTTACTGTCAAATATTCATACTGTGTACAAATTTAGACTTACATTATTAATGATTAATTATACAATTTTATTATCATCGTCATCATACAACCCATTGCCAATGATTTCATAAAAATTACATTTAAGTTTAAACAGTATTGTATTTGTCTTCTTCAACTAACATATTATTTTTTATCTTAAAATGTTTATCCCGCGATTTTTGTAACCCATTTTTTTTCACCCGGTGCCAATTTCCTAAGTGATCCTGGGCGCTACACCAGCACTACACCAGCACTACACCAGTCCCCCACAGTAGGGAGGCCAGGGCCGAGCTCATGCTTCCTTCAGGCATGAGAGCCAACTGACCTTCTTGTCACCTGACAGGGGGGAGTTTCCCTGTTTGGACGTAGCGCGTGGAAGGAACACGTTATTCCAACCAGTTCCCTTCCCCTCCATCAGGCGCCCCGGCTGTCATGGGGGAGGCGGTATAGCGACCAGGATTACTACATGTTTTTGTGAGGGTATTAACTACCCTAGGAGACACGGGGAGAACATGCAAACTCCACACAAACTAACATATTCAATGAAAGGCAGTAGCAGGTGTTTACATACTATTGCAAAATGCATGATGGATTGATATGTTGGATACAACCGGATATATATTGAACTGATTCATTAAGTCTTGATTCAAATGTTCAAAAATATGATGTACATAATGCATGCTTGCTAGTGAGCAATAAAATATCAGAATGCAGTTTGATGTGAAATTCTCTTCAATACACAGACAGAAAGAAAGAATGGAACAGATTTGTGCCACAGACTTTCTGTTTAACCATTTTATATAGCAACTTGTAATGGGCCTTTTTTCTGCCACGACCAAACTTTGGAATTGGAATTGCAAAACCAGATATTGTAGTTATTAACCACAATGAACCCTATTGCGTCTCTAACCTGGGGCGAACATTCAGCTTAAATCTGCAAGCTCACAACGCATTGCAACACGTAGTGAGCTTGTAGATCTGCTATTTTCGCCCCAAGAGATGTGATATAGGGAAAAAAGCAGCCGACCAAGTAGAGCCCTATAGGGTTTGGTCAACTATAGGCCTATACAGCTTAGAGGTTAAGATAAGAGGTCGTAAAAGATCACACTCTACATTCATTAGAAAGTGTTCATACCTTTGTGATCTTTGCTCCATGACTTCCAAAGAGCCCATGCAAGTAAAAGGGTGGACATCCCAAGAAGTACATTTGAAACCACCAACACAGCGACAGTTGTATTCACATGATCCTCATGTGCTGAAATGAAGGCATGTTAATTATTAGTCCACATTCACCACTTCAGATGAGAACAAGAAGCATCGTTTCACACTAACACTCCAAGGAAAGACATAGTAACATATAGAAACATTAGCCTGCTGTAATTCCATAATTTTAAATCTATAAATGCTATTCCATTTATGTGCAATTACCGTGATTAATATTCAGCGTTGTTCCATTTCCAAAGAACATTTCCCCGCAAAGGGTTACACCACAAATGTAAGCTCCATCATCTGCAACAGTGACGTTCCTCTTGGTGAGTTTGTAGACACAGCTCTGTGTAGACTGTCCAGATGTATAAGTTTTCTCGCAGACTTCAGTCTTACTATGGGTGTAAATGACTCCAGGTTGAGATTCTGTGGAGCTTCTGAACCAGTAGACACTGTGTTCTCCATCACAGATCTCAGTGTGGACGGTACAGTTCAGAGTCACAGAGTCTCCTAGCTCGACTGACTCGGACACTGGCTGATGGATGACAGCTCGAACGTTGGACCATGAACCTTTTACACTGAGAATAGCCCCGTCTGAAAATGTGATAGGTTCGTAGTAGCGGATGCTCACACAGTAGTATGTACCTGAGTCTGAAGGATGCAAAATTGAGATCTGCAAATGATTTGTGCCCTTTACTGCAGTGTGCAGTGACAGGCGTAGATTGTCCTTGAATTCACCATGAAGATCAACATTTTGATTTAACTTATAGAAGGTAGACACAAGCTGTGGTTTCTGTCCCAGTGTTTGCTTGTACCAACTAAGGATTGGTGCAGCACCAGTACTATTCCCATAGAAGCAGTGCAAAGTTACATTGTATCCAATGTTAGCTGATATAAGTCCACTATCTTGATGGAAGGCCGGTGCTTGTTTCAGATTACCTGCTGTAAAACAGAGAGATTTAGCATTTATCCTGTACAGTATGGAATACATTGTGTTGTAAATGTTTTATAGTAACATTCATGAAAAGGGCATTATTCAGAGCTCAATTCAATCTTTGTTAGCAGACTCAGGTCCATAGAAATACGTACAAAGAATAAACAGAAGAAACACGACAGGCAATAAAATCATTAAAAATTTAAAATAAATATATAACTTAACCCACAGGCAGAACACACAGGCATTTTAGCCAGTACACCCTTAGTCTGGATGTATAGTGTGAACAGCTCACTATGGGGCTTGAGAGCGCCACAATGATGCTGTTTGCAAATACATCCAGCCGTTGCATGAACTTGAACATTACATTTCTTAGAAGTGCTTTAAAAGTCCTCACTCCAGCAGTGACAAACATCTGACTAGCAGTGACCTCCATTAAACACAAAATGGTTGCACAAAAGGCACAACTTACCCAGTTTCCCAAAGAACAGAAATGCAACACACAGTGTGAACTTCGGAGCTGTCATCTTGTTCAAATGTCTGCATAGAATGGAAAGAAATTCATACATACTCCTCTGTTCAGAGATGAGGGCGACTTTGATTGGCTAACCAGATCTTGGTTGAGTTTGGGCAAATGCCTTATTTGGGTAAAACGGACCACCTGTTTCACTATGATGTTGCTTGCAAACATAGTTGTGGAAGTATTGGTTTGTGGAGTTAGTTGACTTTAGATATACAGTATAAGACCTGGCATCCTGCAAAAAAGGAAAAAATATAGGAAAAATATCATGCCAAAAGGATCACAGAAAAATATATATATTTCTTCACTTCAGCTACAGTGAAGGGTCTTGTTAATTGTAATTCAGATAGTCAGTAAGTTAGCCTACAATTACAACTTTCAGAAATATATAAACCAGGTAGGTAGCTCGTAGCATAATTTCATTCTCTCAAATGTTTGCCGATTAACACATTAAGACCTGAGGCCGATTCTACAAATGCCTTCTTAAATCAGTAGTTCTCAAACAACTCTCCATCTGAAAATGTTTTGTGCCAGGACCCCCACCCCACCCCCCAGAGGAGAATATTTGTGTTAAAAAGTTCAAAATTATTCAGCACTTTCAAGATTTTTTCAAACATAAAAAAACTCTGATGGAGCAAGCCTAACACTGTAAAATATTTAATGAGGAAAATTCACATAAACTTCAAATTCATGTGCTGTTCTGTTGACCTTAGACTGTACAGTTTATGTATTATGAACGTTACCAATCTTTTACAATGCTATATTCCAGAAAACCAATCTACAGTATAACACCAAAGGGTGACAACAAGTACGGCATGTATTGTGGGTTGTCACAGATTTTTACGGATGAGCTATGCTATCAGACAAAAGTGCTGTTTATGGCAGATATAAAGGTCTTCAATGGCCTGAGCTTCTTGTGTGTGACATCTCAAAGCCTGATGCCATGAAAGAGATACAAAGCAAGAAGATGAAGAAAGATCCAAAGGACCTGGTGAAGCCTCCTGGATGAAACATTGGTTCATGTTGTGGGAAAATAAAGATTGGGACTGTGCAATATATTGTGTGCATTCATATTTTATTGTTTTAAATCTTTTCTACATCCCTAGACCACTGTAATACTTACAGTTTCTTTTTGCCTGGTCTGATATTCAGTGTCTGACATACTGCAATAATTAGTGGTAGGCCACCTTCTTCTACATGGTCAGTGACCTGTAGAATGACTAGATAAATCAACCTCACAAATGTGAAAATCACATTTCATCTTATGAACTTCCATTGCCTCTGCTACACTGTAAGATGCTGCAAGATGCTGTATACGTGACCTTGAGGTTGCAGACCCGTCTTCCTGTCCTCGCTTCACATAAGTTTCCACCAGTGGAAACTAAACAACTGTAACCACACAGGAGTGAGACTTTTCAGCTTAGACTTGGTTGAGCTTGAAAGGTGCAAACTGCATCAACATTTATGATCAAGAGAAAGTATTTATAGGCACATGAGAGTCTACGGTTGTTATTTCCTTGACCATGCTGTATCTGTGTGGAATAATAACTGGTATGATTCAGTTATTTTCTGACTGCATGCAAAAGTCACATCAACAACCAAACTCACCATACATAGAGCCCCTCTGCTAGCAGGGCTAAAGTAATATGCAAATTGTAAGGTTAATGTGAAGATAAATATTTTTTTATCTTTTAACTCTCACTTTTTTTAACTCTCACATATAAAAAATACGGTGAAGCAGCATTCTGCTTTTACGGACCGACAGTGTGGAATAAACTCCCATTACACTTAAGACAGGCAGCCTCTGTCGATAGCTTTAAAGCACAGCTCAAGACCTATTACTTCACTCTTGCTTTTAGCTGATTCTTTGGTTGATTTTTTATTCCTCACTGTATTGCCTATTTTAATGTTGTTTTATGCCTTTGCTTTTATTTTATTTTATTTTATTTTTGTTTGCTTTATTGTTAAATTGGTTCTAACTGTAATTGTATTCTTGCTCTGTAAAGCACTTTGAGCTGCATTTCATGTCATGAAAGGTGCTATACAAATAAAGTTTATTATTATTATTATTATTTTGTCTGCACACAGGTCATGTTTTCCTGTTCATGTTTTAGATGATGTAATCCAAGACAAAGATGGAGATCAAGGAAACTGCCAATTCTGCACCCATCCCATGCACCAAGAGTAGACTGTGGTCAACACTAGTGAGAGAAAGATATAAGGGGAGGGAGGGAGAGAGAAAGAGAGAGAGAGAGAGAGAGAGAGAGAGAGAGAGAGAGAGAGAGAGAGAGAGAGAGAGAGAGAGAGAGAGAGACAGACAGACAGACAGAGAGGGGAAGGGAGGGACAGACAACATTACGTGCGTACATGCGTGCGTGCGTGCGTTCGTTTGTGTATAGTAGAGCAGTGAATTACAAGCACTGACAATGAAAAAGAGCCATTGTTAATCACTACAATTATACACAGAATTAAACTATTGAAGTTGACAATTGCAAGTTCAGGAGTTAAGACCACCCAAAATAACCACTGCATATACGGTATAATTATGTACATTAGCACATACGTATGACTCACGTCTTTGTTTTGCTCAGACTTCACTTGAAGATCATACTTAAATGATGTACAGTCGAATGTTCATATTTATGTTATTATTCCACCTATGTCTCTGTGTAAAGTCATTGTTATTACAGTATGCAATAATGTAGATCTGTACACAGTACACCTATGGCACTGTCATGTGACCTAAACAGTTTTCTGTGTGACTGGTCTTTGCGTACATTCCTTAAAAGCGTTGTGGTGAGAGGTTTGAGGCTTGTCACAGATTATCAACAATGTTCACTTTAAGATCTATTTCCTGTGCAGAGTGAACTGTGAAGTGACAGTAGGATGGCCTAATGTCATAATGGTTCTCAGATTTAAGTTACTCAAAAATATAAACTGCGATTCACCTTTCTCTTTTTAAGAGAATAACGAGAGTAACCACCATCACATCAGAGTTATATTCTGTATTCTGCATTCTGCACTCACTTTGCAGCCTGTCAATCTATAGCCTGGAACGGCCCGACAAATCACATCTGCTAGAGCTAATGAATTAGCTCTGGTAGATTTGTCTGGTTTCCCGGCAACTCAATCTGCAGATGTGTATATATAATGATCAGAGTTTGAAACCTATGAATTATTTATATTTCTTTCAGGAGGGAGCTTGACGTTGTGTTGAAACCCCATAATAACATCATCACCTGTATGAACAGCTAATAAGAATACTGTCAGTTGTTCTTATTTGAGCTCTAGGTTGTTAAATGTACTGCGCATATACCACGTTATCAAAATGCTGGGTGTAGTCTGACAAGAGTGATGAGGCACCCTCTGAGGTGTAGCGATCGTTAGAAACCTGATCAGGCACCCTCAGAGATGTAGCGACCACCAAGAACTTTCCACACTGTCTTAATACCAAGAAGAGGCTTATAACAGGAAACGTGGTCTGCTGTTACATCACACCCCATACTGTTCTTCTCACACATCTCAGTGCAAAAAAAATGTAAATCTAAACTAAAGTAAATGAACCTTTCAAAAAACAATGATTCAGTGTCATGAACAGATGAAATACAGAATGAGTCATTTATTTGCAACTTTATGATAATTAGAAATATCATTGTACAATGCAGTCAGATGGTCAAATAAAGATAATATAGAATAGAATAGTTCTATTTTATTATTAGAACTATTTATAGTAGCTATTTTATAAGCAAATATATTTTTATAACAGTGGCATTATAAAGTATTATGAAACAACTGAAATTAAGTAATAGGAAAAGATTCAGCAAGCTAAACTAGTGAGAGAAAAATCATAATGGTGTGTTTTTATGTGTTCTTATCACACGTCAACATGATGACAAGTGTCTACTTTCTGCTTATGTAGCTCAGTGGTTCTCAACCATTTCAGGCCATGAGCCCCCAAAATAATCACATTTGAACTAGGGACCCCAAGCCCCCTGACAAGCATTTGGAATTGTAGGAGCTGGGGCATTACATTTAGTTTGACTCGGTTCTACACCAAAGATACATATTGTGAAAATAGCAGATCTAGAAGCTTGTAGATCGTCTATTTTCGCATTGTTTGCCTTTTTTTAGGTATTAAAATGGTCTTAAAGGTCCTTAAATTTTCACTTTACTGTCATTTACTGTTTTTTTCTCTCTCCGCATGGTTTTTGCGAGGTTAGGGTTAGGATTAAGGTTAGGTTTATGCATATTTTTTTGAGTTTAGGGTTAGCGTTAGGTTTAGGTATGTTTTTGTGAGTTTAGGGCTAGAGTTTGGGTTAGGCATAGTTTTGTCAACATGCGACGTCACCATGGCATCCCGTTACGTCAAAACTTGACTTTCAGGGCGTCCCATGATGTCAAAACTTGACGTTTCAGGTCTACTGACAGAGCGGCAAAATGTGACGCCTTGGGAGTGAGAACGGGTTTCCGACCCACATGATAATATTACAATTGTCCATATCCTTTATGTTGCCTACTTTTTCCTGCAGTAATGAAATCTAATCTGATCTAATCTAATTTTTGTTTTTGTGCCTTTATATTGTTTACAAGATTTTGTCAATGATTATATTTGGTTCCATCTAACCCTGAAGCAGCATAATGGTTGCACTTGCACTAAATTGGAACGGTCTGAATCAACAGTCCAGCTTTGAGCCATCATGAAGATCTTACATACTGTACTCCAGCAGTTTCACTCTATGCTTAGCCCTGGGGTAGTAAGACCCCTGTTAGACACAAGGCTATACTCACAGGTTTTTTGCTGAAGTTGGAATATTTCAAACTTGCGTCATTCAGATCCTTCGCAAATCTTCCTAGTTCAGCTTAGCCTAGACTAGAGCTTAGAAATGCAAATGTGAAAAGTTCAAGTGGAGGCCCATGCGGTGGCCAGTAGTGATGCTTTGGGAAGTTTTGCAGTGCCCCCAAATCACACAGCTTTAATGACATGTAACAACAATCCAGTGAGTTAAACAGTCACCATGAAATTTGCAGCTGTGTAGTGTAAAACAAATCTAAGAGAGCCAATCACAGTGCAAGGTCAGAACTATGACCTATAACTGTGACATCATTGTCAATATAAGAGAGGGTATGTTCAAGCATTCAATGCAGTTTGCAGAGTGTTGCAGAGAATAAAGTAAAAGTATACAGATAGCAACTCAAATTCCACAAACATGCAGATTTTTGTGAAGACCCTCACTGGCAAGACCATCACCCTGGAGGTTGAGCCAAGTGACAACATTGAGAATGTCAAAGCCAAGATCCAAGACAAGGAAGGAATTCCCCCTGACCAGCAGAGACTGATCTTCGCTGGCAAGCAACTGGACGATGGACGCACCCTTTCTGATTACAACATCCAGAAAGAATCCACCCTCCATCTTGTGCTGCGCTTGAGGGGAGGGCAGTAAATGATTCCATAATCCTTTTATTCTACTGTACATGGCTTACAAAGATTTAAAATGAGGGTTTGTAATGCACATGACAGGGGGGCCAGGGGAAAGATGTCACGACCAACCTGATAATCAATTACAATAACTAAAGAAGAAATACCAAAAACAAATATTGTAAGTTTGGTACAGTAAATTGGCAATATATTGGCCAAAAAAAGTCTATTAAAAAGAAATAAAAAGAGGCAAGCGTGGTGTCTCACCGAGTAAGAGTTCATATCCCGTGACGACATGCAGTAATGTGCCTTGGGCAGATTCAAACCGTGGTCAGCTGCAGTCAAAAGGAAGGACCAGAGCCTTTCTTTATAATGTATGGTATGTGCTCTTACTTTGTGACCCACAAGGCGCCAAAAAAAGAAAGAAATGCCTCTCAAAATCCAACCCTACATCCTCGTTGTGAGTGGAGATAAATGAAGATTACGTACATTAACAGGGCTGGGTCTGATAACGGTGTGGCAGTCTATGATGATGTCAGTCATACTATACATGCATATATGACATATCTATGATGTTTGACTTCCAATTTGTGAAAGGTTTCAGCCCAATCCCAGCCCCATTGAATTCCACTATTATGACTACAGAAAATATAAAACGTGAAAAAAATGTGTGGCAATAAGTGTGCCTACTGGCTTTTGTAAATATCAACCATCAATGTTTCCATTGCAATTTCCTCTCAAATGGATTCAAACCTTTAACACTGAACTTCTGTATGAGGACCTCTTGTCATGTTGGCAGGTAGTACAAACGAAAAGCAAGAGATGAACGATTCATCACGGGCATCCTCCCTCACATGTGAGGGCCACAAAGGGAACAAAAAAGATTTCCAGGTTCCACCACAGTGCCACCGTGAAGCTCATATGCCAAGGCTAAACCACCTGTTTTGTTTGAATGATCAGATTGATGTACAGTATTGCAACAACTTTAGGCTCCAAGTCGTGGATATATAGACACTAGTCTCGTGAGCCAGACTGTTGCCTCCTACAATTTTCAAATGCTTCCGTCATACAGTCTGCACGGAAGCTCTGAAATGTGGATGTGACGCCTCCTCCCTGCTTCTGTTTCGTCTTTACAGTCGCTCAAATTTATCCCAATATAAATCAAAATCATCTAAGCATATCTCTTGCTACTTTTTTTCTAATGTACAGATATTTTGAGATATATTTTTGTGAACGGAAATGACGAACAGATGGCAGCTTCCTGTCTCGGATTTCGGGAGGTGTAATTCCAGACTCTAGAATTCGGAGATTGTGAATAGTTGTCTGGCTACGCGAGACTATATAGACACACTCTCTAGACAGATTAAGAAACTTTGGGTACCCAGATTGCATTGACACAAGAAAGGTAACCCATGTAGTGTGTGTGTGTGTGTGCGTGCGTGCGTGCGTGCGTGCGTGCGTGCGTGCGTGCGTGCGTGCGTGCGTGCGTGCGTGCGTGCGTGCGTGCGTGCGTGCGTGCGTGCGTGCGTGGGTGCGTGCGTGCGTGCGTGCGTGTGTGTGTGTAGAATGTTGGTATAAACAGGATGTGTAGCTCAGGTGCAGTACATCTCAGGCCCAGATGATAGTTTCAGTTTTGTCTCACAGTAACTGTTAATGCTTTACATGGAAGCAATAAGTAAGTACAAAGTGTCCAACGTTAATGCTTTTGCTTGTAATATATCGCTGTGCCCTGAGCTGTTAGTGGCAGAGGGGGACTGCACACTAGTTTTTGGGTGTATTGTTTTATTGTCGTTTCATTCTCTTACCGTTGTTATTGAAAATGTGTTATGGGGATTAATGTATCATATCGTTTAGTGTCATCTATTTATATTCCCTTGCTGTGCTCTTTGTGGACTGAGATGAGGCTGTTTAAAGCCAGTCCTATAAGTCCAGGAGGTCCCCAGCAAAATTAAGACTATTTAAAAAATAGCTAAATAACCAATCTAAAAGCTCACAAGGTGTCACTATATGAAGCCTTGTGAGCTTGTACATTGATAAATGTCTCTGGCATACACAAAATAGAGAGGACAGGTTGAAAGTGGTTAATGTCATTATAATTTCACCAGCAAGAAGGTAATCCAATGAGAGAATACTGTAAGAATGACTATACTTCATTTCACTCTCCCCACCTACAGTCTAGACAGTTGTAGAAATCTGTACTACATCTAATCTAACAATTAAGATCTTCTCTATGGGGTCCACAGATTGATATGAATCCGTTTGGGCAACTAATATGGTGAGAAAAAGACACCACCCAAACTCAACCAGCCAACCGGGGTTAGCCAATCAACCAAACAAACTGTGATGAACTTCAGTCAAAAATATGATTCCGAACATGAAAGGTTATCAGTCCAAAGAAAACGGTTTATTAATCAAACTATATTAATTTTTTTTTTAACCAAATCAATTTAATATCTACAATGTAGCTACAACATCTGAGGAATGGAAGATAAATACATTTTCCCTTACGTACAAAAGACTGTACAAAAGATATAACAATAAAGACAACCTTGTAACCTAGTATGTAGGGAGAGCATGCGGATGAATGGAAAATAAAGACCAGTTGAATGATAAATCTAACAAAACCAGGAGCACATGGGAGAGACAAAACATACAGAGCTGGGAAGTCAAATGATCTCTCCAGAGCAGTCAACCAGGTGAATCTCCTCCCACTAGCGACGTCCACGCTGCTGTCTCTTCCTGAAAGGAGACGAGAACACAACCAGTAACAATAGGAGCATCACACAACCAACAAAGGAGGTAGTGCCACTTTCCCGTTAGACAGAAGACCCCCCCCCTTTTTGCTTTGACTCTCACCCCCCCCATCCCCATTGTTTGTAGGCTACATAATAGTGTTATTATTGCTTTGACTCTCATCCCCCCCCCATTGTTTGTACATAGTATTCTGCATTTTTTGTTTTTGTTTGTACATAGTGTTCTTTTTTTCCCTGTACTTTTGTGTTGATATTTGAACTGTTGGTGCCACTATATGACTATGAATTGAATACCAAGCACCTCAATGGAAACAAGACCGCAAGGATTTTTTTGAACTGACCTTTTAGACAAAGTATTTTAAATGTAACTGTGCTGTTTTACATTTTTGCCTGATAAAATATTCAATCAATATTCAATCAAACACAACAACCAATCAATTGTAGAAAAGTGGTGATTATGAGGTCATACTTATGAGGTTGTGCTGTAGATGGTGTCATGACATTATATATATCCTGATTCATAGTGGCTGGTTGGAGGCTCTGATAGGTGGAGTCTGGGCCTGTGGTGTGTGGAACTCCATGCTGCTTTCTCTTCCTGGAAGGACACGAGAGCACAAGCAGTAGGACAGTACAGTAGAAAGAGATGCATCATTCAACCAAGACAACAATAATCAATAAAGTGGTAAGGCCTGTCACATTGCCTTTAATCATGCAACATGATCTGTGTTTAAGACTCGATGCTCCTTCACAGTATATACAGTATGTCTGCCTTTTCACCCAAGACGCTGATTTTTAAACCTGCTGCTACTCTTTTCCGTACTTTTACTTTTACTCTAAGTGCAACCGTTAGAGCTTACACAAATACGATTTTCACCCACTTTTGCCTTTTAACTGCGATGTGAAAATATAGTTTGACTGATTGATTCATAAGGTCATACTTATGAGGTTGTGCTGTAGATGGTGTCATGACATCATATGTATCCTGATTCATAGTGGCTGGTTGGAGGCTCTGATAGGTGGAGTCTGGACCTGTGGTGTGTGGACCTCCACGCTGCTGTCTCTTACTGGAAGGAGACGAGAGCACAAGCAGTATGACCGTAGAGTAGAAAGAGAGGCACTATTCAACCAATTCAACCAATACAACAATAATCAATAAAATTGTGATTATGCTGTCATACTTATGAGGTTTTGCTGTAGATGGTGTCATGACATCATATGTATCCTGATTCAAAGTGGCTAGTTGGAGACTCTGATAGGTGGAGTCTGGACCTGTGGTCTGACAAATATAGAGGAAGGAACAGGGAAAAGGAACATTGGTCAAGTACTTTTGCACACACCCGGAATATGTCGTCCTCTACATTTAAGCATCCTAACTGTCAGCAGTGAGAAGCTATTGAACAGTGTCCTAGGAACAGTTAGGAGGTCAGTGTCTTGTCTTGAGAAAAGAGTGTCTTGCTATAAGGACACCATTCTGGGATCGAACCACCAGAGGTACTGAAGCACACACTCATGGCTGTAGGGAGGCCTACAGGCTACAGTAGGCCTCCAGTAGGAATTGAACATTGCTATTATCAGATTATGCCCCCTGGTGGATATTTGGATTCTGAGTGCAACTTTGTAGTTTAAAGGTTGCGTAAGTGTTTTTGATTTGTCTTCAAAGCTTTATATTATGATAGTAATCATTGAGAGAACCCCTGATTCTCTCAGAAAATACATTTTCAGATAGGTTGACAATTTTATCCAATCAGGAGAGAGTACCCATTTATCAGCTTCAATTTTATAGTGTTCCAGTTCCAATTGTGTCTGCTCATGTTTTATTTACCACTTCAAATTTCACTCCTGTATTCTGTACGAGTTCTCTGTCCTGATTGAGTAAAATTGGTATCCCGACCTGGGATATATAGAGCTGGAGAACAGGGAGACAGGGAGACCCAGTTATATAACAAACAAACACTATATAGCAATGATTACTATCATAATATAGAGCAATGGTATTTCAAACTTATTCAAACAAAAACAAAACATTTTTGAAAAAGTGCTCCTCGGAGCACAGGTCTCTGCCAGTTCAAGTAGGTTAGTGTAGGGCAGCAAGTTCGGAATGTGAAAAATCGGACGGATCGGACGGATGCGTCTTGATCACTTGACTAAAGAGATAATATGTACCGATGTGCGTGATGTTTGGACAACATTTGTAGGAGTAATATAAAAATTGGCCTCCTGGTGGCGTTATTATAGGGCAATGTTGTTCCTCAACGTAGTGCTAACGTGCAAAGTTTCACCGCAATTGGACGCTGCATTCATGATTTGTGATTTTTTTTCTAAACGGGCCACTCCTGCAAACTTTAGATGTCAATCTTAGCCAATCAGGATGGAATATGAAAAATCAAACAGGTCCGTCTTCCGATCACATGACTATAGAGATCATGTGTACCGATTTGCGTGAAATTTGGATAAAATCTCAAGGAGTAATATCCGAAAATGTGTTTTACATAAGTCGGCCTCCTGGTGGCGCTATGAAAGGTAGATGTGAAGAATGTAGGGCAAAGGTTTTTCCTTGGCCGCTAGGGAGTGCACATACAAAGTTTTACACAGATCGGTGCAATTGTAGGTAAATACACAAATCGGCCTGTTATAGCGCCACCATGAGGCTATTTTGAAAATGTGGCATTTGTTCCTCTGCGTAGTGGGAATGTGCGTGCAAAATTTCACGGAAACTGCATGCTGTGTTCATGATTTGAGGCATTTTGTTCCAAACGGAGCACTCCTGAAAACTTTGGAAGCTATTTTTAGCCAATCAGGATGAAATAGGAGACATCTGAAAGACTTGCTTCGTTTAATGACTATAGAGATACTGTGTACCAATTTGCGTGATGTTTGGACAAAATCTGTAGGAGTAATGCCAAAAAAAATGTTTTGCAAAAAGCGGCCTCCTGGTGGCGCTATAACAGGCCCATGTGAACAATTTGGGGCAGATGTTCGTGTGTGTGCACAGTTTCGCTGCGATCAAGCCAACGGTGTCGGAGATTAGCTGCTCACAGACGGACACACACACACACACGGACGGACACACACACACACGGACACACACATGGATGGACGGACGGATGGGGTGCAAAACATACTCTCTTGCCATGCCTTTCGGCCTGGCGGAGACAATAACTAAAGTAAAATAACTGTTAGTGTAATACCATGTAAGTAAAATATTTTTGCTTGCAATATCACATGTTAATATGATATTTGATACACCTGCATTCATTTTAGACCATATTAGATGCTTATTATGTGTTAATAAGACTATAGGCTAAGCGTTAATAATAGCATTGTAAACATGTTTATTGTTAGATCATAAGAAATGTATAAGTGCTTATAAGAAACTAGTTAACCGTTTATAGACCAAGATCAATTACCGTCGTATACATTTCTTAAAGTTGTTTCTAATTACAAACTCCTATTAAGTCTACGGTGTGGCTCTGCAGGAGACTGGCTGTCTAAGAGGGTTGGTCTGTGTGTCTGGAGCTTGCAAACCACTGGACTGAATCAGCACCACATTTCTTGTGCACAGCGCCAATGGGCCACAGAAGTACTTTCACTATTATTTTCACATTATCCAGATCCACATTATGAGATCCAATTAATCCAAAAAAAATAATTAATTAATTTACTAATTAATGAATGAATTCTTTTACGTTATTAATTCATTTACATCTGGATCCACCAATCCCTCGCTGCCAAACATTATTAGGTCAAATGAATTAATGAATAAATATCACTAATTTATAGTTGTTAAAAAGACAACTATTAAAGCTCCAGTCCTGGATTTCCACCTGTTCAAACTACAGCAAATAAGACAGAGCATAATGTCAAGTTTCTGTAGGCTAGTTGGTCTCAGTTAACTGGCGGATAACGTGAACATGAATATTTATAAGTATGTTTTTCGATGTGATTAACCACTTTTACCACTATTTGAAAATAGCTGTTGCATCAAGTTATGTTGTGAGCTTGTAGCCTAGATAAGCTATTTTCAAAAAACATGTAACTTTTTTTTTAAATAGAAGATTTTCCAAACATATTTGGAAATAATAATAAAAAATGTCATGATATGCCCAAAATAGGGATGCCAGGGCGAATGTAGTTACATTGGATACTATGATATCTAATGTGTGATATGAAGGTAGGCCCAAAATGATCTTGGATAATATGAAAATGTGCTCTAATTACCTGAGAGGAAGATAGGTCTGTATTCCCTGTAAATTGAGATAAAGAATTACATTTTTGCACTTGCATTTATTTTAGTTTTCACCACAAAAGATGTGGTTGTGACATACGGCACATACCGTACAGTACAGCACAGATACAGTAAATGGGCTGTTCAATGTTTATGTTTGACAATCATTCTACCCTTGACCAAATCAGCAGCAGTAAAGATACATAATATTTACTGTGAAATATTCATACTGTGTACAAATTTAGACTTAAATTATACACAAAACATGATCAATTATATAATTGTATTATCATCATCATCATACAACCCATTGCCAATTATTTCATTAAAATTACATTTAAGTTTAAACAGTATTGTATTTGTCTTCTTCAACTAACATATTCAATGAAAGGCAGTAGCAGGTGTTTACATACTATTGCAAAATGCATGATGGATTGATATGTTGGATACAACCGGATATATATTGAACTGATTCATTAAGTCTTGATTCAAATGTTCAAAAATATGATGTACATAATGCATGCTTGCTAGTGAGCAATAAAATATCAAAATGCAGTTTGATGTGACATTCTTCAATACACAGACAGAAAGAAAGAATGGAACAGATTTGTGCCACTGATTTTTTGTTTAACCATTTTATACCATTAAAAAAGTAAAATAAATATAGCCCCTTGTAATGGGCCTTTTTTCTGCCACGACTAAACTTTGGAATTGGAATAGCAAAACCAGATATTGTAGTACATTAACCACAATGAACCCTATTGCGTCTCTAACATTCAGCTTAAATCTGCAAGCTCACAACGCGTTGCAACACGTAGTGAGCTTGTAGATCTGCTATTTTCGCCAAAGAGATGTGATATAGAGGGGAAAAAGCATCCGACCAAGTAGAGCCCTATAGGGTTTGGTCAACTAAGTATAGGCCTATAGGGCTTAGAGGTTAAGATAAGAGGTCGTAAAATATCACACTCTACATTCATTAGAAAGTGTTCATACCTTTGTGATCTTTGCTCCATGACTTCCAAAAAGCCCATGCGAGTAGAAGGGTGGACATCCCAAGAAGTACATTTGAAACCACCAACACAGCAACAGTTGTATTCACATGATCCTCATGTACTGAAATTAAGGCATGTTAATTATTAGTCCCCATTCACCACTTCAGATGAGAACAAGAAGCATCGTTTTCACACTAACATTCCAAGGA
Source organism: Gymnoscopelus braueri (assembly GCF_963280865.1). Lineage (NCBI taxonomy): Eukaryota > Metazoa > Chordata > Actinopteri > Myctophiformes > Myctophidae > Gymnoscopelus > Gymnoscopelus braueri. Next base: position 20,553,675 of record NC_137620.1, read on the forward strand.
AAGACATAGTGTATATGTTATAGTAACATATACAAACATTAGCCTGCTGTAATTCCATAATTTTAAATCTATAAATGCTATCCCATGAATGTGCAATTACCTTGATTAATATTCAGCGTTGTTCCATTTCCAAAGAACATTTCCCCGCAAAGGGTCACACCACAAATGTAAGCTCCATCATCTGCAACAGTGACGTTCCTCTTGGTGAGTTCGTAGACACAGCTCTGTGTAGACTGTCCAGATGTATTAGTCTTCTCGCAGACTTCATTCTTACTATGGGTGTAAATGACTCCAGGTTGAGATTCTGTGGAGCTTCTGAACCAGTAGACACTGTGTTCTCCATCACAGATCTCAGTGTGGACGGTACAGTTCAGAGTCACAGAGTCTCCTTGCTCGATTGACTCAGACACTGGCTGATGGATGACAGCTCGAATGTTGGACCATGAACCTTTTACACTGAGAATAGCCCCGTCTGAAAATGTGATAGGTTCGTAGTAGCGGATGTTCACACAGTAGTATGTACCTGAGTCTGAAGGATGTAAAATTGAGATCTGCAAATGATTTGTGCCCTTTACTGCAGTGTGCAGTGACAAGCGTAGATTGTCCTTGAATTCACCATGAAGATCGACATTTTGATTTAAATTATAGAAGGTAGACACAAGCTGTGGTTTCTGTCCCAGTGTTTGCTTGTACCAACTAAGGATTGGTGCAGCACCAGTACTATTCCCATAGAAGCAGTGCAAAGTTACATTGTATCCAATGTTAGCTGATATAAGTCCACTATCTTGATTGAAGGCCGGTGCTTGTTTCAGATTACCTGCTGTAAAACAGAGAGATTTTGCATTTATCCTGTACAGTATATGGAATACATTGTGTTGTAAATGTTTTATAGTAACATTCATGAAAAGGACATTATTCAGAGCTCAATTCAATCTTTGTTAGCAGACTCAGGTCCATAGAAATACATACAAAGAATAAACATAAAAGAAACACGACAGGCAATAAAATCATTAAAAATGTAAAATAAATATATAACTTAACCCACAGGCAGAACACACAGGCATTTTATCCAGTACACCCTTAGTCTGGATGTATAGTGTGAACAGCTCACTATGGGGCTTGAGAGCGCCGCTATGATGCTGTTTGGAGATACATCCAGCCGTTGCATGAACTTGAACATTACATTTCTTAGAAGTGCTTTAAAAGTCCTCACTCCAGCAGTGACAAACATCTGACTAGCAGTGACCTCCATTAAACACAAAATGGTTGCACAAAACACAACTTACCCATTTTCCCAAAGAACAGAAATACAACACACAGTGTGAACTTCGGAGCTGTCATCTTGTTCAAATGTCTGCATAGAATGGAAAGAAATGCATACATACTCCTCTGTTCAGAGATGTGGCCGACTTTGATTGGCTAACCAGATCTTGGTTGAGTTTGGGCAAATACCTTATTTGCAAATACCTTATTTGGGTAAAACGGACCACGTGTTTCACTATGATGTTGCTTGCAAACATTGTGGAAGTATTGGTTTGTGGAGTTAGTTGACTTTAGATATCCAGTATAAGACCTGGCATCAAAGAAAGATATCCAGCCCAAAAATCATTAGGATCACAGAAAAAAAAAAAATGTATTCACTTCAGCTACAGTGAAGGGTCTTGTTAATTGTAATTCAGATAGTCAGTGAGTTGGCCTACTAATTACAACTTTCAGAACTATCTAAACCAGGTAGCTAATAGCATAATTTCATTCTCTCAAATGTTTGCCGATTAACACATTACGACCTGAGGCCGATTCTACAAATGTCTTCTTAAATCAGTAGTTTTTTTTTAAATGTTTTATTGCCTCTGCTACATGGTATGGTGCTGCAAGATGCTACGTGACCTTGAGGTTGCAGACCAGTCTTCCTGTCCTCGCTTCACATACGTTTCCACCACCAGAAACTAAACAACTGTAACCACATAGAAGTGAGGCTTTTCAGCTGAGACTTGAGCTGAAAACATGAACATTTATGATCAAGAGAAAGTATTTACTGACACATGATCAGTCTAGGGTTGTTATTTCCTTAACCATGCTGTGTCTGTTTGGCATAATAACTGGTATGATTCAGTTATGTTCTGACTGCATGCAAAAGTCACATCAACAACCAAACTCACCATACATACAGCCCCCCCGCTAGCAGGGCTAAAGTAATATGCAACTTGTAAGATTAATGTGAAGATGTTTTTTTTTAATCTTTGAACTCTCTCTTTTGTCTGCACACAGGTCATGTTTTCCTGTTCATGTTTTAGATGATGTAATCCAAGACAAAGATGGAGATCAAGGAAATTGACAATGCTGCTCCCTACCATGAACCAAGAGTAGAAACACTGTGGTCAACTCTAGTGAGTGAAAGATATAAGGGAGAGAGAGAGAGAGAGAGAGAGAGAGAGAGAGAGAGAGAGAGAGAGAGAGAGAGAGAGAGAGAGAGAGAGAGAGAGAGAGAGAGAGAGAGAGAGAGAGAGAGAGAGAGAGAGAGAGAGAGAGAGAGAGAGAGAGAGATACATATTGTGAAAAAAGCAGATCTACAAGCTTGCTTGTAGATCGGCTATTTTCACATTGTTTTCCTTTTTCTTGTTATTTGACAATTTGGCCAAAATGTTACCAGTTTTTATAGCATAGTTTGTTGATTACATTTGATGCAGCAATGGTCTTTTTTTATTTTTTTTAAGGTATTAAAAAGGTCTTAAAAGTCCTTAAATTTTCACTTTACTGTCATTTACTGTTTTTTTCTCTCTCCGCATGGTTTTTGTGAGGTTAGGTTAGGATTAAGGTTAGGTTTAGGCATATCTTTGTGAGGTTAGGGTTAGGGTTAGGTTTAGGTATGTTTTTGTGAGTTTAGGGTTAGAGTTTGGGTTAGGCATAATTTTGTCAACATGCGACGTCACCATGGCATCCCGTTACGTCAAAACTTGACTTTCAGGGCGTCCCATGATGTCAAAACGTAACGTTTCAGGTCTACTGACAGAGCAGCAAATTGTGATGCCTTGAGAGTGAGAACGGGTTTCCGACCCACATGATCATGCTTGATAATATTATAATTGTCCATATCCTTTATGTTGCCTACTTTTGCCTGCAGTAATGAAATCTAATCTGATCTAATCAAATTTTTGTTTTTGTGCCTTTAATATTGTTTACAAGATTTTGTCAATGATTATATTTGGTTCCATCTAACCCTGAAGCAGCATAATGGTTGCACTTGCACTAAATTGGAACGGTCTGAATCAACAGCCCAGCTTTGAGCCATCATGAAGCTGTAGTCCAGCAGTTACACTTAGCCCTGGGGTAGTAAGACCCCTGTTAGACACAAGGCTTTACTCACAAGTTTTTTGCTGAAGTTGGGATATTTCAAACTTGCGTCATTCAGATCCTTCGCAAATCTTCCTAGAGTTCAGCTTAGCCTAGACTAGAGCTTAGAAATGCAAATGTGAAAAGTTCAAGTGGAGGCCCAATGCGGTGGGAAGTAGTGATGCTGTGGGAAGTTTTGCAGTGCCACCAAATCACACAGCTTTAATGATATGTAACAACGATCCAGTGAGTAAAACCATTCTGTACTAATACCTCTTGTCATACAAATGCCGTGAATGATCCGTAGCCTACTGGCTTTCCTTATCTGCCTCTGCTCAACGCAGTAACAGTTCACCATGAAATTTGCAGCTGGGAAGTGTAAAACAAATCTAAGAGATCCAATCACAGTGCAAGGTCAGAACTATGACAGAACTGTGACATCATTGTCAATATAAGAGAGAGTATGTTCAAGAATTCAGTGCAGTTTGCAGAGTGTTGGTCGCAGAAAATAGAATACTAAGATACAAAGCTGAAAGTATACAGATAGCAACTCAAATTCTACAAACATGCAGATTTTTGTGAAGACCCTCACTGGCAAGACCATCACCCTGGAGGTTGAGCCAAGTGACAACATTGAGAATGTCAAAGCCAAGATCCAGGACAAGGAAGGCATTCCCCCTGACCAGCAGAGGCTGATCTTTGCTGGCAAGCAACTGGAAGATGGACGCACCCTTTCTGACTATAACATCCAGAAAGAATCCACCCTCCATCTCGTCCTGCGTCTGAGGGGAGGAATGCAGATCTTCGTCAAGACCCTCACTGGCAAGACCATCACCCTGGAGGTTGAGCCAAGTGACAACATTGAGAATGTCAAAGCCAAGATCCAAGACAAGGAAGGCATTCCCCCTGACCAGCAGAGACTGATCTTTGCTGGCAAGCAACTGGAAGATGGACGCACCCTGTCTGACTACAACATCCAGAAAGAATCCACCCTCCATCTTGTGCTGCGTCTGAGGGGAGGAATGCAAATATTTGTCAAGACCCTCACTGGCAAGACCATCACCCTGGAGGTTGAGCCAAGTGACAACATTGAGAATGTCAAAGCCAAGATCCAAGACAAGGAAGGCATTCCCCCTGACCAGCAGAGGCTGATCTTCGCTGGCAAGCAACTGGAAGATGGACGCACCCTGTCTGACTACAACATCCAGAAAGAATCCACCCTCCACCTTGTGCTGCGCTTGAGGGGAGGGCAGTAAATGATTCCATTATTCCTTTTATTTTACCGTACATGGCTTATAAAGATTTAAAATGAGGGTTTGTAATGCACATGACAGGGGGGCCTGGGGACAGATGTCACGACCAACCTGATAATCAATTACAATAACTAAAGAAAAAATACCAAAAACAAATATTGTAAGTTTGGTACAGTAAATTGGCAATATATTGGCAAAAAAAAGTCTATTAAAAAGAAAGGCAAGCGAGGTGTCTCACCGAGTAAAGGCGGTTACACACCGGCGAATGTGCGAATATACGCAAAATTCGGACTCGTTCCGAATAATTAAAAGACGCTTTTTCGCTTCGCTTTTCCGCGCCATGTACGCTTGCATTGACTTTATAAGGTTTAAAAAAAAAGCTTATTATTCGCACGAAAAAATCGCCCCGGTGTGTAAGGACCTTAAGAGTTCATATCCCGTGACGACATGCAGTAATGCCTCGGGCAGATTAAAACCGTGGTCAGCTGCAGTCAGAAGGAAGGACCGGAGCCTATATCTCTGCTGTCCGGCAGGAACAAGCTAACTCCAAAATGTTCATTTTTCAGGAATAAAAAAAAAAAAAAAAGTGAGTTAGGAGGTTTTGTTCATTATTGATAAGAACAGCTGAATGGACCTCCAAGCTCACAATGAGGTTGGAAGTCAAAAGGGGGTGGAGCCTGGAGTCAGCTAAACCAGCTAACTCCACCCCCCTTTGCTGGAGTTAGCTGATTTAGCAGAAAGTTTGAGGATCCAATGGAGTTAGCTGCTTTTGTCAGAAGCGCTTTTTAATACTTTTCATTGGTTCAATATTTTTTTTTACCAACACACAGTCGTAAAGGGTGTTCAATAGCACTGATTTATGGAAAGAAATGCAAAAGCGGATAAATTGAGTTAGCTGGTTCCTGCCGGACAGCAACGAGTATGTGCTCTTACTTTGTGACCCACTTTGTGACCCAGGTAATGCTGACTAACAGGGCTCTGGTAAAACATGCATGGCTAATCACCTGTGCAGTGGCGATAACTGAAGATTACGTACTGTAGACATTAACAGGACTGGGTCTGATAACGGTGTGTCAGTCTATGATGATGTCAGTCATACTGTACATGCATATATGACGTATCTATGTCACAAATTTGTGCAAGGTTTCAGCCCAATCCCAGCCCCATTGAATTCCATTATTATGACTACAGAAAATATAAAACGTGAAAAAAATGTGTGGCAGTAAAGTGTGTCTACTGGCTTTTGTAAATATCAACCATCAATGTTTCCCTTGCAATTTCCTCTCAAATGGATTCAAACCTTTAACACTGAACTTCTGTATGAGGGCCGCTTGTCATGTTGGCAGGTAGTACAAACGAAAAGAAAGAGATGAACAATTCATCACGGGCATTCTCCCTCACATGTGAGGGCCACGAACTACGAAGGGAACAAAAAAGATTTCCAGGTTCCACCACAGTGCCACCGTGAAGCTCATATGCCAAGGCTAAACCACCTGTTTTGTTTGAATGATCAGATTGATGTACAGTATTGCAACAACTTTAGGCTCCAAGTCGTGGATACATAGACACTAGTCTCGTGAGCCAGACTGTTCCCTCCCACAAATGCTTCCGTCATACAGTCTGGAGCACGGAAGCTCTGAAATTGATCAAGCGGTAATGCGGATGTGACGCCTTCTCCCTACTTCCGTTTCGTCTTTACAGTCGTCAAATTTATGTGAATATAAATCAATATCATCTAAGCATATCTCTTGCTACTTAGCAGAAATGGGGAAACAAATGTTAATGTACAGATATTTTAAGATATATTTTTGTGAACGGAAATGACGAACAGATGGCAGCTTCCTGTCTTGGATTTCGGGAGGTGTAGTTCCAGACTCTGTTTAGCATTCGGAGATTGTGAATAGTTGTCTGGCAACACAAGACTACATATTAGACGACAGATTAAGAATCTTTGGGTACCCAGATTCTGTGAATTGACACAAAAAAGGTAACCCATGGGCAAAGGATATTGATCAGTTTTATTGTATATTATTGTATACATGACAAAGGTGAGAAAATAGAGTAATAGATATATTAGATATACTGTGATGTTTTTTTTATTATAAAAGGAGGCGAAGGAGAGATGGAGGATAATGAAAACATAAATGCATACTGGAGTAGTTGAACCTAAAGTGTGAGAGGAAATGAGGTGTTATGCACCTCTCTGTCAGGAAAGGAGGTGCCCGCTCGCTCTGTGTTAGTAAACGATGCATACTGTATGAGTGCCCTCAAAGTGCCCTTAAGTAAGACACTTTAACCCCCGACTGCACAAACTATTGTCAATCTGCAACTAAAACAGCTAAAACTAGAAAAGGTGCTCCTCGGAGCACAGGTCTCCGCCAGGTCAGGTAGGTTATTGTGGCCTCCTGGTGGCGCTAGAATAGGCCAATGTGAAAAGGGTGCCATTTCTTGTTAGGCCTTTCACGGCAATCAGACACTGCATTCATGATTTGAGGCATTTTGTTCCAAAAATGTGTTTTGCTAAATTAGACCTGCTGGTGGCGCTATAACATGCCAATGTGAAATGGGTGGCATTTCTTCCTCGGTATAGTGGGAATGTGCGTGTGAAATGTCACGGAAATTGCGCGCTGCGTTCATTATTTGAGGCATTTTGTTCAAAACGGATCAATCCTGGACTTTGGAAGCCAACCATAGGCAATCAGGATAGAATATGGGAAATCGGACAGATCCGGGTTGATCAAATGACTATAGAGATACTGTGTACCGATTTGCATGACGTTTGGATACAATCTGTAGGAGTAATGTAAATGAAAAATGTGGGCCAGAGGTTCTGAATTGGCATCCAGGTAGTGTGTGTGCACAGTTTCGCAGCGAGCGGGCCAATGGAGCCGGAGATTAGCTGCAAACACACAGACAGGACACAAACACGGACGGACGGACGGACGGACAGGGGGTAAAACATACTCTCTCGCCATGCCTTTCGGCCTGGCGGAGACAACAAGATGGGCATGGATTCTCCTCTCCATAGTTCTGATGGTGTTCCATACCGACGTCACTCCTGCTGAAGGTATCTGACATCAGAATAGGTTGCAGTGTCTCTGTTGGACTTCACTCTGTCCATCCTGGAGGAGGCAGCAGGGCCTCTAGAAGTGAAAGTCACGGCTGCATAGCTGACATCCTCGCCATTCTGAGGCTGTAAGGGTGGAAACAGAAATTCATTAAAAACTGCTTTAGTGCAAAAAGAACCATACCAGGGCCTATAGTCAATTCAGACAGATCAAACCACAGAAAAAGTAACTCAAGTAAAACTAGAAAAAGTGCTCCTCGGAGCACAGGTCTCCGCCAGGTCAGGTACGTTATTCTGGCCTCCTGGTGGCGCTATAATAGGCCAATGTGAAAAGGGTGCCATTTATTCTTAGGTCTTTCACGGCAGTCAGACACTGCATTCATGATTTGAGGCATTTTGTTCCAAAAATGTGTTTTGCTAAATTAGACCTGCTGGTGGCGCTATAACAGGCCAATGTGAAAAGGGTGGCATTTCTTCCTCGGCCTAGTGGGAAGGTGCGTGTGAAAATTCACGGAAATCGCAAGCTTCGTGCATAGTTTGAGGCTTTTTGTTCAAAACGGACCAATCTTGCAAACTTTGGAAGGCAACCATAGGCAATGAGGATGGAATATGGGAAATCTGACAGATTCGTGTTGATCACATGACTATAGAGATACTGTGTACCGATTTGCATGACGTTTGGATAAAATCTGTAGGAGTAATGTAAAAAAAATGGGTTTTGCACAAATCGGCCTCCTGGTGGCGCTATAACAGGCCCATGTGAAAAATGTGGGGCAGAGGTTCTGAATTGGCATCCAGGAAGTGTGTGTGCAAAGTTTCGGAGCGACCGGGCCAACGGTGCCGGAGATTAGCTGCTAACACACAGACAGGACGGACACACAGACACACACACACACACGGACGGACAGGGGGCAAAACATATTCTCTCGCCATGCCTTTCGGCCTGGCTGGCGGAGACAATAAATGTTAATGTAATACCATGTAAGTAAAATATTTTTGCTTACAATATCACATGTTAATATGGTATTAGATACACCTGCATTCATTTTTGTCCATATTAGATGCTTATTATATGTTAATAAGACTATATAGGTTAGGTGTTAATAATAGCATTGTAACAAGTTTATCGTTAGATCATAAGACATTTATAAGTGCTTATAAGAAACTAGTTAACCGTTTATAGACAGCTTAAGAAAATGAATTACCGTCGTATATGTTTCTTAAAATTGTTTCTAATACTGTAGCATTACAAACTCCTATTAAGTCTACAGTGCGGCTCTGCAGGAGTCTGTCTGTCTATAAGGGTTGGTCTGTGTGTGGAGCTTGCAAACCACTGGACTGAATCAGCACCACATTTCTTGTGCACAACGCCAATAGGCCAAAGAAGTACTTTCACTATTATTTTCACATTATGTTGAGATCCACATGATTAGATTTTAATTCATTGACTAATTAATTCATTCATTCATTTACATCTGGATCCACCAATCCCTTGCTGCCAAACATTATTTGGTAAAATGAATTAATGAATAAATATCACTAATTTATAGTTGTTATAAAGACAATATTAAAGCTCCAGTCCTGGATTTCCACCTGTTCAAACTACAGCAAATAAGACAGAGCATAATGTCACGTTTCTGTAGGCTAGTTGGTCTCAGTTAACTGGCGGATAACGTGAACATGAATATTTATAAGTATGTTTTTCGGATGTGATTAACCACTTGTACCACTATTCGAAAATAGCTGTTGCATCACTTTATGTTGTGAGCTTGTAGCCTAGATAAGCTATTTTCAAAAAAACATTTAACTTTTTTTTTAAATAGAAGATTTTCCAAACATATTTGGAAATAATAAAGAAAATTCATGATATGCCCAAAATAGGGATGCCGGGGCGAATGTAGTTAAATTGGATACTATGATATCTAATGTGTTATCTAATATAAGGTAGGCCAAAAATAATCTTGGATAATATGAAAATGTGCTCAAATTACCTGAGAGGAAGATAGGTCTGTATTCCCTGTAAATTGAGATAAAGAATTACATTTTTGCATCTGCTCTGGACTACACATTTATTTTAGTTTTCACCACAAAAGATGTGGTTGTGATACTGATGCTGTGACGTACGGCACATACCGTACAGTACAGCACAGATACAGTAAACGGGCTGTTCAATGTTTATGTTTGACAATCATTCTACCCTTGACCAAAACAGCAAAGATACATAATATTTACTGTCAAATATTCATACTGTGTACAAATTTTGACTGAAATTATACACAAAACATGATCAATTATACAATTGTATTATCATTGTCATCATACAACCCATTGCTAATTATTTCATTAAAATTACATTTAAGTTTAAACAGTATTGTATTTGTCTTCTTCAACTAACATATTCAATGAAAGGCAGTAGCAGGTGTTTACATACTATTATACTACTATACATTGCATGATGGATTGATATGTTGGATACAACCGGATATATATTGAACTGATTCATTAAGTCTTGATTCAAATGTTCAAAAATGATGTACAGTATGTATGCTTGCTAGTGAGCAATAAAATATCAGAATGCAGTTTGATGTGACATTATCTTGAATACACAGACAGAAAGAAAGAATGGAACAGATTTGTGCCACAGATTTTCTGTTTAACCATTTTCTACCATTAAAAAATAATAAATATAGCCCCATGTAATGGGCCTTTTTTTTGCAACGACTAAACTTTGGAATTGGATATTGTTGTCATTAACAGATATTGTTGTCATTAACCACAATGAACCCTATAGCATCTCTAACCTGGGAGCGAACATTCAGCTTACATCTGCAAGCTCACAACGCATTGGCAACATGTAGTGAGCTTGTAGATCTACTATTTTTGCCAAAGAGATGTGATATAGAGGGGAAAAAGCATCCGACCAAGTAGAGCCCTGTAGGGTTTGGTCAACTAAGTATAGGCCTATAGGGCTTAGAGGTTAAGATAAGAGGTTGTAAAAGATCACACTCTACATTCATTACAAAGTGTTCATACCTTTGTGATCTTTGCTCCATGACTTCCAAAAAGCCCATGCAAATAGAAGGGTGGACATCCCAAGAAGTACATTTGAAACCACCAACACAGCGACAGTTGTATTCACATGATCCTCATGTACTGAAATGAAGGCATGTTAATTATTAGTCCACATTCACCACTTCAGATGAGAACAAGAAGCATCGTTTTCACACTAACACTCCAAGGAAAGACATAGTAACATATAGAAACATTAGCCTGCTGTAATTCCATAATTTTAAATCTATAAATGCTATTCCATGAATGTGCAATTACCTTGATTAATATTCAGCGTTGTTCCATTTCCAAAGAACATTTCCCCGCAAAGGGTCACACCACAAATGTAAGCTCCATCATCTGCAACAGTGACGTTCCTCTTGGTGAGTTCGTAGACACAGCTCTGTGTAGACTGTCCAGATGTTTTAGTCTTCTCGCAGACTTCAGTCTTACTATGGGTGTAAATGACTCCAGGTTGAGATTCTGTGGAGCTTCTGAACCAGTAGACACTGTGTTCTCCATCACAGATCTCAGTGTGGACGGTACAGTTCAGAGTCACAGAGTCTCCTAGCTCGACTGACTCGGACACTGGCTGATGGATGACAGCTCGAACGTTGGACCATGAACCTTTTACACTGAGAATAGCCCCGTCTGAAAATGTGATAGGTTCGTAGTAGCGGATGCTCACACAGTAGTATGTACCTGAGTCTGAAGGACGTAAAATTGAGATCTGCAAATGATTTGTGCCCTTTACTGCAGTGTGCAGTGACAAGCGTAGATTGTCCTTGAATTCACCATGAAGATCGACATTTTTATTTAACTTATAGTAGGTAGACACAAGCTGTGGTTTCTGTCCCAGTGTTTGCTTGTACCAATTAAGGATTGGTGCACCACCAGTACTATTCCCATAGAAGCAGTGCAAAGTTACATTGTATCCAATGTTAGCTGATATAAGTCCACTATCTTGATGGAAGGCCGGGGCTTGTTTCAGATTACCTGCTGTAAAACAGAGAGATTTAGCATTTATCCTGTACAGAATACATTGTGTTGTAAATGTTTTATAGTAACATTCATTAAAAGGACATTATTCAGAGCTCAATTCAATCTTTGTTAGCAGACTCAGGTCCATAGAAATACGTACAAAGAATAAACATAAAAGAAACACGACAGGCAATAAAATCATAACAAATTTAAAATAAATATATAACTTAACCCACAGGCAGAACACACAGGCATTTTATCCAGTACACCCTTAGTCTGGATGTATAGCGTGAACAGCTCACTATGGGGCTTCAGAGCGCCACAATGATGCTGTTTGCAGATACATCCAGCCGTTGCATGAACTTGAACATTACATTTCTTAGAAGTGCTTTAAAAGTCCTCACTCCAGCAGTGACAAACATCTGACTAGCAGTGACCTCCATTAAACACAAAATGGTTGCACAAAAGGCACAACTTACCCAGTTTCCCAAAGAACAGAAATGCAACACACAGTGTGAACTTCGGAGCTGTCATCTTGTTCAAATGTCTGCATAGAATGGAAAGAAATTCATACATACTCCTCTGTTCAGAGATGTGGGCGACTTTGATTGGCTAACCAGATCTTGGTTGAGTTTGGGCAAATGCCTTATTTGGGTAAAACGGACCACCTGTTTCACTATGATGTTGCTTGCAAACATAGTTGTGGAAGTATTGGTTTGTGGAGTTAGTTGACTTTAGATATACAGTATAAGACCTGGCATCCTGCAAAAAAGGAAAAAAAGAAAGATATCAAGCCAAAAAATCATTAGGATCACAGAAAAAATATATATTTCTTCACTTCAGCTACAGTGAAGGGTCTTGTTAATTGTAATTCAGATAGTCAGTGAGTTAGCCTACAATTACAACTTGCCGATTAACACATGACCTGAAGCCGATTCTACAAATGCCTTCTTAAATCAGTAGTTCTCAAACAACTCTCCATCTGAAAATGTTTTGTGCCAGGACCCCCACCCCACCCCCAGAAGAGAATATTTGTGTCAAAATTATAACATAACATAAACATAAAAAAAAAACTCTGATGGAACAGTGTAAGCCTAACACTGTAAAATATTTAATGAGGAAAATTCACATAAACTGAAAATAAAATAAAATAAAATAAAATGTTCAAATTCATATGCTGTTCGGTTGACCTTAGACTGTACAGTTTATGTATTATGAACGATACCAATCTTTTACAATGCTATATTCCAGAAAACCAATCTACAGTATAACACCAAAGGGTGACAATAAATACGGCATTTTTCCGGATGAGCTATGCTATCAGACAAAAGTGCTGTATATGGCAGATATAAAGGTCTTCAATGGCCTGAGCTTCTTGTGTGTGACATCTCAAAGCCTGATGCCATGAAAGAGATACAAAGCAAGAAGATGAAGAAAGATCCAAAGGACCTGGTGAAGCCTCCTGGATGAAACATTGGTTCATGTTGTGGGAAAATAAAGATTGGGACTGTGCAATATATTGTGTGCATTCATATTTTATTGTTTTAAACTTAAGTAAATTAATATTTTCTACATCCCTAGACCACTGTAATACTTACAGTTTCTTTTTGCCTGGTCTGATATTCAGTGTCTGACATACTGCAATAATTAGTGGTAGTCCACCTTCTTCTACATGGTCAGTGACCTGTAGAATGACTAGATAAATCAACCTCACAAATGTGAAAATCACATTTCATCTTATGAACTTCCATTGCCTCTGCTACACTGTATGATGCTGCAAGATGCTGTACGTGACCTTGAGGTTGCCGACCAGTCTTCCTGTCCTCGCTTCACATAAGTTTCCACCAGCGGAAACTAAACAACTGTAACCACACAGGAGTGAGGCTTTTCAGCTTAGACTTGGTTGAGCTTGAAAGGTGCAAACTGCATCAACATTTATGATCAAGAGAAAGTATTTATAGGCACATGAGAGTCTACGTTGTTATTTCCTTGACCATGCTGTATCTGTGTGGAATAATAACTGGTATGATTCAGTTATTTTCTGACTGCATGCAAAAGTCACATCAACAACCAAACTCACCATACATAGAGCCCCTCCGCTAGCAGGGCTAAAGTAATATGCAACTTGTAAGGTTAATGTGAAGATATATATTTTTATCTTTGAACTCTCACTTTTGTCTGCACACAGGTCATGTTTTCCTGTTCATGTTTTAGATGATGTAATCCAAGACAAAGATGGAGATCAAGGAAACAGCCAATTCTGCACCCATCCCATGCACCAAGAGTAGAGACACTGTGGTCAACACTAGTGAGAGAAAGATATAAGGGGAGGGAGGGAGAGAGAGAGAGAGATAGAGACAGACAGACAGACAGACAGAGAGGGGAAGGGAGGGACAGACAACATTACGTGCGTGCGTGCGTGCGTGCGTGCGTGTATAGTAGAGCAGTGAATTACAAGCACTGACAATGAAAAAGAGCCATTGTTAATCACTACAATTATACACAGAATTAAACAATTGAAGTTGACAATTGCAAGTTCAGGAGTTAAGACCACCCAAAATAACCACTGCATATACGGTATAATTATGTACATTAGCACATACGTATGACTCACGTCTTTGTTTTGCTCAGACTTCACTTGAAGATCGATCATACTTAAATGATGTAGGCCTACAGTCAAATGTTCATATTTATGTTATTATTCCACCTATGTCTCTGTGTAAAGTCATTGTTATTACAGTATGCAATAATGTAGATCTGTACACAGTACACCTATGGCACTGTCATGTGACCTAAATAGTTTTCCTTGTGACTGGTCTCTGCGTACATTCCTTAAAAGCGTTGTGGTGAGAGATTTGAGGCTTGTCACAGATTACCAACAATGTTCACTTTAAGATCTATTTCCTGTGCAGAGTGAACTGTGAAGTGACAGTAGGATGGCCTAATGTCATAATGGTTCTCAGATTTAAGTTACTCAAAAATATAAACTGTGATTCACCTTTCTCTTTTAAAGAGAATAACGAGAGTAACCACCATTACATCAGAGTTGTATTTTGCATTCTGCACTCACTTTGCAGCCTCTCAATCTATAGCCTGAATGGCCCGACAAATCACATCTGCTAGAGCTAATGAATTAGCTCTGGTAGATTTGTCTGGTTTCCCGGCAACTCAATCAGCAAGATGTGTTTAATGATCAGAGTTTGAAACCTATGAATTATTTATATTTCTTTTAGGAGGGAGCTTGACGTTGTGTTGAAACCCCATAATAACATCATCACCTGTATGAACAGCTAATGAGAATACTGTCAGTTGTTCTTATTTGAGCACTAGGTTGTTAAATGTACTGCGCATATACCACATTATCAAAATGCTGGGTGTAGTCTGACAAGAGTGATGAGGCACCCTCTGAGGTGTAGCGATCGTTAGAAACCTGATCAGGCACCCTCAGAGATGTAGCGACCACCAAGAACTTTCCACACTGTCTTAATACCAAGAAGAGGCTTATAACAGGAAATGTGGTCTGCTGTTACATCACACCCCATACTGTTCTTCTCACACATCTCAGTGCAAAAAAATGTAAATCTAAACTAAAGTAAATGAACCTTTCAAAAATGTCATGAACAGATGAAATACAGAATGAGTCATTTATTTGCAACTTTATGATAATTAGAAATATCATTGTACAATGCAGTCAGATGGTCAAATAAAGATAATATAGAATAGAATAGTTCTATTTTATTATTAGAACTATTTATAGTAGCTATTTTATATGCAAATATATGTTTTATAACAGTGGCATTATAAAGTATTATGAAACAACTGAAATTAAGTAATAGGAAAAGATTCAACAAGCTAAACTAGTGAGAGAAAAATCATAATGGTGTGTTTTTATGTGTTCTTATCACATGTCGACATGATGACAAGTGTCTACTTTCTGCTTATGTAGCTCAGTGGTTCTCAACCATTTCAGGCCATGAGCCCCCAAAATAATCACATTTGAACTAGGGACCCCAAGCCCCCACCCTGACAAGCACTTGGAATTGTAGGAGTTGGGGCATTACATTTAGTTTGACTCGGTTCTACACCAAAGATACATATTGTGAAAATAGCAGATCTACAAGCTTGTAGATCGGCTATTTTCACATTGTTTGCCTTTTTCTTGTTATTTGACAATTTGGCCAAAATGTTACCAGTTTTTATAGCATAGTTTGTTTATTACATTTGATGCAGCAATGGTCTTTTTTTTAGGTATTAAAAACAAAAATGTGACGCCTTGGGAGTGAGAACGGGTTTCCGACCCACATGATTATGCTTGATAATATTATAATTGTCCATATCCTTTATGTTGCCTACTTTTGCCTGCAGTAATGAAATCTAATCTCATCTAATCTAATTTTTGTGCCTTTAATATTGTTTACAAGATTTTGTCAATGATTATATTTGGTTCCATCTAACCCTGAAGCAGCATAATGGTTGCACTTGCAATAAATTGGAACGGTCTGAATCAACAGCCCAGCTTTGAGCCATCATGAAGCTGTACTCCAGCAGTTTCACTCTATGCTTAGCCCTGGGGTAGTAAGACCCCTGTTAGACACAAGGCTTTACTCACAAGTTTTTTGCTGAAGTTGGGATATTTCAAACTTGCGTCATTCAGATCCTTCGCAAATCTTCCTAGAGTTCAGCTTAGCCTAGACTAGAGCTTAGAAATGCAAATGTGAAAAGTTCAAGTGGAGGCCCAATGCGGTGGGAAGTATCGATGCTGTGGGAAGTTTTGCAGTGCCACCAAATCACAAAGCTTTAATGACATGTAACAACGATCCAGTGAGTAAAACCATTCTGTACTAATACCTCTTGTCATACAAATGCCGTGAATGATCCGTAGCCTACTGGCTTTCCTTATCTGCCTCTGCTCAACGCAGTAACAGGTCACCATGAAATTTGCAGCTGGGAAGTGTAAAACAAATCTAAGAGATCCAATCACAGTGCAAGGTCAGAACTATGACAGAACTGTGACATCATTGTCAATATAAGAGAGAGTATGTTCAAGAATTCAGTGCAGTTTGCAGAAAATAGAATACTAAGATACAAAGCTGAAGGTATACAGATACAGTAGCAACTCAAATTCTACAAACATGCAGATTTTTGTGAAGACCCTCACTGGCAAGACCATCACCCTGGAGGTTGAGCCAAGTGACAACATTGAGAATGTCAAAGCCAAGATCCAAGAAAAGGAAGGCATTCCCCCTGACCAGCAGAGACTGATCTTTGCTGGCAAGCAACTGGAAGATGGACGCACCCTTTCTGACTACAACATCCAGAAAGAATCCACCCTCCATCTCGTCCTGCGTCTGAGGGGAGGGATGCAGATCTTCGTCAAGACCCTCACTGGCAAGACCATCACCCTGGAAGTTGAGCCAAGTGACAACATTGAGAATGTCAAAGCCAAGATCCAGGACAAGGAAGGCATTCCCCCTGACCAGCAGAGACTGATCTTCGCTGGCAAGCAACTGGAAGATGGACGCACCCTGTCGGACTACAACATCCAGAAAGAATCCACCCTCCATCTTGTGCTGCGTCTGAGGGGAGGAATGCAAATATTTGTCAAGACCCTCACTGGCAAGACCATCACCCTGGAGGTTGAGCCAAGTGACAACATTGAGAATGTCAAAGCCAAGATCCAAGACAAGGAAGGCATTCCCCCTGACCAGCAGAGGCTGATCTTCGCTGGCAAGCAACTGGAAGATGGACGCACCCTGTCTGACTATAACATCCAGAAAGAATCCACCCTACATCTTGTGCTGCGTCTGAGGGGAGGAATGCAGATCTTCGTCAAGACCCTCACTGGCAAGACCATCACCCTGGAGGTTGAGCCAAGTGACAACATTGAGAATGTCAAAGCCAAGATCCAGGACAAGGAAGGCATTCCCCCTGACCAGCAGAGGCTGATCTTTGCTGGCAAGCAACTGGAAGATGGACGCACCCTTTCTGACTACAACATCCAGAAAGAATCCACCCTCCATCTCGTCCTGCGTCTGAGGGGAGGAATGCAGATCTTCGTCAAGACCCTCACTGGCAAGACCATCACCCTGGAAGTTGAGCCAAGTGACAACATTGAGAATGTCAAAGCCAAGATGCAAGACAAGGAAGGCATTCCCCCTGACCAGCAGAGGCTGATCTTCGCTGGCAAGCAACTGGAAGATGGACGCACCCTGTCTGACTACAACATCCAGAAAGAATCCACCCTCCACCTTGTGCTGCGCTTGAGGGGAGGGCAGTAAATGATTCAATAATCCTTTTATTTGACCGTACATGGCTTACAAAGATTTAAAATGAGGGTTTTTAATGCACATGACAGGGGGGCCTGGGGACATATGTCACGACCAACCTGATAATCAATTACAATAACTAAAAAAAAACATACCAAAAACAAATATTGTAAGTTTGGTACAGTAAATTGGCAATATATTGGCAAAAACAAGTCTATTAAAAAGAAAGGCAAGCGAGGTGTCTCACCGAGTAAGAGTTAATATCCCGTGATGACATGCAGTAGTGCCTCGGGCAGATTAAAACCGTGGTCAGCTGCAGTCAGAAGGAAGGACCGGAGCCTATATCTCTGCTGTCCGGCAGGAACCAGCTAACTCCAAAATGTTCATTTTTCAGGAAATTAAAAAAAAAATTAAAAAAAATGGAGTTAGGAGGTTTTGTTCATTATTGAGAAGAACAGCTGAATGGACCTCCAAGCTCACAATGAGGTTGGAAGTAAAAAGGGGGTGGAGCCTGGAGTCAGCTAAACCAGCTAACTCCACCCCCCTTTGCTGGAGTTAGCTGATTTAGCAGAAAGTTTGAGGATCCAATGGAGTTAGCTGCTTTTGTCAGAAGCGCTTTTTAATACTTTTCATTGGTTCAATATTTTTTTTTACCAACACACAGTCATAAAGGGTGTTCAATAGCACTGATTTATGGAAAGAAATGCAAAAGCGGAAAAATTGAGTTAGCTGGTTCCTGCCGGACTGCAACGAGTATGTGCTCTTACTTTGTGACCCACGAGGCGCCAAAAAAAGATAAATCTCAAAATCCAACCGTACCTCGTTGTGAGAGGTGGAAGCAGGTAATGCTGACTAACAGTAATGCTGACTAACAGTAAGCTGACGCTTCCAGATCCAAGAAGCTTACGTCACACATTTGTTTCTCAGTATGCTGTCTTAGAAACGTAGTTACTCAATAGGGCTCTGGTAAAACATGCATGGCTAATCACCAGTGCAGTGGCGATAACTGAAGATTACGTACTGTAGATTAACAGCACTGGGTCTGATAACGGTGTGTCAGTCGATGATGATGTCAGTCATACTGTACATGCATGACGTATCTATGATGTATGAATTTGTGCAAGGTTTCAGCCCAATCCCAGCCCCATTGAATTCCATTATTATGACTACAGAAAATATAAAACGTGAAAAAAATGTGTGGCAATAAGTGCCACGGTGAAGCTCATATGCCAAGGCTAAACCACCTGTTTTGTTTGAATGATCAGATTGATGTACAGTATTGCAACAACTTTAGGCTCCAAGTCGTGGATACATAGACACTAGTCTCGTGAGCCAGACTGTTCCCTCCCACAAATGCTTCCGTCATACAGTCTGGAGCACGGAAGCTCTGAAATTGATCAAGCGGTAATGCGGATGTGACGCCTCCTCCCTACTTCCGTTTCGTCTTTACAGTCACTCAAATTTATCTGAATATAAATCAAAATCATCTAAGCATATCTCTTGCTACTTGGATTTTTTTTTTTAATGTACAGTTATTTTAAGATATATTTTTGAGAACGGAAATGACAAACAGATGGCAGCTTCCTGTCCCGGATTTCGGGAGGTGTAGTTCCAGACTCTATATAGCATTCGGAGATTGTGAATAGTTGTCTGGCTACACAGGACTACATATTAGACGACAGATTAAGAATCTTTGGGTACCCAGATTCTGTGAATTGACACAAGAAAGGCAACCCACGGGCAAAGGATATTGATCAGTTTTATTGTATATTATTCTATACATGATAAAGGTGAGAAAATAGAGTAATAGATATATTAGATATACTGTGATGTTTTTTTTATTATAAAAGGAGGCGAAGGAGAGATGGAGGATAATGAAAACATAAATGCATACTGGAGTAGTTGAACCTAAAGTGTGAGGGGAAATGAGGTGTTATGCACCTGTCTGTCAGGAAAGGAGGTGCCTGCTCGCTCTGTGTTAGTAAACGATGCATACTGTATGAGTGCCCTCAAAGTGCCCTTAAGTAAGACACTTTAACCCCCGACTGCACAAACTATTGTCAATCTGCAGCTAAAACAGCTAAAACAAGATGGGCGTGGATTTTCCTCTCCATAGTTCTGATGGTGTTCCATACCGCCGTCACTCCTGCTGAAGGTATCTGACATCAGAATAGGTTGCAGTGTCTGTGTTGGACTTCACTCTGTCCATCCTGGAGGAGGCAGCAGGGCCTCTAGAAGTGAAAGTCACGGCTGCATAGCTGACATCCTCGCCATTCTGAGGCTGTAAGGGTGGAAACAGATATACATTTAAAAACTGCTTTAGTGCAAAAAGAATCATACCAGGGCCTATAGTCAATTCAGACAAATCAAACCACAGAAAATAACTGTTAGTGAAATACCATGTAAGTAAAATATTTTTGCTTACAATATCACATGTTAATATGATATTTGATACACCTGCATTCATTTTAGTCCATATTAGATGCTTATGTGTTAATAAGACTATATAGACTAAGTGTTAATAATAGCATTGGAAACATGTTTATTGTTAGATCATAAGACATTTATAAGTGCTTATAAGAAACTAGTTAACCGTTTATAGACTGCTTAAGAAGAAGATAAGAAGAAATTACCGTCGTATACGTTTCTTAAAGTTGTTTCTAATACTGTAGCATTACAAACTCCTATTAAGTCTACGGTGTGGCTCTGCAGGAGTCTGGCTGTCTATAAGAGGGTTGGTCTGTGTGTCTGGAGCTTGCAAACCACTGGACTGAATCAGCACCACATTTCTTGTGCACAACGCCAATGGGCCACAGAAGTAGCCTACTTTCACTATTATTTTCACATTATGTTGAGATCCACATGATTAGATTTTAATTAATTGACTAATTAATTAATTAATTAATTAATTAACGTTATTAATTCATTTACATCTGGATCCACCAATCCCTCGCTGCCAAACATTATTTGGTAAAATGAATTAATGAATTAATATCACCAATTTATAGTTCCACCTGTTCAAACTACAGCAAACAGAGCATAATGTCAAGTTTCTGTAGTTTCTGAAGTTAGTCTCAGTTAACTGGCGGATAACGTGAACATGAATATTTATAAGTATGTTTTTCGGATGTGATTAACCACTTGTACCACTATTTGAAAATAGCTGTTGCATCACGTTATGTTGTGAGCTTGTAGCCTAGATCAGCTATTTTCAAAAAACATTTAACTTTTTTTTTAAATAGAAGATTTTCCAAACATATTTGGAAAAAAAAAAAAAATGATATGCCCAAAATAGGGATGCTAGGGTGAATGTAGTTAAATTGGATACATACTATGATATCTAATTTGTGATATGAAGGTAGGCCCAAAATAATCTTGGATAATATGAAAATGTGCTCAAATTACCTGAGAGGAAGATAGGTCTGTATTCCCTGTAAATTGAGATAAAGAATTACATTTTTGCATCTGCTCTGGACTACACATTTATTTTAGTTTTCACCACAAAAGATGTGTTTGTGATACTGATGCTGTGATATATGGCACATACTGTACAGTACAGCACAGATACAGTAAATGGCTGTTCAATGTTTATGTTTGACCATCATTCTACCCTTGACCAAAACAGCAGCAGTAAAGATACATAATATTTATGTTAAATATTCATACTGTGTACACATTTAGACTTAAATTATACACAAAACTTGATCAATTATACAATTGCATTTTCATCGTCATCATACAACCCGTTGCCAATTATTTAATTAAAATTACATTTAAGTTTAAACAGTATTGTATTTGTCTTCTTCAACTAACATATTCAATGAAAGGCAGTAATAGTTTACATGCTATTGCAAAATTTATGATGGATTGATATGTTGGATACAACCGGATATACATATTGAACTGATTCATTAAGTCTTGATTCAAATGTTCAAAAATATGATGTACATAATGCATGCTTGGTAGTGAGCAATAAAATAGCAGAATGCAGTTTGATGTGACATTCTTCAATACACAGACAGAAAGAAAGAATGGAACAGATTTGTGCCACAGTTTTAACCATTTTATACCATTAAAAAATAATAAATAGAGCCCCTTGTAATGGGCCTTTTTTCTGCCACGACTAAACTTTGGAATTGGAATAGCAAAACCAGATATTGTAGTCATTAACCACAATGAACCCTATAGCGTCTCTAACCATGAGGCGAACAATCAGCTTAAATCTGCAAGCTCACAACGCATTGGCAACATGTAGTGAGCTTGTAGAGCTGCTATTTTTGCCAAAGAGATGTGATATAGAGGGGAAAAAGCAGCCGACCAAGTAGAGCCCTATAGGGGGTGGTCAACTAAGTATAGGCCTATAGGGCTCAGAGGTTAAGATAAGAGGTCGTAAAAGATCACACTCTACATTCATTAGAAAGTGTTCATACCTTTGTGATCTTTGCTCCATGACTTCCAAAAAGCCCATGCGAGTAGAAGGGTGGACATCCCAAGAAGTACGTTTGAAACCACCAACACAGCGACGGTTGTATTCACATGATCCTCATGTACTGAAATTAAGGTGGGTTAATTATTAGTCCACATTCACCACTTCAGATGAGAACAAGAAGCATTGTTTTCACACTAACACTCCAAGGAAAGGGCATAGTAACATATAGAAACATTAGCCTGCTGTAATCATTTTAAATCCATCTATAAATGCTATTCCAAGAATGTGCAACAGTCATAGTTTTTAAAAAAAACTTCAGTTTAGTTTGAGTCACATTTTAGGCATCTTAAATGTTTTAGTTTTTGTCTAGTTTCGTCGACTAAATATCATAAGATTATTACAGTCGACTAAATCTGCAGTTGATTTAGTCGACTAAAATGGATTTTGGTGGTGCCTTGATGGCTGATTTTACACTTGGTTGCATGCTGAAAATAGCCGAACTACAAGCTCACAACGCGTCGCAGCGCGACGTGTTGTGAACTTGTAGATCTGCTATTTTCAGCGCACAACACCCGAGCGCAACCATTCATCAAATGACTTAGTTCTACTGGATCTCTTCTCCACTCGTCCCTCCATATCATTTTAGTCTAGTTTTTATTTGTTGACGAAATTGTCAATATATTTTGTCTTAGTTTTAGTCATGGTAGCTTAGCTTCTATGACGAACATTCTTCGTCATAGAAATCAACACTGATATGCAATTACCTTGATTACGTTTAATATCCAGCGTTGTTCCATTTCCAAAGAACATTTCTCCGCAAAGGATCACACCACAAATGTAATCTCCATCATCTGCAACAGTGACGTTCCTCTTGGTGAGTGCGTAGACACAGCTCTGTGTAGACTGTCCAGATGTAGGAGTCTTCTCGCAGACTTCAGTCTTACTATGGGTGTAAATGACTCCGGGTTGAGATTCTGTGGAGCTTCTGAACCAGTAGACACTGTGTTCTCCATCACAGATCTCAGTGTAGACGGTACAGTTCAGAGTCACAGAGTCTCCTAGCTCGACTGACTCGGACACTGGCTGATGGATGACAGCTCGAACGTTGGACCAGGAACCTTTTACACTGAGAATAGCTCCGTCTGAAAACGTGATAGGAAAGTAGGAACGGATGCTCACACAGTAGTATGTACCTGAGTCTGAAGGATGTAAAATTGAGATCTGCAAATGATTTGTGCCCTTTACTGCAGTGTTCAGTGAGAAGCGTGGATTGTCCATGAATTCATCATGTAGATCGACATTTTCATTGTACTTATAGATGGTAGACACAAGCTGTGGTTTCTGTCCCAGTGTTTGCTTGTACCAACTAAAGATTGGTGCTCCACCAGTACCATTCCCATAGAAGCAGTGCAACGTTACATTGTGCCCAATGTTAGCTGATATAAATCCACTATCTTGATGGAAAGCCGAGGCTTGTTTCAGATCACCTGCTGTAAAACAGAGAGATTTAGCATTTATCCTATTATCATATGGCATATATTGTGTTGTATATATTTAATTGTAAAATACATGAAAAGGGCATTATTCAGATCTGTATAAGTGATTAAACACAAAATGGTTACACAAAAGGCCCAACTTACCAGTTTTCCCAAAGAACAGAAATACAACACACAGTGTGAACTTCGGAGCTGTCATCTTGTTCAAATGTCTGCATAGAATGGAAAGAATTTCATACATACTCCTCTGTTCAGAGATGAGGGTGACTTTGATTGGCCAACCAGATCTCGTTTGAATTTTGGTAAATGCCTTATTTGGGTAAAACGGACCACCTGTTTCATTGCATCCTACTATGATGTTGCTACATAATTTGAAGTATTGGTTTGTTGACTTTATACAGTATAAGACCTGTCATCCTGCAAAAACGATATCATGCCAAAAAATCTTTAGGATCACAGGGGGAAAAAAACGTTTCTTCAGTTCAGCTACAGTGAAGGGTCTTGAATTGTAATTAAGATAGTCAGTAAGTTAGCCTACTAATTACAACTTTCAGAATTATGTAAACCAGGTTGCTAATAGCATACAGTGGTGGAAGAAGACCTTTCAAATAGCTTAAGTATGCATAGGGCTGAAGTGGTTAATGTATGTTTTGTAATAATAATAAAAATCTACAAAGTAACTAGTAACTACAGATTTCAAATAATTGTAGTGGAGTAAGAGAACAATATCTGCCTCTGAGATGTAATGGAGTAGAAGTAAAAGTACTGAAAACTGGAAATACTCCAGTAAAGTAAAAGTGCCTCAAAATTGTACTTAAGTACAGCATGGAGTAAACGTATTTAGTTACTTTACACCACTGCACTGTACAGTATTTAATAAGGAAAATCCACATAAACTTCAAATTCAATGAAGTTCTGTTGACCTTATAGACTGTACAGTTTGTGTATTATGAATATTACCAATCTTTTAAAACACTATATTCCAAAAAACAAAACAATATACAGTTTAACACCAAAGGTTGACAATAAATGGTCTCATACCGCATGTATTGTGGGTTGTCTCTGATTTTGCCGGATGAGCTATGTTATCAGACAAAAGGGCTGTTTATGGAAGTTCTTGTGTGTGTGAAAGTATACATGATTCTGCAACCACAAAGTCTGCTGCAATGAAAGAGATACAAAGCCTAATAAAGAATATGAAGAAAGATCCGTAGGACCTGATGAAGCCCCCTGGACATTGGTTTATGTTAAAATAATGATTGGGACTGTGTAATATATTGTGTGCATTCATATTTTATTGTTTTAAACTTGAATTCATTCATCTTTTCTACATCCATAGACCACTGTGCAGTAATACATACAGTTTATTGCCTGGTCTGATATTCAGTGTCTGACATACTGCAATTATTAGTGGTACTTTAGGCCACATTCTACATGGAATGACTAGATAAATCAACATCACAAATGTGAAAATCACATTTCATCTTGTGAACTTCTATTGCCTCTGCTACACTGTACGAGGCTGCAAGATGCTGTACGTGACCTTGAGGTTGCAGACCAGTCTTTCTGTCCTCGCTTCTCATTAGTTTCCACCAGCGGAAACTAAACAACTGTAGCCTAACCACAGTGAGAAAGATCGCTTTCAGCTGAGACTTGGTTGAGCTTGAAAGGTGCCAACTGCATCAACATTTATGATCAAGAGAAAGTATTTATAGACACCAAGAGCAGAGACACCGTGGTCATCTTGGTTCAGATGGAACACCAAGGTAAGAAAGCTAGTCTTGTTACTTTTTTATTTCCTTCTCGCTGTTGCAGATAAGCACATGGGCCATTTTTCATTCAAGATGTAACAGAAGATGTTACAGGCGGCCACAATCAACAGTCTTGCTCCATTTCCAAACAGTACGTCACCACATGAGGCATTAGCACAGTAGCAGGTCCCAGCACCTGTCAGGTCAAGGTTCTGCACAGGGAGACTATAGACAAAGCTTTGAATGGGGATTGTACTTCATAAATCTCTTTACACTGGCTGACATGGAAATAAACAAGTCCCAGTTGTGATTCATCATGTCTAAACCACTCTAGTCTAGACTTCTCCATCATAGGTTTCAGTGTGTACTGTATACAGTTCTGTCTCTGGACTGAGTCTGCTGGGTAATATCTTGGATCTTGGAATGCCTTCCCTGGACATCTCTTTAACGAAATGCAACCACACTGAGGTCTGTCATCCCACAGAAAATATGCACCTGCATCTGACAGGTGTATGTCATTGATTGTGATTTATGTCTCCTACATTTTATCCAGATACATTTTTATTCTGTTACTCTTAATCAAATATGATTTACCCGTACTTCATAACAGTATAGATATAAGCTGAGGTTTATTAAAAAGGCTGCTGGTTCCGCAATAGCAGCAGTGAAGCGTTATCTTGGTAGAAGCATTTCAAAGTCAATGACTCCCCAACCTCTATTGTCATGACTCCACTGTTCTGATGTAGGACTGAAGACCAGCTGATAGCAACTGGAACACATGCTGGATGAGGATAACAGTAGGTACATAATATGACTAGTTCAAGTAAAGACAGTTGAGAGAATGTGTCATTGTTCATCAAACACATATTCAGGTTTTCTACCATACTGCAAATTCCACATCATTCCTATTTGCCAATACATATAAAACACACAATCTTTTGTCTTTAGCGGAAATACTTTAAGCTTTTTTTAAGAGACCTAAGTGTTCATGATTGGCTGAGCTCCTCTTAAATCTTAATTAAATCTGGGAGTTCTTTGCACACCAGAAAAAGGTAAAAAATGGATTAGTATACTGTGATCTGAGATCTAATGTTTGTACGTACATTATAATAGTTATAATAATAATATGTCCAGTAGAGATGCCTGTAACAATGACCTTATTGTTAGTTGCCTATATGGCAGAAGAAAATATATTGAAGTCTATTTCTTTGAAAAGAGCTTTGAATGTAATCCAAAATCATGACAACAATATTTTTAATTTTGTATAATTTTTTGTATTATTCTTTAATCTTAAGAATTAGGATTAGGCTTTATTGGATTGCATGTCTGATTTAGTAAATTACCAATATGGTCAGTTTGTGTAGTGATTTGTCATTGTTGAACTGATTGAATGGAATGCTCATTTTCATAATCGCAATTGCTTTTCATCCATCTGAAAATCATGGGGGTTGGGGTTGGGTTTTAATACCAAGAAGAGTTGTAAAGATCATAGAGTAAAATAGTTGAAAAGGCCTGTTGAAAAGGTAAAGCTATTTTTGGATGCAAATATAATTTGTATAATAGTGGCATTATAAAGCATTATGAAACAACTGAAATTAAGTAATATAAAAAGATTCAGCAAGCTAATGAGAAACCAATCATAATGGTGTATTTTCCACAAGTTGTAGGTCTACTTTCTGATTATATAGCTAATGGTTAAGGTGAGTACAGTTACAGTACAGTATGTCTATTTTCTGGTCATGTAGATGATGGTTAGGCTTAGAAATTCTAATGAAGGTACTTTTTATCACAAGGTGAAGCTATACTGTACAGTATAAGCAGAGTGAGTTAAGACAAAATATTATTAATTGAAGTATTATTAATGATTTATTGATAATAAGAAATAGCCTAATGCAATAAAGATGGTCAAATAAAGATAACAGAATAGAATAGTTGTTACTGTACCTACAGTATTTTGGATGCAAATACAATTATTATAACAGTGGCATTATAAAGCATTATAAAATAACTGAAATGTAAGATTCAGCAAGCTAAACTAGTGACAGACAAATCATGATGGTGTGTTTTTATCTTTCCACAAGTTGACAAGTGAATGTATATTTTCTGGTCATGTAGATGATGGTTAAGATGAGGAGGCAGCAGAGCACAACTCCAGTTCTGATGATGGAGAGAATCACCAGGATCCTAATCTGGTTACGACATTCATCTTCCCCAACGTTCAGCCTGGCTTCGTAACCTATGAAAACAATATACTGTAATGTTATCATTTTAATCCATCATCTAAATGCTATTCCTTGTATGTGCAATTACCTTGGGACTTACGTTTAATATTCAGCATGGTTCCATTTCCAAAGAACATTTCCCCGCAAAGGGTCACACCACAAATGTAAGCTCCATCATCTGCAACAGTGACGTTCCTCTTGGTGAGTTCGTATACACAGCTCTGTGTAGACTGTCCAGATGTAGGAGTCTTCTCGCAGACTTCAGTCTTACTATGGGTGTAAATGATTCCGGGTTGAGATTCTGTGGCGCTTCTGAACCAGTAGACACTGTGTTCTCCATCACAGATCTCAGTGTGGACGGTACAGTTCAGAGTCACAGAGTCTCCTAGCTCGACTGACTCGGACACTGGCTGATGGATGACAGCTCGAACGTTGGACCAGGAACCTTTTACACTGAGAATAGCCCCGTCTGGAAATGTGATAGGAGCATAGGAACGGATGCTCACACAGTAGTATGTACCTGAGTCTGAAGGATGTAAAATTGAGATCTGCAAATGATTTGTCCCCTTTACTGCAGTGTTCAGTGAGAAGCGTGGATTGTCCTTGAATTCATCATGTAGATCGACATTTTCATTGTACTTATAGAGGGTAGACACAAGCTGTGGTTTCTGTCCCAGTGTTTGCTTGTACCAACTATGGATTGGTGCACCACCAGTACTATTCCCATAGACGCAGTGCAAAGTTATATTGTATCCAATGTTAGCTGATATAAGTCCACTATCTTGATGATGGAAGGCCGGGGCTTGTTTCAGATTACCTGCTGTAAAACAGATAGATTTAGCATTTATCCTGTACAGTATATGGAATACATTGTGTTGTAAATGTTTTATTGTAAAATTCATGAAAATTGCATTATTCAGAGCTCAATTCAATCTTTGTTAGCAGACTTAGGTCCATAGAAATACGTACAAAGAATAAACATAAAAGAAACACGACAGGCAATAAAATCATTAAAAATGTAAAATAAACATATAACTTAACCCACAGGCAGAACACACAGGCATTTTAGCCAGTACACCCTTAGTCTGGATGTATAGCGTGAACAGCTCACTATGGGGCTTCAGAGCGCCACAATGATGCTGTTTGCAGATACATCCAGCTGTTGCATGAACTTGAACATTACATTTCTTAGAAGTGCTTTAAAAGTCCCTACTCCAGCAGTGACAAACATCTGACTAGCAGTGACCTCCATTAAACACAAAATGGTTGCACAAAAGGCACAACTTACCCAGTTTCCCAAAGAACAGAAATGCAACACACAGTGTGAACTTCGGAGCTGTCATCTTGTTCAAATGTCTGCATAGAATGGAAAGAAATTCATACATACTCCTCTGTTCAGAGATGAGGGCGACTTTGATTGGCTAACCAGATCTTGGTTGAGTTTGGGCAAATGCCTTATTTGGGTAAAACGGACCACCTGTTTCACTATGATGTTGCTTGCAAACATTGTGGAAGTATTGGTTTGTGGAGTTAGTTGACTTTAGATATACAGAATAAGACCTGGCATCCTGCAAAAAAGGAAAAAAAGAAAGATATCAAGCCAAAAAATCTTTAGGATCACAGAAAAGAAAAAAAAATCTTCACTTCAGCTACAGTGAAGGGTCTTGTTAATTGTAATTCAGATAGTCCGTGAGTTGGCCTACTAATTACAACTTTCAGAACTACAGTATATAAACCAGGTAGCATAATTTCATTCTCTGAAATGTTTGCCGATTAACACATTACGACCTGAGGCCGATTCTACAAATGCCTTCTTAAATCAGTAGTTCTCAAACAACTCCCCATCTGAAAATGTTTTGTGCCAGCTTCTTGTGTGTGAAATCACAAAGCCTGATGTCATGAAAGAGATACAAAGCAAAAAGTTGAAGAAAGATCCAAAGGACCTGATGAAGCCCCCTGGATGAAACATTGGTTTATGTTGTGGGAAAAAAGATTAGGACTGTGCAATATATTGTGTGCGTTCATATTTTATTGTTTTAAACTTAAGTTCATTAATCTTTTCTACATCCATAGACCACTGTAATACTTATAGTTTATTTTTGCCTGTCTGATATTCAGTGTCTGACATATTGCAATAATTAGTGATAGGTCACCTTCTTCTACGTGGTCAGTGACCTGTATGGCTATAAATCAACCTCACAAATGTGAAAATGACATTTTTTTTTTTTTTTTTGCTACATGGTATGGTGCTGCAAGATGCTACGTGACCTTGAGGTTGCAGACCAGTCTTCCTGTCCTCGCTTCACATACGTTTCCACCACCAGAAACTAAACAACTGTAACCACACAGAAGTGAGGCTTTTCAGCTGAGACTTGAGCTGAAAAGGTGCAAACTGCATCAACATTTATGATCAAGAGAAAGTATTTATTGACAAATGATCAGTCTATGGTTGTTATTTCCTTAACCATGCTGTATATGTGTGGCATAATGACTGGTATGATTCAGTTATGTTCTGACTGCATGCAAAAGTCACATCAACAACCAAACTCACCATACATACAGCCCCCCCGCTAGCAGGGCTAAAGTAATATGCAACTTGTAAGATTACTGTGAAGATATTCTTTTTAAATCTTTGAACTCTCACTTTTGTCTGCACACAGGTCATGTTTTCCTGTTCATGTTTTAGATGATGTAATCCAAGACAAAGATGGAGATCAAGGAAACTGACAATGCTGCTCCCTACCATGCACCAAGAGTAGAAACACTGTGGTCAACTCTAGTGAGTGAAAGATATAAGGGGAGGGAGAGAGAGAGAGAGAGGGAGAGAGAGAGAGAGAGAGAGAGAGAGAGAGAGAGAGAGAGAGAAAGAGAGAGAGACACAGACAGACAGACACAGTGGCGGAGCGTCCGGGGAGGCCAGGGAGGCGGCCGCCTCCGGGCCCGCGACCCTGGAGGGCCCGGCCCGTCAGATAATAAATCGGTAACAAGAGAGAATGACATAGATGTCATGGTGGATGGCGCAGGCCCCCCCCCCCCAAAAAGAAAATAGCGTTTGGGGGCACAAAATCATGGGATGAAAAAAAAAAAAGGAAAAAAAAGAAAAAGAAAAAAGGAGGTCTGCGGTTCCCCCCCCTCCTTAGGGGTCCCTGGAGACCCTTGGGGGTCCCTGGGGGTGACCTACAGACACGGCGAAGGAAAACTGTAAAGCCACAGCCACGCATGCAAGATGTTGCACATGAACTCTGCAGCCGCACTGAGCAGAGATGCTCATAGGCCTGCGTCGTGCGTCGCTGACACACAATATTGTGAAAGGACGCATTCATGACACCGTCGTGGCATCCATGGGACGCACTAGAGTTGTCACCAACAACAGAGAAAAATATAAAAATAATGCGCGATAAAATTATTAGTGCACGATAAGTATCGGCCCGATAATTATCGGTTCGATATCAGGAATTATGACGTCATCCCGATAAAACCGATAACATTAATAATAGCTCCGATAATATATAATATTTGTCAACTGTGATCTGCATGGACTCTCGGTTAGACACCGTTGTACTGGAGAAGTATAACTCTCGAATGAATGAATCAAATTTATCAGACATCTGATAAAAAATACCGGTCATAATTATGTTTAAGCAGGTGCGCAAATACAGCCTAACACTTAGGCCTACAGCAGGATTGAGCTATTTGAACATGAACCATGATGAACGAGTAATATACACATTTTATATACAGTAGCAGGGTCATCTTGCACAAATACATTAATTACCTACACTACCATTTGCGCCTGGCAATCTCTGCTTCTCACCCATTGACTTGCATGTTAAATGATGGCGTTTCCCCTTAAAAATAATCGATCATTTCAGGAGCAAGAGTTTAAAAATCTCTTCTAAATTTAGTCAACAAGGCCTGCAGTAGGCTATGCACTGGACAAATATGCATGACATTATTTCAATAAACTAAAAACATGGGAAATGTTAGAGGGAGTAATAGCCATGGATACACGACGGTCGACTGTCACGACCGTCATGGATGAACTTCAACCTGGTGTTTGCACTTTCTCCATTTATGGCCCGTACATCTACATAAACGTTCATATTTCAAATATAAAGTGCTTATCCCATGGCGACGGAGGTTACATGTATATACGGGCTCTCAAAAGTACCTGTATCATCCGTATTGTTCAATAAAAAGCATTTTAATCTGATCGGTGGCCATTTTCTCCATACGCTTTCAACTGAGTGACCCTATCGGTTGGTAGGTGTATTGCACTCCAATACATTATGAAAAAATGGCCACTGATCGGATTAAAATGCTTTTCATTGAACAATACAGAATATACGGTTACTTTTGAGAGTCCCGTGCATAATTGTAACATCCGTGGCCATGGGGTAAGCACTTTATATTTGAAATCTGAACGTTTATAGAGATGTACGGACCGTAAATGGAGAAAGTGCAAACACCAGGTTGAAGGTGATCCTTGACTGTAACAGGACTTTTCATGTACCGCAGGGACTGCAGTAGCAGACGCAGTTAATAAATAGACGAACAAATGAATTAATATACTTTAACGTGCGGAATCCAAAACAGGCAGCGCTGTGATTCTGAATTTTGTTACGATTACGGTGATTAGTAGCCTATTATTGACACCACCTGGGCGAGTGAGTCATGTAACTTTCCTGGTTGCAGCCTTGCAGTTTAAGTGCAGATTTCAGCTTGGGAAAAGCAGCCTTTAACGGGTTTGGGTACGTGGTTCATAATCACCATTGCGTTATCGTGGTATTCCTACTACTAGTCCCAGAAACACACACGCTGTTAAGAGAGAGAGAAAGAAAGAGCGAGCGAGAGAGAGAGAGAGCTTGCAAAGCCGTGTCAGCGGGTCTCCGCAACACAGAATGGTGTGAAGTCAATAAGTACATTTACTCAAGTACTTTACTTACGCACCATGTAGTAACGGTAACTGAGTTACTGAATTAAAAAAAGAATGCGTTAGAGTACTAGTTACTGAAAAAAATAAGGGCGTTATAGAGAGAGAGAGAGAGAGAGAGAGAGAGAGAGAGAGAGAGAGAGAGAGAGAGAGAGAGAGAGAGAGCTCAGTGGTGCTTAAACGAAGAAAATGTACACAGAATATCATCTAAAACTATGCTAAATAAACCCCCAAAAAATATCAAAAATAAAGTCGGACCTTTATCTAAAATACCTTTATATTTATTGGACACTTAAATGTTTTAGGTACATTCTGTAATTGATGAAAATTAATTTTAAGGTGACATTTCAATGCTCTTAAATGAACACAGGATCACAGAAAATCACCTGAAACTATGCTAAATATGTCCAAAACAAATAAAAAATAAAATCGGGACTTTATTGTGGCTTAAATAGATTCAAGTCGACAAGTTTTGGTGCATTCTATAATTTAACAAAACATTCTGATGCCTCCATAGTCTGTCTACTTCTCCACAGTCCCTGTGACAGCAATGGCGGCTGTTCAAAAATTTTCGGAGCAAAGGGGGGCGTCTCCCTGCATGAATCCAAGTTGAAGCAACCAATCGGTGGACGGACATTTAATGATGACCGTTTCAGACCCTTTTTGAGCAAACCCACCCCCTTTTTCCAACAGACCAACCAGACTTACCCAACCCCGCCCCTTTTTCACCGACGCCCCGCCTCTCTTTAAATAGCTTCGGAGGTTAACTCCCCCTTTTGGTCAGATGCCTGATATCTGTTCATTAGGATGGCTTTGCGCCATCCAAAAACAGGCAAAAATAAGAATTAAACAACATAACCCTAAACTAACCCTACCCTAACCCTAAAACCGAAATAAAGTGACAAAAAGCCCCCCAAAAAGTGACAGAATCCGCCCAAAACCCGCAAAATTTTGCGCGCACGCACAGGATGTCACGGCCTGATCACTGTGCTGTGCCTCCCGGCCCGGCTTTGAGTTGTTCCGCCACTGGACAGACAGACAGACAGACGTGCGTGCGTGCGTGCGTGCGTGCGTGAGAGCGTGCGTGCGTGTATAGTAGAGCAGTGAACTACAAGCACTGACAATGAAAAAGAGCCATTGTTAATCACTACAATTATACACAGAATTAAACTATTGAAGTTGACAATTGCAAGGTCAGGAGTTAAGACCACCAAAAATCACCACTGCATATACAGTAAAATGATGTACATTAGCACAATTATGTACATTAGATCTGTACACAGTACACCTATGGCACTGTCTTGTGACCTAAATAGTTTTCTGTGTGACTGGTCTCTGCGTACATTCTTTAAAAGCGTTGTGGTGAGAGGTTAGAGGCTTGTCACAGATTACCAACAATGTTCACTTGAAGATCTATTTCCTGTGCAGAGTGAACTGTGAAGTGACACTAGGATGGCCTAATGTCGTAATGGTTCTCAGATTTAAGTTACTCAAAATATAAAGTGTGATTCACCTTTCTCCTTTAAACAGAATAATGAGAGTAACCACCATTACTGTGTAAGCTTCATACACACAAAGCCCCATTTCAAACATGAACAGGAAACGGACACATTTCTCACCAGAGATGTAAAAAGACAAAGGCGAGTGGACACTTACTTTGATATGAGTCACAGAAAAGTAAAAGTCAAGAGACACCAGCTAATAATTTCTCTTATCATAACATTCTCTTTGCACTCACTTTGCAGCCTCTCAATCTATAGCCTGGCATGGCCCGACGAATCACATCTGCTAGAGCTAATGAATTAGCTCTGGTAGATTTGTCTGGTTTCCAGGCAACTCAATCTGCAAATGTATATATATTATGATCAGAGTTTGAAACCTATGAATTATTTATATTTCTTTCAGGAGGGAGCTTGATGTTGTGTTGAAACCCCATTATAACATCAGATCACTTGTATGAACAGCTAATGAGAATACTGTCAATTGTTATTATTTGAGCTCTAGGTTGTTAAATGTACTGCGCATATACCACATTATCAAAATGCTGGGTGTAGTCTGACAAGAGTATAACAGTGATGAGGCACCCTCTAAGGTGTAGCGACCGCTAGAAACTTGATCAGGCACCCTCAGAGATGTAGCGACCACCAAGAACTTTCCACACTGTCTTAATACCAAGAAGAGGCTTATTACACAGGAAACGTGGTCTGCTGTTACATCACACCCCATACTGTTCTTCTCGCACATCTCAGTGAAAAAAAAAAAAAATCTAAACTAAAGTAAATGAACCTTTCAAAAAACAATGATTCAGTGTCATGAACAGATGAAATACAGAACGAGTCATTTATTTGAAACTTTATGATAATTAGAAATATCATTGTACAATGCAGATGAGATGGTCAAATAAAGATAATATAGAATAGAATAGTTCTAATTTATATATATATTTTTTATAACAGTGGCATTATAAAGTATTATGAAACAACTGAAATTAAGTAATAGGAAAAGATTCAGCAAGCTAAACTAGTGAGAGACAAATCATAATGGTGTGTTTTTTTTCTTTCCACACGTCGACATGATGACAAGTGTAGGTCTACTTTCTGCTTATGTAGCTCAGTGGTTCTCAACCTTTTCAGGCCGTGACCCTCCAAAATAATCACATTTGAACTAGGGACCCCCAAGCCCCCACCCTGACAAGCACTTGGAATTGTAGGAGTTAAGGTATTACATTTAGTTTGACTCGGTTCTACACCACAGATACATATTGTGAAAAAAGCAGATCTACAAGCTTGTAGATCGGCTATTTTCACATTGTTTGCCTTTTTCTTGTTATTTGACAATTTGGCCAAAATGTTACCAGTTTTTATAGTTTGTTGATTACATTTGATGCAGCAATGGTCCTTTTTTTAGGTATTGTATTAAAAAGGTCTAAAAAGTCCTTAAATTTTCACTCTCCGCATGGTTTTTGTGAGGTTAGGTTAGGATTAAGGTTAGGTTTAGGCATATTTTTGTGAGGTTAGGGTTAGGGTTAGGTTTAGGTATGTTTTTGTGAGTTTAGGGTTAGAGTTTGGGTTAGGCATAGCTTTGTCAACATGCGACGTCACCATGGCATCCCGTTACGTCAAAAATTTACTTTCAGGGCGTCCCATGATTTCAAAACTTAACGTTTCAGGTCTACTGACAGAGCGGCAAAATGTGACGCCTTGGGAGTGAGAACGGGTTTCCGACCGACATGATTATGCTTGATAATATTATAATTGTCCATATCCTTTATGTTGCCTACTTTTGCCTGCAGTAATGAAATCTAATCTGATCTAATAACATTTTTGTTTTTGTGCCTTTAATATTGTTTACAAGATTTTGTCAATGATTATATTTGGTTCCATCTAACCCTGAAGCAGCATAATGGTTGCACTTGCACTAAATTGGAACGGTCTGAATCAACAGCCCAGCTTTGAGCCATCATGAAGCTGTACTCCAGCAGTTTCACTCTATGCTTAGCCCTGGGGTAGTAAGACCCCTGTTAGACACAAGGCTTTACTCACAAGTTTTTTGCTGAAGTTGGGATATTTCAAACTTGCGTCATTCAGATCCTTCGCAAATCTTCCTAGAGTTCAGCTTAGCCTAGACTAGAGCTTAGAAATTAAAGTGTGAAAAGTTCAAGTGGAGGCCCATGCGGTGGGAAGTAGTGATGCTGTGGGAAGTTTTGCAGTGCCCCCAAATCACACAGCTAATGACATCTAACAACAATCCAGTGAGTAAAACCATTCTGTACTAACACCTCTTGTCATACGAATGTCGTGAATGATCCGTAGCCTACTGGCTTTCCTTATCTGCCTCTGCTGAACGCAGTAACAAGTCACCATGAAATGTGCATCTGTGTAGTGTAAAACAAATCTAAGAGATCCAATCACAGTGCAAGGTCAGAACTATGACAGAACTGTGACATCATTGTCAATATAAGAGAGAGTATGTTCAAGAATTCAGTGCAGTTTGCAGAGTGTTTGTGCAGGAAATGCAATAAGATACAAAGCTAAAGGTATACATATAGCAACTCAAATTCCACAAACATGCAGATTTTTGTGAAGACCCTCACTGGCAAGACCATCACCCTGGAGGTTGAGCCAAGTGACAACATTGAGAATGTCAAAGCCAAGATCCAAGACAAGGAAGGCATTCCCCCTGACCAGCAGAGGCTGATCTTTGCTGGCAAGCAACTGGAAGATGGACGCACCCTTTCTGACTACAACATCCAGAAAGAATCCACCCTCCATCTTGTGCTGCGTTTGAGGGGAGGAATGCAGATCTTCGTCAAGACCCTCACTGGCAAGACCATCACCCTGGAGGTTGAGCCAAGTGACAACATTGAGAATGTCAAAGCCAAGATCCAAGACAAGGAAGGCATTCCCCCTGACCAGCAGAGACTGATCTTCGCTGGCAAGCAACTGGAAGATGGACGCACCCTGTCTGACTATAACATCCAGAAAGAATCCACCCTCCACCTTGTGCTGCGCTTGAGGGGAGGGCAGTAAATGATTCCATTATTCCTTTTATTTTACCGTACATGGCTTATAAAGATTTAAAATGAGGGTTTGTAATGCACATGACAGGGGGGCCTGGGGACAGATGTCACGACCAACCTGATAATCAATTACAATAACTAAAGAAAAAATACCAAAAACAAATATTGTAAGTTTGGTACAGTAAATTGGCAATATATTGGCAAAAAAAAGTCTATTAAAAAGAAAGGCAAGCGAGGTGTCTCACCGAGTAAAGGCGGTTACACACCGGCGAATGTGCGAATATACGCAAAATTCGGACTCGTTCCGAATAATTAAAAGACGCTTTTTCGCTTCGCTTTTCCGCTTTTTCGCGCCATGTACGCTTGCATTGACTTTATAAGGTTTTTAAAAAAAGTGTATTATTCGCACGAAAAAATCGCCCCGGTGTGCAAGGACCTTAAGAGTTCATATCCCGTGACGACATGCAGTAATGTGCCTCGGGCAGAATAAAACCGTGGTCAGCTGCAGTCAGAAGGAAGGACCGGAGCCTATATCTCTGCTGTCCGGCAGGAACAAGCTAACTCCAAAATGTTCATTTTTCAGGAATAAAAAAAAAAAAAAAAAAAAAAAAAAGGAGTTAGGAGGTTTTGTTCATTATTGATAAGAACAGCTGAATGGACCTCCAAGCTCACAATGAGGTTGGAAGTCAAAAGGGGGTGGAGCCTGGAGTCAGCTAAACCAGCTAACTCCACCCCCCTTTGCTGGAGTTAGCTGATTTAGCAGAAAGTTTGAGGATCCAATGGAGTTAGCTGCTTTTGTCAGAAGCGCTTTTTAATACTTTTCATTGGTTCAATATTTTTTTTTACCAACACACAGTCGTAAAGGGTGTTCAATAGCACTGATTTATGGAAAGAAATGCAAAAGCGGAAAAATTGAGTTAGCTGGTTCCTGCCGGACAGCAACGAGTATGTGCTCTTACTTTGTGACCTACGAGGTGCCAAAAAAATAAAAATCTCAAAATCCAACCATACCTCGTTGTGAGAGGTGGAAGCAGGTAATGCTGACTAACAGGGCTCTGGTAAAACATGCATGGCTAATCACCTGTGCAGTGGCGATAACTGAAGATTACGTACTGTAGACATTAACAGGACTGGGTCTGATAACGGTGTGTCAGTCTATGATGATGTCAGTCATACTGTACATGCATATATGACGTATCTATGTCACAAATTTGTGCAAGGTTTCAGCCCAATCCCAGCCCCATTGAATTCCATTATTATGACTACAGAAAATATAAAACGTGAAAAAAATGTGTGGCAATAAGTGTGTCTACTGGCTTTTGTAAATATCAACCATCAATGTTTCCCTTGCAATTTCCTCTCAAATGGATTCAAACCTTTAACACTGAACTTCTGTATGAGGGCCGCTTGTCATGTTGGCAGGTAGTACAAACGAAAAGAAAGAGATGAACAATTCATCACGGGCATCCTCCCTCACATGTGAGGGCCACGAACTACGACGGGAACAAAAAAGATTTCCAGGTTCCACCACAGTGCCACGTGAAGCTCATATGCCAAGGCTAAACCACCTGTTTTGTTTGAATGATCAGATTGATGTACAGTATTGCAACAACTTTAGGCTCCAAGTCGTGGATACATAGACACTAGTCTCGTGAGCCAGACTGTTCCCTCCCACAAATGCTTCCGTCATACAGTCTGGAGCACGGAAGCTCTGAAATTGATCAAGCGGTAATGCGGATGTGACGCCTTCTCCCTACTTCTGTTTCGTCTTTACAGTCGCTCAAATTTATCCCAATATAAATCAAAAACATCTAAGCATATCTCTTGCTACTTAGCAGAAATGGAATTTTTTTTTTAATGTACAGATATTTTAAGATATATTTTTGTGAACGGAAATGACGAACAGATGGCAGCTTCCTGTCCCGGATTTCGGGAGGTGTAGTTCCAGACTCTATAAAGCATTCGGAGATTGTGAATAGTTGTCTGGCTACACAAGACTACATATTAGACGACAGATTAAGAATCTTTGGGTACCCAGATTGCATTGACACAAGAAAGGCAACCCATGGGCAAAGGATATTGATCAGTTTTATTGTATATTATTGTATACATGACAAAGGTGAGAAAATAGAGTAATAGATATATTAGATATACTATGATGTTTTTTTTTATTATAAAAGGAGGCGAAGGAGAGATGGAGGATAATGAAAACATAAATGCATACTGGAGTAGTTGAACCTAAAGTGTGAGGGGAAATGAGGTGTTATGCACCTCTCTGTCAGGAAAGGAGGTGCCCGCTCGCTCTGTGTTAGTAAACGATGCATACTGTATGAGTGCCCTCAAAGTGCCCTTAAGTAAGACACTTTAACCCCCGACTGCACAAACTATTGTCAATCTGCAGCTAAAACAGCTAAAACAAGATGGGCGTGGATTCCCCTCTCCATAGTTCTGATGGTGTTCCATACCGACGTCACTCCTGCTGAAGGTATCTGACATCAGAATAGGTTGCAGTGTCTCTGTTGGACTTCACTCTGTCCATCCTGGAGGAGGCAGCAGGGCCTCTAGAAGTGAAACTCACGGCTGCATAGCTGACATCCTCGCCATTCTGAGGCTGTAAGGGTGGAAACAGAAATACATTAAAAACTGCTTTAGTGCAAAAAGAACCATACCAGGGCCTATAGTCAATTCAGACAGATCAAACCACAGAAAAATAACTAAAGTAAAATAACTGTTAGTGTAATACCATGTAAGTAAAATATTTTTGCTCACAATATCACATGTTAATATGATATTTGATACACCTGCATTCATTTTAGTCCATATTAGATGCTTATTATGTGTTAATAAGACTATATAGGCTAAGTGTTAATAATAGCATTGGAAACATGTTTCTTGTTAGATCATAAGACATTTATAAGTGCTTATAAGAAACTAGTTAACCGGTTATAGACCGCTTAAGAAGATTAATTACCGTCGTATACGTTTCTTAAAGTTGTTTCTAATACTGTAGCATTACAAACTCCTATTAAGTCTACGGTGTGGCTCTGCAGGAGAGGGTTGGTCTGTGTGTCTGGAGCTTGCAAACCACTGACTGGACTGAATCAGCACCACATTTCTTGTGCACAACGCCAATGGGCCACAGAAGTACTTTCACTATTATTTTCACATTATGTTGAGATCCACATGATTAGATTTTAATCAATTGACTAATTAATTAATTAATGTTATTAATTCATTTACATCTGGATCCACCAATCCCTCACTGCCAAACATTATTTGGTTAAATGAATTAATTAATAAATATCACTCATTTATAGTTCCACCTGTTCAAACTACAGCAAATAAGACAGAGCATAATGTCAAGTTTCTGTAGTTTCTGAAGTTGGTCTCAGTTAACTGGCGGATAATGTGAACATGAATATTTATAAGTATGTTTTTCGGATGTGATTAACCACTTGTACCACTGTACTATTTGAAAATAGCTGTTGCATCACGTTATGCTGTGAGCTTGTAGCCTAGATCAGCTATTTTCAAAAAACATTTGACTTTTTTTTTTAAATAGAAGATTTTCCAAACATAATTTTTGGAAATAAGAAAAAAAAAATATATGCCCAAAATAGGGATACCAGGGCGAATGTACTTAAATTGGATACTATGATATCTAATGTGTGATATGAAGGTAGGCCCAAAATAATCTTGGATAATATGAAAATTTGCTCAAATTACCTGAGAGGAAGATAGGTCTGTATTCCCTGTAAATTGAGATAAAGAATTACATTTTTGCATCTGCTCTGGACTACACATTTATTTTAGTTTTCAACACAAAAGATGTGGTTGTGATACTGATGCTGTGACATACGGCACATACCGTACAGTACAGCACAGATACAGTAAACGGGCTGTTCAATGTTTATGTTTGACAATCATTCTACCCGTGACCACAAGATACATAATATTTACTGTCAAATATTCATACTGTGTACAAATTTAGACTTACATTATTAATGATTAATTATACAATTTTATTATCATCGTCATCATACAACCCATTGCCAATGATTTCATAAAAATTACATTTAAGTTTAAACAGTATTGTATTTGTCTTCTTCAACTAACATATTCAATGAAAGGCAGTAGCAGGTGTTTACATACTATTGCAAAATGCATGATGGATTGATATGTTGGATACAACCGGATATATATTGAACTGATTCATTAAGTCTTGATTCAAATGTTCAAAAATATGATGTACATAATGCATGCTTGCTTGTGAGCAATAAAATATCAGAATGCAGTTTGATGTGAAATTCTCTTCAATACACAGACAGAAAGAAAGAATGGAACAGATTTGTGCCACAGACTTTCTGTTTAACCATTTTATATAGCAACTTGTAATGGGCCTTTTTTCTGCCACGACCAAACTTTGGAATTGGAATTGCAAAACCAGATATTGTAGTTATTAACCACAATGAACCCTATAGCGTCTCTAACCTGGGGCGAACATTCAGCTTAAATCTGCAAGCTCACAACGCATTGCAACACGTAGTGAGCTTGTAGATCTGCTATTTTCGCCCCAAGAGATGTGATATAGGGAAAAAAGCAGCCGACCAAGTAGAGCCCTATAGGGTTTGGTCAACTATAGGCCTATACAGCTTAGAGGTTAAGATAAGAGGTCGTAAAAGATCACACTCTACATTCATTAGAAAGTGTTCATACCTTTGTGATCTTTGCTCCATGACTTCCAAAGAGCCCATGCAAGTAAAAGGGTGGACATCCCAAGAAGTACATTTGAAACCACCAACACAGCGACAGTTTTTATTCACATGATCCTCATGTGCTGAAATGAAGGCATGTTAATTATTAGTCCACATTCACCACTTCAGATGAGAACAAGAAGCATCGTTTCACACTAACACTCCAAGGAAAGACATAGTAACATATAGAAACATTAGCCTGCTGTAATTCCATAATTTTAAATCTATAAATGCTATTCCATTTATGTGCAATTACCGTGATTAATATTCAGCGTTGTTCCATTTCCAAAGAACATTTCCCCGCAAAGGGTTACACCACAAATGTAAGCTCCATCATCTGCAACAGTGACGTTCCTCTTGGTGAGTTCGTAGACACAGCTCTGTGTAGACTGTCCAGATGTATTAGTTTTCTCGCAGACTTCAGTCTTACTATGGGTGTAAATGACTCCAGGTTGAGATTCTGTGGAGCTTCTGAACCAGTAGACACTGTGTTCTCCATCACAGATCTCAGTGTGGACGGTACAGTTCAGAGTCACAGAGTCTCCTAGCTCGACTGACTCGGACACTGGCTGATGGATGACAGCTCGAACGTTGGACCATGTACCAAAATGTGATAGGTTCGTAGTAGCGGATGCTCACACAGTAGTATGTACCTGAGTCTGAAGGATGCAAAATTGAGATCTGCAAATGATTTGTGCCCTTTACTGCAGTGTGCAGTGACAGGCGTAGATTGTCCTTGAATTCACCATGAAGATCAACATTTTGATTTAACTTATAGAAGGTAGACACAAGCTGTGGTTTCTGTCCCAGTGTTTGCTTGTACCAACTAAGGATTGGTGCAGCACCAGTACTATTCCCATAGAAGCAGTGCAAAGTTACATTGTATCCAATGTTAGCTGATATAAGTCCACTATCTTGATGGAAGGCCGGTGCTTGTTTCAGATTACCTGCTGTAAAACAGAGAGATTTAGCATTTATCCTGTACAGTATGGAATACATTGTGTTGTAAATGTTTTATAGTAACATTCATGAAAAGGGCATTATTCAGAGCTCAATTCAATCTTTGTTAGCAGACTCAGGTCCATAGAAATACATACAAAGAATAAACAGAAGAAACACGACAGGCAATAAAATCATTAAAAATTGAAAATAAATATATAACTTAACCCACAGGCAGAACACACAGGCATTTTAGCCAGTACACCCTTAGTCTGGATGTATAGTGTGAACAGCTCACTATGGGGCTTGAGAGCGCCACAATGATGCTGTTTGCAAATACATCCAGCCGTTGCATGAACTTGAACATTATATTTTTTAGAAGTGCTTTAAAAGTCCTCACTCCAGCAGTGACAAACATCTGACTAGCAGTGACCTCCATTAAACACAAAATGGTTGCACAAAAGGCACAACTTACCCAGTTTCCCAAAGAACAGAAATGCAACACACAGTGTGAACTTCGGAGCTGTCATCTTGTTCAAATGTCTGCAAAGAATGGAAAGAAATGCATACATACTCCTCTGTTCAGAGATGAGGGCGACTTT
Source organism: Gymnoscopelus braueri (assembly GCF_963280865.1). NCBI lineage: Eukaryota > Metazoa > Chordata > Actinopteri > Myctophiformes > Myctophidae > Gymnoscopelus > Gymnoscopelus braueri. The sequence continues at coordinate 20,597,265 of NC_137620.1, forward strand.
GATTGGCTAACCAGATCTTGGTTGAGTTTGGGCAAATGCCTTATTTGGGTAAAACGGACCACCTGTTTCACTATGATGTTGCTTGCAAACATAGTTGTGGAAGTATTGGTTTGTGGAGTTAGTTGACTTTAGATATACAGTATAAGACCTGGCATCCTTCAAAAAAGGAAAAAATATAGGAAAAATATCATGCCAAAAGGATCACAGAAAAAAATATATATTTCTTCACTTCAGCTACAGTGAAGGGTCTTGTTAATTGTAATTCAGATAGTCAGTAAGTTAGCCTACAATTACAACTTTCAGAAATATATAAACCAGGTAGGTAGCTCGTAGCATAATTTCATTCTCTCAAATGTTTGCCGATTAACACATTAAGACCTGAGGCTGATTCTAAAAATGCCTTCTTAAATCAGTAGTTCTCAAACAACTCTCCATCTGAAAATGTTTTGTGCCAGGACCCCCACCCCACCCCCCAGAAGAGAATATTTGTGTTCAAAAGTTCAAAATGATTCAACACTTTCAAGATTTTTTCAAACATAAAAAAAACTCTGATGGAACAGTGTAAGCCTAACACTGTAAAATATTTAATGAGGAAAATTCACATAAACTTCAAATTCATGTGCTGTTCTGTTGACCTTAGACTGTACAGTTTATGTATTATGAACATTACCAATCTTTTACAATGCTATATTCCAGAAAACCAATCTACAGTATAACACCAAAGGGTGACAACAAGTACGGCATGTATTGTGGGTTGTCACAGAGTTTTACGGATGAGCTATGCTATCAGACAAAAGTGCTGTTTATGGCAGATATAAAGGTCTTCAATGGCCTGAGCTTCTTGTGTGTGACATCTCAAAGCCTGATGCCATGAAAGAGATACAAAGCAAGAAGATGAAGAAAGATCCAAAGGACCTGGTGAAGCCTCCTGGATGAAACATTGGTTCATGTTGTGGGAAAATAAAGATTGGGACTGTGCAATGTATTGTGTGCATTCATATTTTATTGTTTTAAACTTAAGTAAATTAATCTTTTCTACATCCCTAGACCACTGTAATACTTACAGTTTCTTTTTGCCTGGTCTGATATTCAGTGTCTGACATACTGCAATAATTAGTGGTAGTCCACCTTCTTCTACATGGTCAGTGACCTGTAGAATGACTAGATAAATCAACCTCACAAATTTCATCTTATGAACTTCCATTGCCTCTGCTACACTGTAAGATGCTGCAAGATGCTGTATACGTGACCTTGAGGTTGCAGACCCGTCTTCCTGTCCTCGCTTCACATAAGTTTCCACCAGTGGAAACTAAACAACTGTAACCACACAGGAGTGAGGCTTTTCAGCTTAGACTTGGTTGAGCTTGAAAGGTGCAAACTGCATCAACATTTATGATCAAGAGAAAGTATTTATAGGCACATGAGAGTCTACGGTTGTTATTTCCTTGACCATGCTGTATCTGTGTGGAATAATAACTGGTATGATTCAGTTATTTTCTGACTGCATGCAAAAGTCACATCAACAACCAAACTCACCATACATAGAGCCCCTCCGCTAGCAGGGCTAAAGTAATATGCAAATTGTAAGGTTAATGTGAAGATATATATTTTTTTTATCTTTTAACTCTCACTTTTGTCTGCACACAGGTCATGTTTTCCTGTTCATGTTTTAGATGATGTAATCCAAGACAAAGATGGAGATCAAGGAAACTGCCAATTCTGCACCCATCCCATGCACCAAGAGTAGAGACACTGTGGTCAACTCTAGTGAGAGAAAGATATAAGGGGAGAGAGAGAGAGAGAGAGAGAGAGAGAGAGAGAGAGAGAGAGAGAGACAGACAGACAGACAGACAGAGAGGGGAAGGGAGGGACAGACAACATTACGTGCGTACATGCGTGCGTGCGTGCGTGCGTGCGTGCGTTCGTGTATAGTAGAGCAGTGAATTACAAGCACTGACAATGAAAAAGAGCCATTGTTAATCACTACAATTATACACAGAATTAAACTATTGAAGTTGACAATTGCAAGTTCAGGAGTTAAGACCACCCAAAATAACCACTGCATATACGGTATAATTATGTACATTAGCACATACGTATGACTCACGTCTTTGTTTTGCTCAGACTTCACTTGAAGATCATACTTAAATGATGTACAGTCGAATGTTCATATTTATGTTATTATTCCACCTATGTCTCTGTGTAAAGTCATTGTTATTACAGTATGCAATAATGTAGATCTGTACACAGTACACCTATGGCACTGTCATGTAGCCTGGTATCCAGCCTGCTTCGCTACGTTCGGCGGACTTTTTTTTCCGACCAATCAGAAGCCACGGTAGGTTTCGAAGCTTTTGGCATGTCCCGCCTCCCTTGGAGATAGGAGGCTTTCCAGACTGAGAAGCGAAGAGAGAAAAAAAAGTCCGCCGAACGTAGCGAAGCAGGCTGGATACCAGGCTAACTGTCATGTGACCTAAATAGTTTTCCGTGTGACTGGTCTGGTCTCTGCGTACATTCTTTAAAAGCGTTGTGGTGAGAGGTTTGAGGCTTGTCACAGATTATCAACAATGTTCACTTTAAGATCTATTTCCTGTGCAGAGTGAACTGTGAAGTGACAGTAGGATGGCCTAATGTCATAATGGTTCTCAGATTTAAGTTACTCAAAAATATAAACTGCGATTCACCTTTCTCTTTTTAAGAGAATAACGAGAGTAACCACCATCACATCAGAGTTATATTCTGTATTCTGCATTCTGCACTCACTTTGCAGCCTGTCAATCTATAGCCTGGAATGGCCCGACAAATCACATCTGCTAGAGCTAATGAATTAGCTCTGGTAGATTTGTCTGGTTTCCCGGCAACTCAATCTGCAGATGTGTATATATAATGATCAGAGTTTGAAACCTATGAATTATTTATATTTCTTTCAGGAGGGAGCTTGACGTTGTGTTGAAACCCCATAATAACATCATCACCTGTATGAACAGCTAATGAGAATACTGTCAGTTGTTCTTATTTGAGCTCTAGGTTGTTAAATGTACTGCGCATATACCACGTTATCAAAATGCTGGGTGTAGTCTGACAAGAGTGATGAGGCACCCTCTGAGGTGTAGCGATCGTTAGAAACCTGATCAGGCACCCTCAGAGATGTAGCGACCACCAAGAACTTTCCACACTGTCTTAATACCAAGAAGAGGCTTATAACAGGAAACGTGGTCTGCTGTTACATCACACCCCATACTGTTCTTCTCACACATCTCAGTGCAAAAAAAATGTAAATCTAAACTAAAGTAAATGAACCTTTCAAAAAACAATGATTCAGTGTCATGAACAGATGAAATACAGAATGAGTCATTTATTTGCAACTTTATGATAATTAGAAATATCATTGTACAATGCAGTCAGATGGTCAAATAAAGATAATATAGAATAGAATAGTTCTATTTTATTATTATAACTATTTATAGTAGCTATTTTATAAGCAAATATATTTTTATAACAGTGGCATTATAAAGTATTATGAAACAACTGAAATTAAGTAATAGGAAAAGATTCAGCAAGCTAAACTAGTGAGAGAAAAATCATAATGGTGTGTTTTTATGTGTTCTTATCACACGTCAACATGATGACAAGTGTCTACTTTCTGCTTATGTAGCTCAGTGGTTCTCAACCATTTCAGGCCATGAGCCCCCAAAATAATCACATTTTAACTAGGGACCCCAAGCCCCCTGAGAAGCATTTGGAATTGTAGGAGTTGGGGCATTACATTTAGTTTGACTCGGTTCTACACCAAAGATACATATTGTGAAAATAGCAGATCTAGAAGCTTGTAGATTGTCTATTTTCGCATTGTTTGCCTTTTTTTAGGTATTAAAATGGTCTTAAAGGTCCTTAAATTTTCACTTTACTGTCATTTACTGTTTTTTTCTCTCTCCGCATGGTTTTTGCGAGGTTAGGGTTAGGATTAAGGTTAGGTTTATGCATATTTTTTTGAGTTTAGGGTTAGCGTTAGGTTTAGGTATGTTTTTGTGAGTTTAGGGTTAGAGTTTGGGTTAGTCATAGTTTTGTCAACATGCGACGTCACCATGGCATCCCGTTACGTCAAAACTTGACTTTCAGGGCGTCCCATGATGTCAAAACTTGACGTTTCAGGTCTACTGACAGAGCGGCAAAATGTGACGCCTTGGGAGTGAGAACGGGTTTCCGACCCACATGATAATATTACAATTGTCCATATCCTTTATGTTGCCTACTTTTTCCTGCAGTAATGAAATCTAATCTGATCTAATCTAATTTTTGTTTTTGTGCCTTTATATTGTTTACAAGATTTTGTCAATGATTATATTTGGTTCCATCTAACCCTGAAGCAGCATAATGGTTGCACTTGCACTAAATTGGAACGGTCTGAATCAACAGTCCAGCTTTGAGCCATCATGAAGATCTTACATACTGTACTCCAGCAGTTTCACTCTATGCTTAGCCCTGGGTAGTAAGACCCCTGTTAGACACAAGGTTATACTCACAGGTTTTTTGCTGAAGTTGGAATATTTCAAACTTGCGTCATTCAGATCCTTCGCAAATCTTCCTAGTTCAAGCTTAGCCTAGACTAGAGCTTAGAAATGCAAATGTGAAAAGTTCAAGTGGAGGCCCATGCGATGGCCAGTAGTGATGCTTTGGGAAGTTTTGCAGTGCCCCCAAATCACACAGCTTTAATGACATGTAACAACAATCCAGTGAGTAAAACCATTCTGTACTAATACCTCTTGTCATACGAATGTCGGGAATGATCCGTAGTCTACTGGATTTCCTTATATGCCTCTGCTGAACGCAATAACAGGTCACCATGAAATTTGCAGCTGTGTAGTGTAAAACAAATCTAAGAGAGCCAATCACAGTGCAAGGTCAGAACTATGACCTATAAATGTGACATCATTGTCAATATAAGAGAGGGTATGTTCAAGCATTCAATGCAGTTTGCAGAGTGTTGCAGAGAATAAAGTATACAGATAGCAACTCAAATTCCACAAACATGCAGATTTTTGTGAAGACCCTCACTGGCAAGACCATCACCCTGGAGGTTGAGCCAAGTGACAACATTGAGAATGTCAAAGCCAAGATCCAAGACAAGGAAGGAATTCCCCCTGACCAGCAGAGACTGATCTTCGCTGGCAAGCAACTGGAAGATGGACGCACCCTTTCTGATTACAACATCCAGAAAGAATCCACCCTCCATCTTGTGCTGCGCTTGAGGGGAGGGCAGTAAATGATTCCATAATCCTTTTATTCTACTGTACATGGCTTACAAAGATTTAAAATGAGGGTTTGTAATGCACATGACAGGGGGGCCAGGGGAAAGATGTCACGACCAACCTGATAATCAATTACAATAACTAAAGAAGAAATACCAAAAACAAATATTGTACGTTTGGTACAGTAAATTGGCAATATATTGGCCAAAAAAAGTCTATTAAAAAGAAATAAAAAGAGGCAAGTGTGGTGTCTCACCGAGTAAGAGTTCATATCCCTGGACGACATGCAGTAATGTGCCTTGGGCAGATTCAAACCGTGCACGTGGTCAGCTTCAGTCAAAAGGAAGGACCAGAGCCTTTCTTTATAATGTATGGTATGTGCTCTTACTTTGTGACCCACAAGGCGCCAAAAAAAGAAAGAAATGCCTCTCAAAATCCAACCCTACATCCTCGTTGTGAGTGGAGATAAATGAAGATTACGTACATTAACAGGACTGGGTCTGATAACGGTGTGGCAGTCTATGATGATGTCAGTCATACTATACATGCATATATGAAGTATCTATGATGTTTGACTTCCAATTTGTGAAAGGTTTCAGCCCAATCCCAGCCCCATTGAATTCCACTATTATGACTACAGAAAATATAAAACGTGAGAAAAATGTGTGGCAATAAGTGTGCCTACTGGCTTTTGTAAATATCAACCATCAATGTTTCCATTGCAATTTCCTCTCAAATGGATTCAAACCTTTAACACTGAACTTCTGTATGAGGACCGCTTGTCATGTTGGCAGGTAGTACAAACGAAAAGCAAGAGATGAACGATTCATCACGGGCATCCTCCCTCACATGTGAGGGCCACGAAGGGAACAAAAAAGATTTCCAGGTTCCACCACAGTGCCACCGTGAAGCTCATATGCCAAGGCTAAACCACCTGTTTTGTTTGAATGATCAGATTGATGTACAGTATTGCAACAACTTTAGGCTCCAAGTCGTGGATATATAGACACTAGTCTCGTGAGCCAGACTGTTGCCTCCTACAATTTTCAAATGCTTCCGTCATACAGTCTGCACGGAAGCTCTGAAATTGATCAAGCGGTAATGTGGATGTGACGCCTCCTCCCTGCTTCTGTTTCGTCTTTACAGTCGCTCAAATTTATCCCAATATAAATCAAAATCATCTAAGCATATTTTGATGATATTTGAGATATATTTTTGTGAACGGAAATGACGAACAGATGGCAGCTTCCTGTCTCGGATTTCGGGGGGTGTAGTTCCAGACTCTAGCATTCGGAGATTGTGAATAGTTGTCTGGCTACGCGAGACTATATAGACACACTCTCTAGACAGATTAAGAAACTTTGGGTACCCAGATTGCATTGACACAAGAAAGGTAACCCATGGCGTGCGTGCGTGCGTGCGTGCGTGCGTGCGTGCGTGCGTGCGTGCGTGCGTGCGTGCGTGCGCGCGTGAGCGCGTGCGTGCGTGCGTGGGTGGGTGGGTGGCTGCGTGCGTGCGTGCGTGCGTGCGTGCGTGCGTGCGTGCGTGCGTGCGTGCGTGCGTGCGTGCGTGCGTGCGTGCGTGCGTGCGTGCGTGCGTGCGTGCGTGCGTGCGTGCGTGCGTGCGTGCGTGCGTGCGTGCGTGCGTGCGTGCGTGTAGAATGTTGGTATAAACAGGATGTGTAGCTCAGGTGCAGTACATCTCAGGCCCAGATGATAGTTTCAGTTTTGTCTCACAGTAACTGTTAATGCTTTACATGGAAGCAATAAGTAAGTACAAAGTGTCCAACGTTAATGCTTTTGCTTGTAATATATCGCTGTGCCCTGAGCTGTTAGTGGCAGAGGGGGACTGCACACTAGTTTTTGGGTGTATTGTTTTATTGTCGTTTCATTCTCTTACCGTTGTTATTGAAAATGTGTTATGGGGATTAATGTATCATATCGTTTAGTGTCATCTATTTATTTTCCCTTGCTGTGCTCTTTGTGGACTGAGATGAGGCTGTTTAAAGCCAGTCCTATAAGTCCAGGAGGTCCCCAGCAAAATTAAGACTATTTAAAAAATAGCTAAATAACCAATCTACAAGCTCACAAGGTGTCACTATATGAAGCCTTGTGAGCTTGTACATTGATAAATGTCTCTATGGCATACACAAAATAGAGAGGACAGGTTGAAAGTGGTTAATGTCATTATAATTTCACCAGCAAGAAGGTAATCCAATGAGAGAATACTGTAAGAATGACTATACTTCATTTCACTCTCCCCACCTACAGTCTAGACAGTTGTAGAAATCTGTACTAAATCTAATCTAACAATTAAGATCTTCTCTATGGGGTCCACAGATTGATATGAATCAGTTTGGGCAACTAATATGGTGAGAAAGTCACCACCCAAACTCAACCAGCCAACCGGGGTTAGCCAATCAACCAAACAAACTGTGATGAACTTCAGTCAAAAATATGAGTCCGAACATGAAAGGTTATCAGTCCAAAGAAAACGGTTTATTAATCAAACTATATAAACAATTTTTTTAACCAAATCAATACAAATCAGTTCAATATCTACAATGTAGCTACAACATCTGAGGAACGGAAGATAAATACATTTTCCCTTACGTACAAAAGACTGTACAAAAGACAGATAACAATAAAGACAACCTTGTAACCTAGTACGTAGGGAGAGCATGCGGATGAATGGAAAATAAAGACCAGTTGAATGATAAATCTAACAAAACCAGGAGCACATGGGAGAGACAAAACATACAGAGCTGGGAAGTTAAATGATCTCTCCAGAGCAGTCAACCAGGTGAATCTCCTCCCACTAGCGACGTCCACGCTGCTGTCTCTTCCTGAAAGGAGACGAGAACACAACCAGTAACAATAGGAGCATCACACAACCAACTAGAAAAAGTGCTCCTCGGAGCACAGGTCTCCACCAGGTCAGGTAGGCTATTGTGGCCTCCTGGTGGCGCTATAATAAGCCAACGTGAAAAGGGTGCCATTTCTTCTTAGGCCTTGCACGACAATCGGACACTGACTGCATTCATGATTTGAGGCATTTTGTTAAAAACATTTGTTTCGCTAAATTAGACCTGTTGGTGGCGCTATAACAGGCCAATGTTAAAAGGGTGGTATTTGTTCCTCAACATAGTGTGAATGTGCGTGCAAAGTTTGAGCGCAATTGGACGCTGCGTTCATGATTTGCGGTATGTTGTTCAAAACAAGCCAATAATGAAAACTTTAGATGTCAATCTTAGCCAATCAGTATGGAATATGAAAAATCAAACACATCCTTCGTGATCACATGACTATAGAGATCATGTGTACCGATTTGCGTGAAATTTTGATAAAATTGGAAGGAGTAGTATAAAATAATGTGTTTTACATAAGTCGGCCTCCAGGTGGCGCTATAAAAGGCAGATGTGAAAAATGCGGGGCAAAGGTTTTTCCTTGACCTCTAGGGAGTGTGCATACAAAGTTTTACACAGATCGGTGCAGTTATAGGTAAAAACACGAATTGGCCTGTTATAGCGCCACCATGAGGCTGATTTGACAAAATTCAAATGGTAGTTCTTCCTCGGCCTAATGGGACTGTGCGTGCAAAATTACACGGAAATTGCATGCTGTGTTCATGATTTGAGGCATTTTGTTCAAAACGGAGCACTCCTGCAAACTTTGGAAGACATTTTTAGCCAATCAGGATGGAATATTTCTTTATTGGAACGAGGCTTCATGCTATCCTCAGAAATAGCCATTTTAACGCAACAAAATTATTTATCATCATTTTAATTAATTCTGATGGTCTCAAAAAAAAAAAGTGACACTTGTGGTGTTAGGGTCCGAAATGACCCGGCAAAGAAGTGTGGCTCAATTCCCCCCCAAATTGTCAATATTCAATGTTTACATGTTTGAGGGTGAGAGAGACTTGTCCTCAATTAGCATTTGCTATCAGAAGTAAAATAAAGTTTGAGTTTATGAAAAATAAATGACTTTTTACCTTCTATGGTATACGGGTCATTTCGGACCCTAACACCACTAGTGTCACTATTTTTAATAATTTTAACATTTTTTAAAGTTAAAAAACAAAAACAAGTGTTTTTTTTACATTTTTGTTTTGGAAGTGTGTTCTAATTATTATTCTTAATTATTCTATTCTAGCTAGATAACAATTATCCATTGCCTTCATTATAGGAAATTTAATGAGTGAATTTTTACATTTTTATAATAGAAAACAAGATATTTTGAAAGATGAAACCCTAGCCCTAACCCAACATAATATTTTAAAAAGTGTTTACATGGATATGAATGCATTACAAGTCAGCTATGAGGTGGGAGAAAAAAATTAATGAAAATACTTATTTTTTGAGTATTTTGGGCTGATTTAAATCACGGGTCAAATTTGACCCGCTAACACCACAAGTGGATGCAGTTTTCTAACACAATGCAAGGGTTAATGACTATAGAGATACTGTGTACCAAAATCTGTAGGAGTACTGTGAAAAAATTTGTTTTGCACAAATTGGCCTCCTGGTGGCGCTATAAAAGGCCCATGAGAAAAATGTGGGGCAAAGGTTCTGAATTGGCATCCAGGGAGTGTGTGTGCACAGTTTTGCTGCGATCAAGACAACGGTGCCAGAGATTAGCTGGTCACAGACAAGGACGGACGGACGGACGGGGTGGAAAACATACTCTCTCGCCATGCCGGGACACAAGGACGGACGGACGGACGGGGTGGAAAACATACTCTCTCGCCATGCCTTTCGGCCTGGCGGAGACAACAAAGGAGGTAGTGCCATTTTCCTGCTAGACAGAAGACCCCCCCCTTTTTGCTTTGACTCTCACCCCCCCCCCCATCCCCATTGTTTGTAGGCTACATAATAGTGTTATTATTGCTTTGACTCTCATTCCCCCCCCCATCGTTTGTACATATAGTATTTTTTTTCTTTCTGCATTTTTTGTTTTTGTTTGTACATATAGTGTTCTTTTTTTTCTGTACTTTTGTGTTGATATTTGAACTTTTGGTGCCACTATATGACTATGAATTGAATACCAAGCACCTCAATGGAAACAAGACCGCAAGGACTTTTTTGAACGGACCTTTTAGAAGTATTTTACATGTAACTGTGCTGTTTTACATTTTTGCCTGATAAAATATTCAATCAATATTCAATCAAACACAACAACCAATCAATTGTAGAAAAGTGGTGATTATGAGGTCATACTTATGAGGTTGTGCTGTAGATGGTGTCATGACATCATATATATCCTGATTCATAGTGGCTGGTTGGAGGCTCTGATAGGTGGAGTCTGGACCTGTGGTGTGTGGAACTCCATGCTGCTGTCTCTTCCTGGAAGGACACGAGAGCACAAGCAGTATGACAGTAGAGTAGAAAGAGACGCATCATTCAACCAAGACAACAATAATCAATAAAGTGGTAAGGCCTGTCACATTGCCTTTAATCATGCAAAATGATCTGTGTTTAAGACTCGATGCTCCTTTACAGTATAGTATGTGTGCCTTTTCACCCAAGACGCTGATTTTTAAACCTGCTGCTACTCTTTTCCGTACTTTTACTTTTACTCTAACTGCAACCGTTAGAGCTTACACAAATAAGATTTTCACCCACTTTTGCCTTTTAACTGCGATGTGAAAATATAGTTTGACTGATTGATTCATAAGGTCATACTTATGAGGTTGTGCTGTAGATGGTGTCACGGCATCATATGTATCCTGATTCATAGTGGCTGGTTGGAGGCTCTGATAGGTGGAGTCTGGACCTGTGGTGTGTGGACCTCCACGCTGCTGTCTCTTACTGGAAGGAGACGAGAGCACAAGCAGTATGACAGTAGAGTAGAAAGAGAGGCACTATTCAACCAATACAACAATAATCAATAAAATTGTGATTATGCTGTCATACTTATGAGGTTGTGCTGTAGATGGTGTCATGACATCATATGTATCCTGATTCAAAGTGGCTAGTTGGAGACTCTGATAGGTGGAGTCTGGACCTGTGGTCTGACAAATATAGAGGAAGGAACAGGGAATGTTTCATTGGTCAAGTACATTTGCACACACCCTGAATATGTCCTCCTCTACATTTAAGCATCCTAACTGTCAGCAGTGAGAAGCTATTGAACAGTGTCCTAGGAACAGTTAGGAGGTACTGAAGCACACAACTCATGGCTGTAGGGAGGCCTACAGGCTACAGTAGGCCTACAGTAGGAATTGAACTGCATTGCTATTATCAGATTATGCCCCCTGGTGGAAATTTGGATTCTGAGTGCAACTTTGTAGTTTAAAGGTTGCGTAAGTGTTTTTGATTTGTCTTCAAAGCTTTATATTATGATAGTAATCATTGAGAGAACCCCCGATTCTCTCAGAAAATACATTTTCAGATAGGTTGACAATTTTATCCAATCAGGAGAGAGTACCCATTTATCAGCTTCAATTTTATAGTGTTCCAGTTCCAATTGTGTCTGCTCATGATTTATTTACCACTTCAAATTTCACTCCTGTATTCTGTACGAGTTCTCTGTCCTGATTGAGTAAAATTGGTATCCCGACCTGGGATATATAGAGCTGGAGAACAGGGAGATAGGGAGACCCAGTTATATAACAAACAAACACTATATAGCAATGATTACTATCAGAATATAGAGCTATGGTATTTAAAACTTATTCAAACAAAAACAAAAACAAATAGAAAAAGTGCTCCTCGGAGCACAGGTCTCTGCCAGTTCTAGTAGGTTAGTGTAGGACAGAAAGTTCGGAATGTGAAAAATCGGACGGATCGGATCTAAAGAGATAATATGTACCAATGTGCGTGATGTTTGGACAACATTTGTAGGAGTAATATAAAGAAAATAGTTTTGCCAAAAATTGGCCTCCTGGTGGCGTTATTATAGGGCACTGTTGTTCCTCAACGTAGTGCGAACGTGCAAAGTTTCACCGCAATCGGACGCTGCATTCAGGATTTGTGGCATTTTTTCAAAACGGGCCATTCCTGCAAACTTTAGATGTCAATCTTAGCCAATCAGGATGGAATATGAAAAATCAAACAGGTCCGTCTTCCGATCACATGACTATAGAGATCATGTGTACCGATTTGCGTGAAATTTGGATAAAATCTGAAGGAGCAAAAATGTGTTTTACATAAGTCGGCCTCCTGGTGGCGCTATGAAAGGTAGATGTGAAGAATGTAGGGCAAAGTTTTTTCCTTGGCCTCTAGGGAGTGCACTTACAAAGTTTTACACAGATCGGTGCAATTGTAGGTAAATACACAAATCGGCCTGTTATAGTGCCACCATGGGGCTAATTTGAAAATGTGGCATTTGTTCCTCTGCGTAGTGGGAATGTGCGTGCAAAATTTCAAGAGGCATTTTGTTCCAAACGGAGCACTCCTGCAAACTTTGGAAGCCATTTTTAGCCAATCAGGATGCAATATGAGAAATCTGAAAGACCCGTTTCGTTTAATGACTATAGAGATACTATGTACCGATTTGCGTGACGTTTGGACAAAATCTGTAGGAGTAATTTCAAAAAATTTGTTTTGCAAAAAAAAGCCTCATGGTGGCGCTATAACAGGCCCATGTGAATAATTTGGGGCAGAGGTTCTGAATTGGCATCCAGGGAGTGTGTGTGCACAGTTTCACTGCGATCAAGCCAACGGTCAGACGGACACACGCACACACGGACGGACACACACACACACACACACGGACACACACATGGACGGACGGACGGACGGACGGGGTGCAAAACATACTCTCTCGCCATGCTTTTCGGCCTGGCGGAGACAATAACTAAAGTAAAACTAGAAAAAGTGCTCCTCGGAGCACAGGTCTCCGCCAGGTCAGGTAGGTTATTGGGCCTCCTGGTGGCGCTATAACAGGCCAATGTGAAAAGGGTGCCATTTATTCTTAGGTCGTTCACGGCAATCGGACACTGCATTCATGATTTGAGGCATTTTGTTCCAAAAATGTGTTTAGCTAAATTAGACCTGCTGGTGGCGCTATAACAGGCCAATGTGAAAAAGGGTGGCATTTCTTCCTTGGCCTAGTGGGAATGTGTTCATGATTTGAGGCATTTTGTTCAAAACGGATCAATCCTGCAAATTTTGGAAGCAAACCTTAGCCAATGAGGATGGAATATGGGAAATCGGACAGATCCGTGTTGATCACATGACTATAGAGATACTGTGTACCGATTTGCATGACGTTTGGATAAAATCTGTAGGAGTAATGTAAAAAAATCACACCCAGTGTGAAGTGGGCGGTTTGGTCATTAATGTCATCATGTGTCTCACTAGCCAATCACAGTGCTGAATAGAGTCAGCCAATAGAGTCAGCCAATCACAGTACAGCTAGGGGTGTACTAATGGGCCAATCACAGTGCAGGAAACTAGTGGGAAGGGGTGTCCCAACCCCACTTATAGGGGCGGCTACACCGCCCAAAAATGGGTTTTGCACAAATCGGCCTCCAGGTGGCGCTATAACAGGCCCATGTGAAATATTTGAGGCAGAGGTTCTGAATTGGCATCCAGGGAGTGTGTGTGCACAGTTTCGCAGCAACCGGGCCAACGGTGCCAGAGATTAGCTGCTAACACACAGACAGGACACACGGACGGACGGACGGACGGACGGACGGACGGACGGACGGACGGACGGAGGGTAAAACATACTCTCTCGCCATGCCGAAACAATAACTGTTAATGTAATACCATATGTAAGTAAAATATTTTTGCTTGCAATATCACATGTTAATATGATATTTGATACACCTGCATTCATTTTAGTCCATATTATATGCTTATGATAAGACTATAGGCTAAGCGTTAATAATAGCATTGTAAACATGTTTATTGTGAGATCATAAGACATTTATAAGTGCTTATAAGAAACTAGTTAACCGTTTATAGACTGCTTAAGAAGATCAATTGCCGTCGTATACATTTCTTAAAGTTGTTTCTAATTACAAACTCCTATTAAGTCTACGGTGTGGCTCTGCAGGAGACTGGCTGTCTATAAGAGGGTTGGTCTGTGTGTCTGGAGCTTGCAAACCACTGGACTGAATCAGCACCACATTTCTTGTGCACAACGCCAGTAGGCCACAAAAGTACTTTCCCTATTATTTTCGCATTATGTTGAGATCCACATGATTAGATTTTAATCAATTGATTGATTAATTAATTAATTAGCATTATTAATTTATTTACATCTGGATCCACCAATCCCTCGCTGCCAAACATTATTTGGTAAAATGAATTAATGAATAAATATCACTAACTTATAGTTGTTAAAAAGACAACTATTAAAGCTCCAGTCCTGGATTTCCACCTGTTCAAACTACAGCAAATAAGACAGAGCATAATGCCAAGTTTCTGTAGGCTAGTTGGTCTCAGTTAACTGGCGGATAACGTGAACATGAATATTTATAAGTATGTTTTTCGGATGTGATTAACCACTTGTACCACTATTTGAAAATAGCTGTTGCATTACGTTATGCTGTGAGCTCGTAGCCTAGATAAGCTATTTTCAAAAAACATTTAACTTTTTTTTTAAATAGCAGATTTTCCAAACATATTTGGAAACTAGAAAACATATCTAATGTGTGATATGAAGGTAGGCCCAAAATAGTCTTGGATAATATGAAAATGTGCTCAAATTACCTGAGAGGAAGATAGGTCTGTATTCCCTGTAAATTGAGATGAAGAATTACATTTTTGCACCTGCTCTTCTGGACTACACATTTATTTTAGTTTTCACCACAGAAGTTGTGGTTGTGATACTGATGCTGTGACATACGGCACATACTGTAGAGTACAGCACAGATACAGTAAATGGGCTGTTCAATATTTATGTTTGACAATCATTCTACCCTTGACCAAAACAGCAGCAGTAAAGATACATAATATTTACTGTGAAATATTCATACTGTGTACAAATTTAGATTTAAATTATACACAAAACATGATCAATAATAAAATGTTATTATCATCGTCATCATACAACCCATTGCCAAGTATTTCATTAAAATTACATTTAAGTTTAAACAGTATTGTATTTCTCTTCTTCAACTGAAAGGCAGTAGCAGGTGTTTACATACTATTGCAAAATGCATGATGGATTGATATGTTGGATACAACCGGATATATATTGAACTGATTCATTAAGTCTTGATTCAAATGTTCAAAAATATGATGTACATAATGCATGCATGCTAGTGAGCAATAAAATATCAGAATGCAGTTTGATGTGACATTCTCTTCAATACACAGACAGAAAGAAAGAATGGAACAGATTTGTGCCACTAATTTTCTGTTTAACCATTTTATACCATTAAAACATAATAAATATAGCCCCTTGTAATGGGCCTTTTTTCTGCCACGACTAAACTTTGGAACTAGAATGGCAAAACCAGATATTGTAGTCATTAACCACAATTAACCCTATTGCGTCTCTAACCTGGGACGAACATTCAGCTTAAATCTGCAAGCTCACAACGCATTGCAACACGTAGTGAGCTTGTAGATCTGCTATTTTCGCCCCAAGAGATGTGATATAGAGGGAATAAAGCAGCCGACCAAGTAGAGCCCTATAGGGTTTGGTCAACTAAGTATAGGCCTATACGGCTTAGAGGTTAAGATAAGAGGTCGTAAAAGTTCACACTCTACATTCATTAGAAAGTGTCCATACCTTTGTGATTTTTGCTCCATGACTTCCAAAGAGCCCATGCAAGTAGAAGGGTGGACATCACAAGAAGTACATTTGAAACCACCAACACAGCGACAGTTGTATTCACATGATCCTCATGTACTGAAATTAAGGTGGGTTAATTATTAGTCCACATTCACCACTTCAGATGAGAACAAGAAGCATTGTTTTCACACTAACACTCCAAGGAAAGGCATAGTAACATATACAAAAATTAGCCTGCTGTAATTCCATAATTTTAAATCTATAAATGCTATTCCATGAATGTGCAATTACCTTGATTAATATTCAGCGTTGTTCCATTTCCAAAGAACATTTCCCCACAAAGCGTCACACCACAAATATAAGCTCCATCATCTGCAACAGTGACGTTCCTCTTGGTGAGTTCGTAGACACAGCTCTGTGTAGACTGTCCAGATGTAGGAGTCTTCTTGCAGACTTCAGTCTTACTATGGGTGTAAATGACTCCAGGTTGAGATTCTGTGGAGCTTCTGAACCAGAAGACACTGTGTTCTCCATCACAGATCTCAGTGTGGACGGTACGGTTCAGAGTCACAGAGTCTCCTTGCTCGACTGACTCGGACACTGGCTGATGGAGGACAGCTCGAACGTTGGACCATGAACCTTTTACACTGAGAATAGCCCCGTCTGGAAATATGATAGGAGCATAGGAACGGATGCTCACACAGTAGTATGTACCTGAGTCTGAAGGATATAAAATTGAGATATGCAAATGATTTGTGCCCTTTACTGCAGTGTTCAGTGAGAAGCGTTCATTGTCCTTGAATTCATCATGTAGATTGTCATTTTCATTGTACTTATAGATGGTAGACAAAAGCTGTGGTTTCTGTCCCAGTGTTTGCTTGTACCAACGAAGGATTGGTGCTCTACTAGTACCATTCCCATAGAAGCAGTGCAAAGTTACATTGTGCCCAATGTTAGCTGTTATAAGTCCACTATCTTGATGGAAAGCCGAGGCTTGTTTCAGATCACCTGCTGTAAAACAGAGAGATTTAGCATTTATCCTATTATCATATGGCATATACTGTATTGTGTAGTATATGTTTAATTGTAAAATACATGAAAAGGGCATTATTCAGATTTGTATAAGTGATTAAACACAAAATAGTTACACAAAAGGCCCAACTTACCAGTTTTCCCAAAGAACAGAAATACAACACACAGTGTGAACTTCGGAGCTGTCATCTTGTTCAAATGTCTGCATAGAATGGAAAGAATTTCATACATACTCCTCTGTTCAGAGATGAGGGCGACTTTGATTGGCCAACCAGATCTTGCTTGAATTTTGGTAAATGCCTTATTTGGGTAAAACGGACCACCTGTTTCATTGCATCCTATATGATGTTGCTACATAGTTGGAAGTATTGGTTTGTTGACTTTATATATACAGTATAAGACCTGTCATCCTGCAAAAACAATATCATGCCAAAAAATCTTTAGGATCACAGGAAAAAAAAACGTTTCTTCAGTTCAGTACAGTGAAGGGTCTTGAATTGTAATTAAGATAGTCAGTAAGTTAGCCTACTAACAACCAGGTTGCTAATAGCATACAGTGGTGGAAGAAGTACTCACATTTTGTACTTACTGTAAGTAAAAGTGCCAATACCACAATGTAGAAAACTCTGTTTCAAGTACTTTCCAAGTTCAAGGTATTCAAAATGTACTTGGGTAAAAGTATTCGCATTAAAATATAGTACTGAAAGTACTGAAAGTAAAAGTACTAATTTTGCAGATAGCTTTCAAATAGCTTAAGTATGCATAAGGCTAAAGTGGTTAAAGGAGGAGTTCACCCAAAAAATGACTTATTTTCTATCAATTGCACACCCTATGAAGCCTTGAATCCATGGATTCTTTTTTGTTTTTGTCGCATTCCTAAGCTAATAATTCCCGTCTCCTACCGGCTAATGTATCCGGTAGGAGACACAAAGTAGATTATTTGTGTCTCCTACCGGAAATACACACGGTCATCAAATTATTGTCTTATATACCACAAAAACAAAAATAAATCCATGAAATCAAGGCTTCATGGAGTGTGTAATTGATAGAAAATAAGTAATTTTTTGGGTGAACTTCTCCTTTAATGTACAGTATGTTTTGTAATAATAATCAAAATCTACAAAGTAACTAGTAACTACAGATTTCAAATAATTGTAGTGGAGTAAGAGAACAATATTTTCCTCTGAGATGTAGTGGAGTAGAAGTAAAAGTACTGAAAACTGTAAAGTAACTCCAGTAAAGTAAAAGTGCCTCAAAATTGTACTTAAGTACAGCATGGAGTAAATGTATTTAGTTACTTTACACTACTGCACTGTACAGTAGAGGAAAATCCACATAAACTTCAAATTCAATGAAGTTCTGTTGACCTTAGACTGTACAGTTTGTGTATTATATTACCAATCTTTTAAAATACTATATTCCAAAAAAACAATATACAGTTTAACACCAAAGGGTGACAATAAATGGTCTCATACCGCATGTATTGTGGGTTGTCACTGATTTTGCCGGATGAGCTATGTTATCAGACAAAAGTGCTGTTTATGGAAGTTATAAAGGTCTTCAAAGGCCTGAGCTTCTTGTGTGTGTGAAAGTATACATGATTCTGCAACCACAAAGTCTGCTGCAATGAAAGAGATACAAAGCCTAATAAAGAATATGAAGAAAGATCCGTAGGACCTGATGAAGCCCCCTTAATTAAACATTGGTTTATGTTAAAATAATGATTGGGACTGTGCAATATTGTGTGCATTCATATTTTGCCACTTTTAAACTTGAATTCATTCATCTTTTCTACATCCATAGACCACTGTGCAGTAATACATACAGTTTATTGCCTGGTCTGATATTCAGTGTCTGACATACTGCAATTATTAGTGGTACTTTAGGCCACCTTCTTCTATATGGTCAGTGACCTGTAGAATGACTAAATAAATAAACCTCACGAATGTGAAAATCACATTTCATCTTGTGAACTTCTATTGCCTCTGCTACACTGCACGAGGCTGCAAGATGCTGTACGTGACCTTGAGGTTGCAGACCAATCTTTCTGTCCTCGCTTCTCATTAGTTTCCACCAGCGGAAACTAAACAACTGTAGCCTAACCACACAGAAGTGAGAAAGATCACTTTCAGCTGAGACTTGGTTGAGCTTGAAAGGTGCAAACTGCATCAACATTTATGATCAAGAGAAAGTATTTATAGACACCAAGAGCAGAGACACTGTGGTCATCTTGGTTCAGATGGAACACCAAGGTAAGCAAGCTTGTCTTGTTACTTTTTTATTTCCTTCTCGCTGTTGCAGATAAGCACAGGGGCCATTTTTCATTCAAGATGTAACAGAAGATGTTACAGGCGGCCACAATCAACAGTCTTGCTCCATTTCCAAACAGTACGTCACCACATGAGGCATCAGCACAGTAGCAGGTCCCAGCACCTGTCAGGACAAGGTTCTGCACAGGGAGACTATAGACAAAGCTTTGAATGGGGATTGTACTTCATAAATCTCTTGGCTGACATAGAAATAAACAAGTCCCAGTTGTGATTCATCATGTCTAAACCACTCTAGTCTATAGAGACTTCTCCATCATAGGTTTCAGTGTGTACTGTATACAGTTCTGTCTCTGGACTGAGTCTGCTGGGTAATATCTTGGATCTTGGAATGCCTTCCCTGGACATCTCTTTAACGAAATGCAACCACACTGAGGTCTGTCATCCCACAGAAAATATGCACCTGCATCTGACAGGTGTATGTCATTGATTGTGATTTATGTCTCCTACATTCTATCCATGCAGATACATTTTTATTCTGTTACTCTTAATCAAATATGATTTACCCGTACTTCATAACAGTAGTAGATATAAGCTGAGGTTTATTAAAAAGGCTGCTGGTTCCACAATAGCAGCAGTGAAGCGTTATCTTGGTAGAAGCATTTCAAAGTCAATGACTCCCCAACCTCTATTGTCATGACTCCACTGTTCTGATGTAGGACTGAAGACCAGCTGATAGCAACTGGAACACATGCTGGATGAGGATAACAGTAGGTACATAATATGACTAGTTCAAGTAAAGACAGTTGAGAGAATGTGTCATTGTTCATCAAACACATATTCAGGTTTTCTACCATACTGCAAATTCCACATCATTCCTATTTGCCAATACATATAAAACACACAATCTTTTGTCTTTAGCGGAAATACTTTAAGCTTTTTTTAAGACACCTAAATGTTCATGATTGGCTGAGCTCCTCTTAAATCTTAATTCAATCTGGGAGTTCTTTGCACACCAGAAAAAGGTAAAAAAAAGGGATTAGTATACTGTGATCTGAGATCTAATGTTTGTACGTACATTATAATAGGACAGAAGATGTCCAGTAGAGATGCCTGTAGTATCAACAATGACCTTATTGTTAGTTGCCTATATGGCAGAAGAACATATATTGAAGTCTATTTCTTTGAAAAGAGCTTTGAATGTAATCCAAAATCATGACAACAATATTTTTTATTTTTTATTCTTTTTTGTATTATTCTTTCATCTTAAGAATTAGGATTAGGATTTATTGGATTGCATGTCTGATTTAGTAAATTACCAATGGTCAGTTTGTGTAGTGATTTGTCATTGTTGAACTGATTGAATGGAATGCTCATTTTCATAATCGCAATTGCTTTTCATCCATCTGAAAATCATGGGGGTTGGGGTTGGGTTTTAATACCAAGAAGAGTTGTAAAGATCATAGAGTAAAATAGTTGAAAAGGCCTGTTGAAAAGGTAAAGCTATTTTGGATGCAAATATAATTTGTATAATAGTGGCATTATAAAGCATTATGAAACAACTGAAATTAAGTAATATTAAAAGATTCAGCAAGCTAGTGAGAGACCAATCATAATGGTGTATTTTTTTATCTTTCCACAAGTTGTAGGTCTACTTTCTGATTATATAGCTAATGGTTAAGGTGAGTACAGTTACAGTACAGTATGTCTATTTTCTGGTCATGTAGATGATGGTTAGGCTTAGAAATTCTAATTAAGGTACTTTTTATCACAAGGTGAAGCTATACTGTACAGTATAAGCAGAGTGAGTTAAGACAAAATATTATTAATTCAAGTATTATTAATGATTTATTGATAATAAGAAATAGCATAATGCAATAAAGATGGTCAAATAAAGATAACAGAATAGAATAGTTGTTACTGTACCTACAGTATTTTGGATGCAAATGCAAAAAATGCAATTATTATAACAGTGGCATTATAAAGCATTATAAAATAACTGAAATGTAAGATTCAGCAAGCTAAACTTGTGACAGACAAATCATGATGGTGTGTTTTTATCTTTCCACAAGTTGACAAGTGAATGTATATTTTCTGGTCATGTAGATGATGGTTAAGATGAGGAGGCAGCAGAGCACAACTCCAGTTCTGATGATGGAGAGAAACACCAGGATCCTAATCTGGTTACGACATTCATCTTCCCCAACGTTCAGCCTGGCTTCGTAACCTATGAAAACAATATACTGTAATGTTATCATTTTAATCCATCATCTAAATGCTATTCCTTGTATGTGCAATTACCTTGGGACTTACGTTTAATATTCAGCATGGTTCCATTTCCAAAAAACATTTCCCCGCAAAGGGTCACACCACAAATGTAAGCTCCATCATCTGCATCAGTGACGTTCCTCTTGGTGAGTTCGTAGACACAGCTCTGTGTAGACTGTCCAGATGTTTTAGTCTTCTCGCAGACTTCAGTCTTACTATGGGTGTAAATGACTCCAGGTTGAGATTCTGTGGAGCTTCTGAACCAGTAGACACTGTGTTCTCCATCACAGATCTCAGTGTGGACGGTACAGTTCAGAGTCACAGAGTCTCCTTGCTCGACTGACTCGGACACTGGCTGATGGATGACAGCTCGAACGTTGGACCATGAACCTTTTACACTGAGAATAGCCCCGTCTGAAAATGTGATAGGTTCGTAGTAGCGGATGCTCACACAGTAGTATGTACCTGAGTCTGAAGGACGTAAAATTGAGATCTGCAAATGATTTGTGCCCTTTACTGCAGTGTGCAGTGACAAGCGTGGATTGTCCTTGAATTCACCATGAAGATCGACATTTTTATTTAACTTATAGAAGGTAGACACAAGCTGTGGTTTCTGTCCCAGTGTTTGCTTGTACCAATTAAGGATTGGTGCACTACCAGTACTATTCCCATAGAAGCAGTGCAAAGTTACATTGTATCCAATGTTAGCTGATATAAATCCACTATCTTGATGGAAGGCCGGGGCTTGTTTCAGATTCCCTGCTGTAAAACAGAGAGATTTAGCATTTATCCTGTACAGTATATGGATTACATTGTGTTGTAAATGTTTTATTGTAAAATTCATGAAAATTGCATTATTCAGAGCTCAATTCAATCTTTGTTAGCAGACTTAGGTCCATAGAAATACGTACAAAGAATAAACATAAAAGAAACACGACAGGCAATAAAATCATTAAAAATGTAAAATAGATATATAACTTAACCCACAGGCAGAACACACAGGCATTTTAGCCAGTTCACCCTTAGTCTGGATGTATAGCGTGAACAGCTCACTATGGGGCTTCAGAGCGCCACAATGATGCTGTTTGCAGATACATCCAGCCGTTGCATGAACTTGAACATTACATTTCTTAGAAGTGCTTTAAAAGTCCTCACTCCAGCAGTGACAAACATCTGACTAGCAATGATTTCCATTAAACACAAAATGGTTGCACAAAAGGCAAAACTTACCCATTTCCCCAAAGAACAGAAATACAACACACAGTGTGAACTTCGGAGCTGTCATCTTGTTCAAATGTCTACATAGAATGAAAAGAAATTCATTCATACTCCTCTGTTCAGAGATGAGGGCGACGTTGATTGGCTAACCAGATCTTGGTTGAGTTTGGGCAAATGCCTTATTTGGGTAAAACGGACCACCTGTTTCACTATGATGTTGCTTGCAAACATAGTTGTGGAAGTATTGGTTTGTGGAGTTAGTTGACTTTAGATATACAGTATAAGACCTGGTATACTGCAAAAAAAGGAAAAAAATAAAGATATCATGCCAAAAAATCCTTAGGATCACAGAAAAAATATACACATTTCTTCACTTCAGCTACAGTGAAGGGTCTTGTTAATTGTAATTCAGATAGTCAGTGAGTTAGCCTACAATTACAACTTGCCGATTGACACATTAAGACCTGAGGCCGATTCTACAAATGCCTTCTTAAATCAGTATTTCTCAAACAACTCTCCATCTGAAAATGTTTTGTGCCAGGACCCCCACCCCACCCCCCAGAAGAGAATATTTGTGTTAAAAATTTCAAAATTATAACATAACATAAACATAAAAAAACTGTAACACTGTAAAATATTTAATGAGGAAAATTCACATAAACTGAAAATAAAATAAATAAAATAAAATGTTCAAATTCATGTGCTGTTCTGTTGTGGGGTGACAATAAATACGGCATGTATTGTGGGTTGTCACAGAGTTTTCCGGATGAGCTATGCTATCAGACAAAAGTGCTGTTTATGGCAGATATAAAGGTCTTCAATGGCCTGAGCTTCTTGTGTGTGAAATCACAAAGCCTGATGCCATGAAAGAGATACAAAGCAAGAAGATAAAGAAAGATCCAAAGGACCTGATGAAGCCTCCTGGATGAAACATTGGTTGATGGGGAAAATAAAGATTAGGACTGTGCAATATAGTGTTTGTGTGCATTCATAGTTTATTGTTTTAAACTTAAGTTTATTAATCTTTTCTACATCCATAGACCACTGTAATACTTACAGTTTCTTTTTGCCTGGTCTGATATTCAGTGTCTGACATACTGCAATATGTGCATGCTCAGTGACCTGTAGAATGCAATCAACCTCAAAAAGGTGAAAATCACATTTCATCTTATGAACTTCCATTGCCTCTGCTACACTGTATGATGCTGCAAGATGCTGTTCGTGACCTTGAGGTTGCAGACCAGTCTTCCTGTCCTCGCTTCACATAAGTTTCCACCAGTGGAAACTAAACAACTGTAACCCCACAGGAGTGAGACTTTTCAGCTGAGACTTGGTTGAGCTTGAAAGGTGCAAACTGCATCAACATTTATGATCAAGAGAAAGTATTTATAGACACATGAGAGATGGTTATTTCCTTGACCATGCTGTATCTGTGTGGCATAATAACTGGTATGATTCAGTTATGTTCTGACTGCATGAAAAAGTCACATACTGACTGACTGACATATAGATGGACCAAACAACCAAACTCACACAAAGTAGGGCTAAAGTAATATGCAACTTGTAAAATTAATGTGAAGATTTTTTTTTTAAATCTTTGAACTCTCACTTTTGTCTGCACAAAATAAAATGTTTTCCTGTTCACGTTGTAGATGATGTAATCCAAGACAAAGATGGAGATCAAGGAAACTGCCAATGCTGCACCCATCCCATACACCAAGAGTAGAGACTGTGATCAACTCTAGTGAGAGAAAGATATAAGGGGAGAGAGAGAGAGAAAGAGAGAGAGAGAGAGAGAGAGAGAGAGAGAGAGAGAGAGAGAGAGAGAGAGAGAGAGAGAGAGAGAGAGAGAGAGAAGAGAGAGGGAGAGAGGGAGAGAGAGCGAGAGAGAGAGAGAGAGAGAGAGAGAGAGAGAGACAGACACACAGAGACAGAGAGACAGAGAGGGGAAGGGAGGGACAGACAACATTACAACCAACATTACGTGCGTGTATGCGTGCGTGCATGCGTGCGTGTATAGTAGAGCAGTGAACTACAAGCACTGACAATGAAAAAGAGCCATTGTTAATCACTACAATTATACACAGAATTAAACTACTGAAGTTGACAATTGCAATTTCAGGAGTTAAGACCACCCAAAATCACCACTGCATGTACGGTATAATTATGTACATTAGCACATACGTATGACTCACATCATTGTTATGCTCACACTTCACTTGAAGAGCATACTTAAATGATGTACAGTCGAATGTTCATATTTTATGTTATTATTCCACCTACTGTACGTATGTCTCTTTGCATGTCATTGTTAATATGCAATAATGTAGATCTGTACACAGTACACCTATGGCACTGTCATGTGACCTAAATACTTTTCCGTGTGACTGGTCTCTGCGAACATTCTTTAAAAGCGTTGTGGTGAGAGGTTTGAGGCTTGTCACAGATTACCAACAATGTTCACTTTAAGATCTATTTCCTGTGAACTGTGAAGTGACAGTAGGATGGCCTAATGTCATAATGGTTCTCAGATTTAAGTTACTCAAAAATATAAACTGTGATTCACCTTTCTCCTTTAAAGAGAATAACGAGAGTACCACCATTACATCAGAGTTGTATTCTGTATAAGCTTCATACACACAAAGCCCCATTTCTAACATGAACAGGAAACGGACACATTTCTCACCGAAGATATAAAAAGACAAAGGCGAGTGGACACTTACTTTGATATGAGTCACAGAAAAGTAAAAGTCAAGAGACACCAGTTTATAATCTCTCTTATAATAACATTTTCTTTGCACTCACTTTGCAGCCTCTCAATCTAGCCTGGCATGGCCCGACAAATCACATCTGCTAATAAATTAGCTCTGGTAGATTTGTCTGGTTTCCAGGCAACTCAATCTGCAAATAATATATTATGATCAGAGTTTGAAACCTATGAATTATTTCTTTCAGGAGGGAGCTTGATGTTGTGTTGAAACCCCATTATAACATCATATCACTTGTATGAACAGCTAATGAGAATACTGTCAATTGTTATTATTTGAGCTCTAGGTTGTTAAATGTACAGTACTGCGCATATAGGCCTACCACATTATCAAAATGCTGGGTGTACAAGAGTCTGACAAGAGTAGGTAACAGTGATAAGGCACCCTCTCTGAGGTTGTAGCGACCGCTAGAAACTTGATCAGGCACCCTCAGAGATGTAGCAACCACCAAGAACTTTCCACACTGTCTTAATACCAAGAAGAGGCTTATTACACAGGAAACGTGGTCTGCTGTTACGTCACACCCCATACTGTTCTTCTCGCACATCTCAGTGCAAAAGAAATTCAATCTAAACTAAAGTAAATGAACCTTTCAAAAAACAATGATTCAGTGTCATGAACAGATAAAATACAGAACGAGTCATTTATTTGCAACTTTATGATAATTAGAAATATAATTGTGGTCAAATAAAGATAATATAGAATAGAATAGTTCTATTTTATTATTAGAACTATTTATAGTAGATATTTTATATGCAAATATATTTTTTATAACAGTGGTATTATAAAGTATTATGAAACAACTGAAATTAAGTAATAGGAAAAGATTCAGCAAGCTAAACTAGTGAGAGACAAAATCATAATGGTGTGTTTTTATCTTTCCACACGTCGACATGATGACAAGTGTAGGTCTACTTTCTGCTTATTTAGCTCAGCGGTTCTCAACCTTTTCAGGCCGTGACCCTCCAAAATAATCACATTTGAACTAGGGACCCCCCACCCTGACAAGCACTTGGAATTGTAGGAGTTGAGGTATTACATTCAGTTTGACTCGGTTCTACACCACAGATACATATTGTGAAAATAGCAGATCTACAAGCTTGTAGATCGGCTATTTTCACATTGTTTGCCTTTTTCTTGTTATTTGAAAATTTGGCCAAAACTTTACCAGTTTTTATAGCATAGTTTGATGATTACATTTGATGCAGCAATGGTCTTTTTTTGGGGTATTAAAAAGGTCTTAAAAGTCCTTACATTTTCACTTTACTGTCATTTACTGTTTTTTTCTCTCTCCGCATAGTTTTTGTGAGGTTAGGTTAGGATTAGGGTTAGGTTTAGGCATATTTTTGTGAGGTTAGGGTTAGGTGTAGGTATGTTTTTGTGAGTTTAGGGTTAGAGTTTGGATTAGGCATAGTTTTGTCAACATGCGACTTCACCATGGCATCCCGTTACGTCAAAACGTAACTTTCAGGGCGTCCCATGATGTCAAAACTTAACGTTGCAGGTCTACTGACAGAGCGGCAAAATGTGACGCCTTGGGAGTGAGAACGGGTTTCCGACCCACATGATTATGCTTGATAATATTATAATTGTCCATATCCTTTATGTTGCCTACTTTTTCCTGCAGTAATGAAATCTAATCTGATCTAATTTTTGTTTTTGTGCCTTTAATATTGTTTACAAGATTTTGTCAATGATTATATTTGGTTCCATCTAACCCTGAAGCAGCATAATGGTTGCACTTGCACTAAATTGGAACGGTCTGAATCAACAGCGCAGCTTTGAGCCATCATGAAGCTGTACTCCAATAGTTTCACTTAGCCCTGGGGTAGTAAGACCCCTGTTAGACACAAGGCTTTACTCACAAGTTTTTTGCTGAAGTTGGGATATTTCAAACTTGCGTCATTCAGATCCTTCGCAAATCTTCCTAGAGTTCAGCTTAGCCTAGACTAGAGCTTAGAAATGCAAATGTGAAAAGTTCAAGTGGAGGCCCAATGTGGAAGGGAAGTAGTGATGCTGTGGGAAGTTTTGCAGTGCCACCAAATCACACAGCTTTAATGACATGTAACAACGATCCAGTGAGTAAAACCATTCTGTACTAATACCTCTTGTACATCTGCCTCTGCTCAACGCAGTAACAGGTCACCATGAAATTTGCATCTGTGTAGTGTAAAACAAATCTAAGAGAGCCAATCACAGTGCAAGGTCAGAACTATGACGGAACTGTGACATCATTGTCAATATAAGAGAGGGTATGTTCAAGAATTCAGTGTAGTTTGCAGAGTGTTTGTGCAGGAAATGCAATACTAAGATACAAAGCTAAAGGTATACATATAGCAACTCAAATTCCACAAACATGCAGATTTTTGTGAAGACCCTCACTGGCAAGACCATCACCCTGGAGGTTGAGCCAAGTGACAACATTGAGAATGTCAAAGCCAAGATCCAAGACAAGGAAGGCATTCCCCCTGACCAGCAGAGGCTGATCTTTGCTGGCAAGCAACTGGAAGATGGACGCACCCTTTCTGACTACAACATCCAGAAAGAATCCACCCTCCATCTTGTGCTGCGTCTGAGGGGAGGAATGCAGATCTTCGTCAAGACCCTCACTGGCAAGACCATCACCCTGGAGGTTGACCCAAGTGACAATATTGAGAATGTCAAAGCCAAGATCCAAGACAAGGAAGGCATTCCCCCTGACCAGCAGAGACTGATCTTTGCTGGCAAGCAACTGGAAGATGGGCGCACTCTCTCTGACTACAACATCCAGAAAGAATCCACCCTCCATCTTGTGCTGCGCTTGAGGGGAGGGCAGTAAATGATTCCATAATTCTTTACTTTTACCTTACATGGCTTACAAAGATTTAAAATTAGAGTTTATGTAATAATGCACATGACAGGGGGGCCTGGGGAAAGATGTCACAAC
Organism: Gymnoscopelus braueri; assembly: GCF_963280865.1. Lineage (NCBI taxonomy): Eukaryota > Metazoa > Chordata > Actinopteri > Myctophiformes > Myctophidae > Gymnoscopelus > Gymnoscopelus braueri. Next base: position 20,625,687 of record NC_137620.1, read on the forward strand.
CAACCTGATAATCAATTACAATAACTAAAGAAAAAATACCAAAAACAAATATTGTAAGTTTGGTACAGTTAAATTGGCAATATATGGGCAAATAAAATCTATAAAAAGAGGCGAGCGTGGCGTCTCACCAAGTAAGAGTTCATATCCCATGACGACATGCAATAATGTGCCTTGGGCAGATTCAAACCGTGGTCAGCTGCAGTCAGAAGGAGGGACCGGAGAATTTCTTTATATCTCTGCTGTCCGGCAGAAACCAAAATGTTCATTTTTCAGGAAATGAAAAAAAGTGGAGTTAGGAGGTTTTGTTCATCATTGATAAGAACAGCTGAATGGACGAGGTTGGAGGTCAAAAGGGGGTGGAGCCTGGAGTCAGCAAAACCAGCTAACTCCGGACTCCGGTGGACTTAGCTGGTTTAGCAGAAAGTTTGAGGATCCAATGGAGTTAGCTGGTTTTGTCAGAAGTGCTTTTTAAGGCTTTTCATTGGTTCAATATTTTTTTTACCAACACAGACGTAAAGGGTGTTCAATGGCCCTGATTTATGGAAAAAAAATCAAAAGCGTCAAAATTGAGTTTCTGCCGGACAGCAACGATGGTATGTGCTCTTACTTTGTGACCCACGAGGCGCCAAAAAAAGAAAGAATGCCTCTCAGAATCCAACCCTACATCCTCATTGTGAGAGGTGGAAGCAGGTAATGCTGACTAACAGGGCTCTGGTAAAACATGCATGGCTAATCACCTGTGCAGTGGAGATAAATGAAGATTACGTACTGTAGACATTTACAGGACTGGGTCTGATAACGTGTGACTCGGACTGCATCTGTCAGTCTATGATGATGTCAGTCATACATACATGTATGACATATCTATGATGTATTACTTCAAATTTGTGCAAGGTTTCAGCCCAATCCCAGACGCATTGAATTCCATTATTATGACTACAGAAAATATAAAACATGAAAAAAATGTGTGGCAATAAGTGTGCCTACTGGCTTTTGTAAATATCAACCAAATCAATCAATCAAAATATCAAAAATGTTCCCATTGCAATTTCCTCTCAAAATGGATTCAAACCTTTAACACTGAACTTCAGTGTGAGGACCGCTTGTCATGTTGCAGGTAGTACAAACGAAAAGCAAGAGATGAATGATGTGTGCTCACAATGTGTCACATCGTGATCCATTATGAGCTTGTAGACTTTCTATTTTCATTTTACAAATGAGCTTGTAGATCTGCTATTTTCGACACACGACACCGTCGTACGACCAAGTAGAAATCACGCTCAAGGACACCTGTTAAGGAAGACTTCAGTTTTTTTATAGACTAAATGAGAGTTAGCATTGTATCTGGATGAGATTCTAGAATGTTATACTAGATTATCTTCCTTTTCATAAAGACTCAAGTTTCTTCTTATCAATTTGTACTAAACTCTTTTCATGATTCTACTGTTGATCTCGCATTCTGTCACGGTGCGAGACAGGTGAAGACCCAGAACACCAGTTCCTGACAGCATTCAATGGTGACCCAGTGTCTCCCAGCTCTGCTGCTTGGAAACAACAGGCTGAGATAGATCAGCGAGATGCGACACGTCTAAAACAAACACAAAACGCTAACCTAGATTACATGCACCTTTATTTGTTGGTCATCATGCAGCAATTACAATACATTAAATGACTTGTTACACATATTAAAGAGCAGAACAAGGTTTACAAGTTGAACCATCATCTTCCCTGCCTCTAGTTCTACCACACTTCCTTCTGTTCCAGAAAACTTCTGACTTGCTCTCTGAGACAAGACTTCTGAGATTCACATCTCTTGTCTGTAAATCACGTGATTGATTCATCACGGGCATCCTCCCTCACATGTGAGGGCCAAGAATGGAACAAAAACATTTTCCAGGTTCCACCACAGTGCCACCGTGAAGCTGATATGCCAAGGCTAAACCACCTGTTTTGTTTGAATGATCAGATTGATGAACAGTATTGCAACAACTTTAGGCTCTGTCCGAGTCGTGGATACATAGACACTAGTCTCGTGAGCCAGACTGATGCCTCCCACAATTTTAAAATGCTTCCGTCATACAGTCTGGAGCACGGAAGCTCTGAAATTGATCAAGCGGTAATGCGGATGTGACGCCTCCTCCCTACTTCCGTTTCGTCATACAGTCGCTCAAATTTATCTGAATATAAATCAAAATCATATAAGCATATATCTTGCTACTTAGCAGAAATGGAAATGGAAAAAAAATGTAATGTACAGATATTTCAAGATATATGTTTGTGAACGGAAATGACGAACAGATGGCAGCTTCCTGTCTCGGATTTCGGGGGGTGTAGTTCCAGACTCTATATAGCATTTGGAGATTGTGAATAGTTGTCTGGCTACACGAGACTACAGTACATAGACACTGATCTCTGAAGACAGATTAAGAATCTTTGGGTACCCAGATTGCATTGACACAAGAAAGGCAACCCATGGGCAAAGGATATTGATCCGTTTTATTGTATATTATTGTATACATGACAAAGGTGAGAAAATAGAGTAATAGATATATTAGATATACTGTGATGTTATTTTATTATAAAAGGAGGCGAAGGAGAGATGGAGGATAATGAAAACATAAATGCATACTGGAGTAGTTGAACCTAAAGTGTGAGGGGAAATGAAGTGTTATGCACCTCTCTGTCAGGAAAGGAGGTGCCCGCTCGCTCTGTGTTAGTAAACGATGCATACTGTATGAGTGCCCTCGAAGTGCCCTTAAGTAAGACACTTTAACCCCCGACTGCACAAACTATTGTTAATCTGCAGCTAAAACAGCTAACACAAGATGGGCGTGGATTCTCCTCTCCATAGTTCTGATGGTGTTCCATACCGACGTCACTCCTGCTGAAGGTATCTGACATCAGAATAGGTTGCAGTGTCTCTGTTGGACTTCACTCTGTCCGTCCTGGAGGAGGCAGCAGGGCCTCTAGAAGTGAAAGTCACGGCTGCATAGCTGACATCCTCGCCATTCTGAGGCTGTAAGGGTGGAAACAGAAATACATTAAAAACTGCTTTAGTGCAAAAAGAACCATACCAGGGCCTATAGTCAATTTAGACAAAATCAAACCACAGAAAAATAACTAAAGTAAAATAACTGTTAGTGTAATACCATGTAAGTAAAATATGTTTGCTTACAATATCACATGTTAATATGATATTTGATACACCTGCATTCATTTCAGTCCATATTAGATGCTTATTATGTGTTAATAAGACTATATATAGGCTAAGCGTTAATAATAGCATTGTAAACATGTTTATTGTTAGATCATAAGACATTTATAAGTGCTTATAAGAAACTAGTTAACCGTTTATAGGCCGCTTAAGAAGATTAATTACCGTCGTATACGTTTCTTAAAGTTGTTTCTAATACTTTAGCATTACAAACTCCTATTAAGTCTACGGTGTGGCTCTGCAGGAGTCTGGTTGTCTATAAGAGGGTTGGTCTGTGTGTCTGGAGCTTGCAAACCACTGGACTGAATCAGCATCACATTTCTTGTGCACAACGCCAATGGGCCACATAAGTACTTTCACTATTATTTTCACATTATGTTGAGATTCACTTGATTAGATTCTAATTAATTGACTAATTAATTAATTAATTAATTAATTAATTAATTAATTAATTAATTAATTAATTAACGTTATTAATTCATTTACATCTGGATCCACCAATCCCTCGCTGCCAAACACTTTTTGGTAAAATGAATGAATGAATAAATATCACTAATTTATAGTTCCGCCTGTTCAAACTACAGCATAATGTCAAGTTTCTGTAGTTTCTGAAGTTGGTCTCAGTTAACTGGCGGATAACGTGAACATGAATATTTATTTAAGTATGTTTTTCGGATGTGATTAACCACTTGGACCACTATTTGAAAATAGCTGTTGCATCAGGTTATGTTGTGAGCTTGTAGCCTAGATAAGCTGTTTTCAAAAAACATTTAACTTTTTTTTTAAATAGAAGATTTTCCAATATTTGGAAATAAGATAAAAATGATATGCCTAAAATAGGGATGCTAGGGCGAATGTAGTTAAATTGGATACTATGATATCTAATGTGTGATATGAAGGTAGGCCCAAAATCTTGGATAATATGAAAATGTGCTCAAATTACCTGAGAGGAAGATAGGTCTGTATTCCCTGTAAATTGAGATAAAGAATTACATTTTTGCATCTGCTCTGGACTACTGATGCTGTGACACACGGCACATACTGTACAGTACAGCACAGATACAGTAAACGGGCTGTTCAATGTTTGACAATCATGCTACCCTTGACCAAAACAGCAGCAGTAAAGATACATAATATTTACTGTCAAATATTCATACTGTGTACACATTTTGACGGAATTGCAAAACCAGATATTGTAGTCATTAACCACAATGAACCCTAGATAGCGTCTCTAACCTGGGGCGAACATTCAGCTTAAATCTGCAAGCTCACAACGCATTGCAACTCTGCTATTTTCGCCCAAGAGATGTGATATCTTCCAACTAGATGGAAAAAAGCAGCCGACCAAGTAGAGCCCTATAGGGTTTGGTCAACTAAATATAGGCCTATACGGCTTAGAGGTTAAGATAAGAGGTCGTAAAAAGATCACACTCTACATTCATTAGAAAGTGTTCATACCTTTGTGATCTTTGCTCCATGACTTCCAAAGAGCCCATGCGAGTAGAAGCGTGGACATCCCGAGAAGTACGTTTGCAACTACCAACACAGCGACGGTATTATGATCCTCATGTACTGAAATTAAGGCGGGTTAATTATTAGTCCATATTCACCACTTCAGATGAGAACAAGAAGCATTGTTTTCACACTAACACTCCAAGGAAAGGCATAGTAACATATAGAAACATTTGCCTACTATTTCATCATTTTAAATCACTCATTAAAATGGTATTCCATGTATGTGCAATTACCTTGATTACGTTTAATATCCAGCGTTGTTCCATTTCCAAAGAACATTTCCCCGCAAAGGATCACACCACAAATGTAAGCTCCATCATCTGCAACAGTGACGTTCCTCTTGGTGAGTTCGTAGACACAGCTCTGTGTAGACTGTCCAGATGTATTAGTCTTCTCACAGACTTCAGTCTTACTATGGGTGTAAATGACTCCAGGTTGAGATTCTGTGGAGCTTCTGAACCAATAGACACTGTGTTCTCCATCACAGATCTCAGTGTGGACGGTACAGTTCAGAGTCACAGAGTCTCCTAGCTCGACTGACTCGGACACTGGCTGATGGATGACAGCTCGAACGTTGGACCATGAACCTTTTACACTGAGAATAGCCCCGTCTGAAAATGTGATAGCAGCATAGGAACGGATGCTCACACAGTAGTATGTACCCGAGTCTGAAGGATGTAAAATTGAGATCTGCAAATGATTTGTGCCCTTTACTGCAGTGTTCAGTGATAAGCGTGGATTGTCCTTGAATTCATCATGTAGATCGACATTTTGATTGTACTTATAGATGGTAGACACAAGCTGTGGTTTCTGTCCCAGTGTTTGCTTGTACCAACTAAACATTGATCCACCAGTACTATTCCCATAGAAGCAATGCAAAGTTACATTCTGCCCAATGTTAGCTGATCTAAATCCACTATCTTGATGGAAGGCAGAGGCTTGTTTCAGATTACCTGCTGTAAAAAAGAGAGATTTTGCATTTATCGTATTATCATATGGCATATATTGTGTTGTAAATGTTTAATTGTAAAATACATAAAAAAGGCATTATTCAGATCTGTGATGGCAATTAAACACAAAATGGTTACACAAAAGGCACAACTTACCTGAAAACAGAAATACAACACACAGTGTGAACGTCGGAGCTGTCATCTTGTTCAAATGTCTGCATAGAATGGAAAGAAATTCATACATACTTCTCTGTTCAGAGATGTGGGCGACTTTGATTGGCTAACCAGATCTTGGTTGAGTTTGGGCAAATGCCTTATTTGGGTAAAACGGACCACCTGTTTCACTATGATGTTGCTTGCAAACATAATTGTGGAAGTATTGGTTTGTGGAGTTAGTTGACTTTAGATTTACAGTATAAGACCTGGCATCCTGCAAGAAAAGGAAAAGAAGAATCATGGCATAAAATCATTAGGATCACAGAAAAAATACATATTTCTTCACTTCAGCTACAGTGAAGGGTCTTGTTAATTGTAATTCAGATAGTCAGTGAGTTAGCCTACAATTACAGAACTATATAAACCAGGTAGCTAATAGCATAATTTCATTCTCTCAAATGTTTGCCGATTAGCATATTAAGACCTGAGGCCGATTCTACAAATGCCTTCTTAAATCAGTAGTTCTCAAACATTTTCGTGCCAAGGACCCCCAAAATGACATGTATTTGGCCGCAAACTCCCCATCTGAGAATGTTTTGTGCCAGGCTAAAATCTAAAGATGCTTCCCCAGTTTTAATGGGTTAACTCAGGTGATTTGTTAACCCTGTACAACAAGTGGGGCTACACTGATGGAACAGTGTAAGACTAACACTGTAAAATATTTAATGAGATTCATGTGCTGTTCTGTTGACCTTAGACTGTACAGTTTATTTATTATGAACATTACCAATCTTTTACAATGCTATATTCTAGAAAACCAATCTATAGTATAACACCAAAGGGTGACAATAAATGGTCTCATACTGCATGTATTGTGGGTTGTCACAGATTTTTACGGATGAGCTATGCTATCGGACAAAAGTGCTGTTTATGGAAGATATAAAGGTCTTCAATGGCCTGAGCTTCTTTTGTGTGAAATCATAAAGCCTGATGCCATGAAAGAGATACAAAGCAAGAAGATGAAGAAAGATCCAAAGGACCTGATGAAGCCTCCTGGATGAAACATTGGTTTATGTTGTGGGAAAAAAATATTGGGACTGTGCAATATATTGTTTGTGTGCATTCATATTGTATTGTTTTAAACTTAAGTTCATTAATCTTTTCTACATCCCTAGACCACTGCAATACTTACAGTTTATTTTTGCCTGGTCTGATATTCAGTGTCTGACATAGCCTACTGCAGTAATTAGTGGTAGGCCACTTTCTTCTACATGGTCAGTGACCTGTAGAATGACTAAATAAATCAACCTCACAAATGTGAAAATCACATTTCATCTTATGAACTTCTGTTGCCTCTGCTACACTGTATGATGCTGCAAGATGCTGTACGTGACCTTGAGGTTGCAGACCAGTCTTCCTGTCCTCGCTTCACATAGGTTTCCAACAGTGGAAACTAAACAACTGTAACCACACAGGAGTGAGGCTTTTCAGCTTAGACTTGGTTGAGCTTGAAAGGTGCAAACTGCATCAACATTTATGATCAAGAGAAAGTATTTATAGGCACATGAGAGTCTACGGTTGTTATTTCCTTGACCATGCTGTATCTGTGTGGAATAATAACTGGTATGATTCAGTTATTTTCTGACTGCATGCAAAAGTCACATCAACAACCAAACTCACCATACATAGAGCCCCTCCGCTAGCAGGGCTAAAGTAATATGCAACTTGTAAGGTTAATGTGAAGATATATATTTTTTTTATCTTTGAACTCTCACTTTTGTCTGCACACAGGTCATGTTTTCCTGTTCATGTTTTAGATGATGTAATCCAAGACAAAGATGGAGATCAAGGAAACAGCCAATTCTGCACCCATCCCATGCACCAAGAGTAGAGACACTGTGGTCAACACTAGTGAGAGAAAGATATAAGGGGAGGGAGGGAGAGAGAGAGAGAGATAGAGACAGACAGACAGACAGACAGAGAGGGGAAGGGAGGGACAGACAACATTACGTGCGTACATGCGTGCGTGCGTGCGTGCGTGCGTGCGTGCGTGCGTGAGTGTATAGTAGAGCAGTGAATTACAAGCACTGACAATGAAAAAGAGCCATTGTTAATCACTACAATTATACACAGAATTAAACAATTGAAGTTGACAATTGCAAGTTCAGGAGTTAAGACCACCCAAAATAACCACTGCATATACGGTATAATTATGTACATTAGCACATACGTATGACTCACGTCTTTGTTTTGCTCAGACTTCACTTGAAGATCATACTTAAATGATGTACAGTCAAATGTTCATATTTATGTTATTATTCCACCTATGTCTCTGTGTAAAGTCATTGTTATTACAGTATGCAATAATGTAGATCTGTACACAGTACACCTATGGCACTGTCATGTGACCTAAATAGTTTTCCTTGTGACTGGTCTCTGCGTACATTCCTTAAAAGCGTTGTGGTGAGAGATTTGAGGCTTGTCACAGATTACCAACAATGTTCACTTTAAGATCTATTTCCTGTGCAGAGTGAACTGTGAAGTGACAGTAGGATGGCCTAATGTCATAATGGTTCTCAGATTTAAGTTACTCAAAAATATAAACTGTGATTCACCTTTCTCTTTTAAAGAGAATAACGAGAGTAACCACCATTACATCAGAGTTGTATTTTGCATTCTGCACTCACTTTGCAGCCTCTCAATCTATAGCCTGAATGGCCCGACAAATCACATCTGCTAGAGCTAATGAATTAGCTCTGGTAGATTTGTCTGGTTTCCCGGCAACTCAATCAGCAGATGTGTTTAATGATCAGAGTTTGAAACCTATGAATTATTTATATTTCTTTTAGGAGGGAGCTTGACGTTGTGTTGAAACCCCATAATAACATCATCACCTGTATGAACAGCTAATGAGAATACTGTCAGTTGTTCTTATTTGAGCACTAGGTTGTTAAATGTACTGCGCATATACCACATTATCAAAATGCTGGGTGTAGTCTGACAAGAGTGATGAGGCACCCTCTGAGGTGTAGTGATCGTTAGAAACCTGATCAGGCACCCTCAGAGATGTAGCGACCACCAAGAACTTTCCACACTGTCTTAATACCAAGAAGAGGCAGGAAATGTGGTCTGCTGTTACATCACACCCCATACTGTTCTTCTCACACATCTCAGTGCAAAAAAATGTAAATCTAAACTAAAGTAAATGAACCTTTCAAAAAACAATGATTCAGTGTCATGAACAGATGAAATACAGAATGAGTCATTTATTTGCAACTTTATGATAATTAGAAATATCATTGTACAATGCAGTCAGATGGTCAAATAAAGATAATATAGAATAGAATAGTTCTATTTTATTATTAGAACTATTTATAGTAGCTATTTTATATGCAAATATATGTTTTATAACAGTGGCATTATAAAGTATTATGAAACAACTGAAATTAAGTAATAGGAAAAGATTCAACAAGCTAAACTAGTGAGAGAAAAATCATAATGGTGTGTTTTTGTGTTCTTATCACATGTCGACATGATGACAAGTGTCTACTTTCTGCTTATAGCTCAGTGGTTCTCAACCATTTCAGGCCATGAGCCCCCAAAATAATCACATTTGAACTAGGGACCCCAAGCCGCCTGACAAGCATTTGGAATTGTAGGAGTTGGGGCATTACATTTAGTTTGACTCGGTTCTACACCAAAGATACATATTGTGAAAATAGCAGATCTACAAGCTTGTAGATCGGCTATTTTCACATTGTTTGCCTTTTTCTTGTTATTTGACAATTTGGCCAAAATGTTACCAGTTTTTATAACATAGTTTGTTTATTACATTTGATGCAGCAATGGTCTTTTTTTTAGGTATTAAAAACAAAAATGTGACGCCTTGGGAGTGAGAACGGGTTTCCGACCCACATGATTATGCTTGATAATATTATAATTGTCCATATCGATGGCCAAAATGCAAAACCTCCTATGTGCAAATTTCATGATTTTCGGATTTCACTGTGGATGAGGACTATAGGCTATGCTGCACATGCTCAGTCTGTCTGCAAGATAGTCCCGCCCCTCATTTTGCCAGAAAAAGTCATTTGACTAAAACCTCCTATCTTGTTCAGTGCCAATTAGTGCTAAAATGTTGAAGCGCAAAACCTCTTATCTGCACCAGAACTAGTTGAGCAGCAGACAGAGCTGAAACTTGGGAATTCTATGTTATGTAGACCGTCTAAATGTCTTTCAGTTTGTAGTCATCTATTATTTTCAAAATAAAAAAGTGTCTTCCCCCCTTACTAGTTAAGTATTTGTTAGTAACTCTGTCAAGTTAATTGCATTGCCTTGTTGATTGCTCATGATTAGTGTCAGGTGGTGACACTTTTATCACACCAAGAGTGTGAGTTGATAAAAAAGATTTAATGGTAATACTTGATACAGTACTGTAGAATGTCTTGATCTCAAAATGAGCATAAAAAAAGCATTATTTAACAAAAATAATGTTTGTTTGTAAGCCTAACTATTTCTAGGTAAAAACCTCCTATGTGCATCTATGTAGATAGGAGGTCATTTTTAGGTATAGATAGGAGGTTTTGGCATTGAACATTTTGAACTTGTGGTTAGAGGTTGTCATTGCTGCTTAAATGTGAACGTCATTGTCGTGATTTTGTATTAATTGCAGATCAAAATCACATGTGAACACCGTGGCAGCCAACAACCCTGTGAAAATATTGTGGTGTGTCGGTTGGGGGGTATGAGGGTATGGGGGTGGGATGGGGTTTGGAGTTATAGGGTGTGGGTGGTGGTTGGGGGGGTATGGGGTGGGGGGTGCATGAGGGTTTGGGTGGGTGGAGTTTGGGGGTTGTGGTGTGCTGGTTGGGGGCATGGGGACCGGGGGTTCTGGGAGTGGGGGTAATGGGTTGGGTGGGATTTGGGGTTATGAGGGTATGGGGTGGGATGGGGTTTTGAGTTATGGGGGTTGTGAGGTGTGGGCTGGCAGTTGGGGGGTATGGGGTTTGTGGGAGTGGGGGAGTATTGCAGGTGGTGGAGTTGGGGGGTAGAGGGTATGAGGGTGATTATGTTGAGGGGGGCATAGGCCAGTTAGGCCGGATCATATAGGATAGGGTCTTTGTGATGCGAAAGTGTGGTCTAGCCAACACCAATTCAGGACTCCTGAAGTGGGATGGGGTTTTGAGTTAGGGAGGTGGAGAGATGTGGGCTGGCAGTTGGAGGGGGGGGTTGTGGGAGTGGGGGAGTATTGCAGGTGGTGGAGTTGGGGGTAGAGGGTATGGGGGGGATTATGTTGAGGGGGGCATAGGCCAGTTAGGCCGGATCACACAGGATAGGGTCTTTGTGATGCGAAAGTGTGGTCTAGCCAACACCAACTCAGGACTCCTGAAGTGGGATGGGGTTTTGAGTTAGGGAGGTGGAGAGGTGTGGGCTGGCAGTTGGAGGGGGGGGTTGTGGGAGTGGGGGAGTATTGCAGGTGGTGGAGTTGGGGGTAGAGGGTATGGGGGGGATTATGTTGAGGGGGGCATGGGTCAGTTAGGCCGGATCATATAGAATAGGGTCTTTGCGATGCGATGTGTGAGTGTGGTCTAGCCAACACCAACTTGGGACTCCTGAATCGCTGCCCTCCACACTCTATAGTGTTAGTTTGCTTGCCACTAGTTATGGGTCCCTGACGCAGTGTCCTGTCTCATCCTTCTCTCTCTGACTTTGTCTGTGACCCATGGTAGGTTCCTGTAGAGGACCACATATCTGATGTGGTCCGTCCATGTGACTCCTAGTGCCATTCATAGCATTCTTGTGTAGACTCCATCCAAGGCCCTTTCCTGTTGTGCTGTGACGGTCCATGTCTCAGCCCCATACAGCAGTACTGACTCCACTGTAGCTATACGAACAGCCGCCTCTTGAGGTCTTCTCCCAAGTCTGATTTCCACACTCTCCTCATCCCATGCAAGGCATTCCAGTCAAGTTCCCCCCGGACCTTCAGGTCCTGTTCCATTGAAGCAGTCCAGGTCCAGGTTATTAGAAGTCCTGGACTGCCTCGAGTAGCTTGTCTCCATCATCTGAACCATCTTCTCAGGAACTCCATAGGCCCGGAGAATGTTCATCAGATTCCCCCGGTGGATGGTGCCAAAAGCCTTTTGGAAGTCATGAAGGTGATCACCACTGAAAGATTCCGCTCCTTACTCCTTCCAGTATCCTCCTCAGCACCAGTATCTGCCCGAGTTTCTCATTACAGGGTCTAAGATGGGTCTAAGACGGTTGAGGATCTTCCTGTTAGCCGTCTTGGCAACTTGTGAGTGTAATGCCTTGGTGAGTTCGCCTGACTTTGGTACTGGATCGATGATCATTTTGCTCCACAGCTTTGGCAGCTTGCTAGACGTGTGTGCTTGATAAAATCCAACACCACCTCATGGGCACATACATCAGAACCTCTGCTGTCACTCCATCTTCCCCGCAGCTCTTGCCTCACTTGATAGTAGCCTTGGCCCTCTGTTACTCATCCATGGTGAACCGACTGGTTTGGGAAGGTCATGGAAGACAGGAGCATCGGATCATCCTCTTCTTCGGTTGAAGGAGGATTTCCTAGGAGTGTTTTGAAGTGCTGGTACCATGTTTCAACTCGTTCCTCTGCGCTTTCTCCCCAGATCTTGGAAGTCTGAGAAGAGCTTCTGCCAGAAATGTCATTGATGAGCTTCCAGCTCTTGCCATGTTTCTGGTTAACATGCACCTCTTTAATGTCCCTGATCTTTTGGGTCAGCTCCCGTTGTTCCAGTTGCATACACTTGATATAGCTCCTCCTTCCTCCGCTTATATTCCTCCCTCAGACCCTCTCCTTTTTGGTCAGCGACAAAGTCCCTGTGTGCTGCTCTCATCTCCTCCCTGGCTGTGGTGATTCTAGGGTCAAGGCATCTGTCTTTCCTCCTTGCTTATAGGCTCTTTAGGACATTCAATGATCTTACATACTATTCCACTATCCACACCGGACACAAGGTTGGTGATCCAGTTGTATGAGTTAGGGGAGTTGGAGGGCATGAGGGTTTGGGTGGGTGGGGTCTGGGGGTGTGTTGTGCTGGTTGGGGGGAATGGGGGTTGTGGGAGTGGGGGGGTATTTCAGGTGGTGGAGTTGAGGGTATAGGGGGGATTATGTCGAGGGGTGCCTGGGCCAGTTGTTTTGTAGTCCACCTAATTGTTGTTGTTTTTGGAAAAAAGCGTATACAGTCTACTAACCATTTCATCCATTGAAAATGCGCTAGCGTATACCTACGACCACGCGCATCTCGTGCAGGGAATGATTATTGTATACCTCAGAAAACAAACCCAGACCACACCACTGATGCAACTGTTTGCAGCTGTAAATGTATGTATTTACAGCCTGTACTATTTATCATTATTTAGTTATGCAATCACTTAACAAAACAGTGCAAAAGCTCCTATCTGCAGAATTATCCAGGAAAAGTGGGGAAAAACCTCCTATCTGCATTTGCAATATGAGATCAGTGTAATTAACATATAATATTGTAATATAATCCAGAAATCCAGAAACGGTGAATTATGTGATGGGTATCATAAAAAAATAGCATTGTGCAAAAAAGATACAACATTTTGTAGTTTTCTTTTTCATTTTCCCAACAATGTTAATTTTTCAGATAGGAGGTTTTGCGTTTTGGCCATCGATATCCTTTATGTTGCCTACTTTTGCCTGCAGTAATGAAATCTAATCTAATTTTTGTGCCTTTAATATTGTTTACAAGATTTTGTCAATGATTATATTTGGTTCCATCTAACCCTGAAGCAGCATAATGGTTGCACTTGCACTAAATTGGAACGGTCTGAATCAACAGCCCAGCTTTGAGCCATCATGAAGCTGTACTCCAGCAGTTTCACTTAGCCCTGGGGTAGTAAGACCCCTGTTAGACACAAGGCTTTACTCACAAGTTTTTTGCTGAAGTTGGGATATTTCAAACTTGCGTCATTCAGATCCTTCGCAAATCTTCCTAGAGTTCAGCTTAGCCTAGACTAGAGCTTAGAAATGCAAATGTGAAAAGTTCAAGTGGAGGCCCAATGCGGTGGGAAGTATTGATGCTGTGGGAAGTTTTGCAGTGCCACCAAATCACACAGCTTTAATGACGATAACAACGATCCAGTGAGTAAAACCATTCTGTACTAATACCTCTTGTCATACAAATGCCGTGAATGATCCGTAGCCTACTGGCTTTCCTTATCTGCCTCTGCTCAACGCAGTAACAGGTCACCATGAAATTTGCAGCTGGGAAGTGTAAAACAAATCTAAGAGATCCAATCACAGTGCAAGGTCAGAACTATGACAGAACTGTGACATCATTGTCAATATAAAAGAGAGTATGTTCAAGAATTCAGTGCAGTTTGCAGAGTGTTGGTTGGAGAAAATAGAATACTAAGATACAAAGCTGAAAGTATACAGATACAGTAGCAACTCAAATTCTACAAACATGCAGATTTTTGTGAAGACCCTCACTGGCAAGACCATCACCCTGGAGGTTGAGCCAAGTGACAACATTGAGAATGTCAAAGCCAAGATCCAAGACAAGGAGGGCATTCCCCCTGACCAGCAGAGACTGATCTTCGCTGGCAAGCAACTGGAAGATGGACGCACCCTGTCTGACTATAACATCCAGAAAGAATCCACCCTACATCTTGTGCTGCGTCTGAGGGGAGGAATGCAGATCTTCGTCAAGACCCTCACTGGCAAGACCATCACCCTGGAGGTTGAGCCAAGTGACAACATTGAGAATGTCAAAGCCAAGATCCAAGACAAGGAAGGCATTCCCCCTGACCAGCAGAGACTGATCTTCGCTGGCAAGCAACTGGAAGATGGACGCACCCTGTCTGACTATAACATCCAGAAAGAATCCACCCTCCATCTCGTCCTGCGTCTGAGGGGAGGAATGCAGATCTTCGTCAAGACCCTCACTGGCAAGACCATCACCCTGGAGGTTGAGCCAAGTGACAACATTGAGAATGTCAAAGCCAAGATCCAAGACAAGGAAGGCATTCCCCCTGACCAGCAGAGGCTGATCTTCGCTGGCAAGCAACTGGAAGATGGACGCACCCTGTCTGACTACAACATCCAGAAAGAATCCACCCTCCACCTTGTGCTGCGCTTGAGGGGAGGGCAGTAAATGATTCCATAATCCTTTTATTTTACCGTACATGGCTTATAAAGATTTAAAATGAGGGTTTGTAATGCACATGACAGTGGGGCCTGGGGACAGATGTCACGACCAACCTGATAATCAATTACAATAACTAAAGAAAAAATACCAAAAACAAATATTGTAAGTTTGGTACAGTAAATTGGCAATATATTGGCAAAAAAAGTCTATTAAAAAGAAATATATCCCGTGACGACATGCAGTAATGTGCCTCGGGCAGATTAAAACCGTGGTCAGCTGCAGTCAGAAGGAAGGACCGGAGCCTATATCTCTGCTGTCCGGCAGGAACCAGCTCCAAAATGTTCATTTTTCAGGAAATAAAAAATAAATTAAAAAAATACAAAAATGGAGTTAGGAGGTTTTGTTCATTATTGATAAGAACAGCTGAATGGACCTCCAAGCTCACAATGAGGTTGGAAGTCAAAAGGGGGTGGAGCCTGGAGTCAGCTAAACCAGCTAACTCCACCCCCCTTTGCTGAAGTTAGCTGATTTAGTTGAAAGTTTGAGGATCCAATGGAGTTAGCTGCTTTTGTCAGAAGCACTTTTTAATACTTTTCATTGGTTCAAATTTTTTTTTTACCAACACAGTCGTAAAGAGTGTTCAATAGCACTGATTTATGGAAAGAAATGCAAAAGCGGAAAAAATTGAGTTAGCTGGTTCCTGCCGGACAGCAACGAGTATGTGCTCTTACTTAGTGACCCACGAGGCGCCAAAAAACGAAAAATCACAAAATCCAACCTTACCTCGTTGTGAGAGGTGGAAGCAGGTAATGCTGACTAACAGGGCTCTGGTAAAACATGCATGGCTAATCACCTGTGCAGTGGCGATAACTGAAGATTACGTACTGTAGACATTAACAAGACTGGGTCTGATAACGGTGTGTCAGTCTATGATGATGTTAGTCATACTGCTGTACATGCATGACGTCCAGTCCAATCCCAGCCCCATTGAATTCCATTAGTATGACTACAGAAAATATAAAACGTGAAAAAAATGTGTTGGCAATTAGTGTGCCTACTGGCTTTTGTAAATATCAACCATCAATGTTTCCATTGCAATTTCCTCTCAAATGGATTCAAACCTTTAACACTGAACTTCTGTATGAGGACCGCTTGTCATGTTGGCAGGTAGTACAAACAAAAAGAAAGAGATGAACAATTCATCACGGGCATCCTCCCTCACATGTGAGGGCCACGAACTACGAAGGGAACAAAAAAGATTTCCAGGTTCCACCACAGTGCCACCGTGAAGCTCATATGCCAAGGCTAAACCACCTGTTTTGTTTGAATGATCAGATTGGTACAGTATTGCAACAACTTTAGGCTCCAAGTCGTGGATACATAGACACTAGACACTAGTCTCGTGAGCCAGAATGTTCCCTCCCACAAATGCTTCCGTCATACAGTCTGGAGCACGGAAGCTCTGAAATTGATCAAGCGGTAATGTGGATGTGACGCCTTCTCCCTACTTCCGTTTCGTCTTTACAGTCGTCAAATTTATCTGAATATAAATCAAAATCATCTAAGCATATCTTAGCAGAATTGGGGGGAATTTTTTTTAATGTACAGATATTTTAAGATATATTTTTGTGAACGGAAATGACAAACAGATGGCAGCTTCCTGTCTTGGATTTCGGGAGGTGTAGTTCCAGACTCTATATAGCATTTGGAGATTGTGAATAGTTGTCTGGCTACACGAGACTACATATTAGACGACAGATTAAGAATCTTTGGGTACCCAGATTCTGTGAATTGACACAAGAAAGGCAACCCATGGGCAAAGGATATTGATCAGTTTTATTGTATATTATTGTATACATGACAAAGGTGAGAAAATAGAGTAATAGATATATTAGATATACTGTGATGTTTTTTTTATTATAAAAGGAGGCGAAGGAGAGATGGAGGATAATGAAAACATAAATGCATACTGGAGTAGTTGAACCTAAAGTGTGAGAGGAAATGAGGTGTTATGCACCTCTCTGTCAGGAAAGGAGGTGCCCGCTCGCTCTGTGTTAGTAAACGATGCAAATATGAGTGCCCTCAAAGTGCCCTTAAGTAAGACACTTTAACCCCCGACTGCACAAACTATTGTCAATCTGCAGCTAAAACAGCTAAAACAAGATGGGCGTGGATTTTCCTCTCCATAGTTCTGATGGTGTTCCATACCGACGTCACTCCTGCTGAAGGTATCTGACATCAGAATAGGTTGCAGTGTCTCTGTTGGACTTCACTCTGTCCATCCTGGAGGAGGCAGCAGGGCCTCTAGAAGTGAAAGTCACGGCTGCATAGCTGACATCCTCGCCATTCTGAGGCTGTAAGGGTGGAAACAGAAATACATTAAAAACTGCTTTAGTGCAAAAGGAATCATACCAGGGCCTATAGTCAATTCAGACAGATCAAACCACAGAAAAATAACTAAAGTAAAATAACTGTTAGTGTAATACAGGGACGTGCTGGCCACTGGGAAATTCGGGAAAATTGCAGAACGGCCGCGCCATTTACGGGCCGCCAAACGGCCGGGTTGGCCACCCAAAAGAAAATATTGTTAAAAATATATATATATAAAAAAATAAAAATAAATCCCAGAGCTGAATTTTGGTCCCAGCACGCCCCTGGTGTAATACCATGTAAGTAAAATATTTTTGCTTACAATATCACATGTTAATATGATATTTGATACACCTGCATTCATTTTAGTCCATATTAGATGCTTATGTGTTAATAAGACTATATAGACTAAGTGTTAATAATAGCATTGGAAACATGTTTATTGTTAGATCATAAGACATTTATAAGTGCTTATAAGAAACTAGTTAACCGTTTATAGACCGCTTAAGAAGATTAATTACCGTCGTATACGTTTCTTAAAGTTGTTTCTAATACTGTAGCATTACAAACTCCTATTAAGTCTACGGTGTGGCTCTGCAGGACAGTTGGCTGTCTATAAGAGGCCAAGAGGGTTGGTCTGTGTGTCTGGAGCTTGCGAACCACTGGACTGAATCAGTACCACATTTCTTGTGCACAACGCCAATGGGCCACAGAAGTAGCCTACTTTCACTATTATTTTCACATTATGTTGAGATCCACATGATTAGATTTTAACTAATTGACTAATTAATTAATTAACGTTATTAATTCATTTACATCTGGATCCACCAATCCCTCACTGCCAAACATTATTTGGTAAAATGAATTAATGAATAAATATCACAAATTTATAGTTCCACCTGTTCAAACTACAGCAAACAGAGCATAATGTCAAGTTTCTGTAGTTTCTGAAGTAAGTCTCAGTTAACTGGCAGATAACGTGAACATGAATATTTATAAGTATGTTTTTCGGATGTGATTAACCACTTGTACCACTATTTGAAAATAGCTGTTGCATCACGTTATGTTGTGAGCTTGTAGCCTAGATCAGCTATTTTAAAAAAACATTAAACTTTTTTTTTAAATAGAAGATTTTCCAAACATATTTGGAAATAAGAAAAAAATGATATGCCCAAAATAGGGATGCTAGGGCGAATGTAGTTAAATTGGATACTATGATATCTAATGTATGATATGAAGGTAGGCCCAAAATGATCTTGGATCATAAGAAAATGTGCTCAAATTACCTGAGAGGAAGATAGGTCTGTATTCCCTGTAAATTGAGATAAAGAATTACATTTTTGCATCTGCTCTGGACTACACATTTATTTTAGTTTTCACCACAAAAGATGTGTTTGTGATACTGATGCTGTGATATATGGCACATACTGTACAGTACAGCACAGATACAGTAAATGGCTGTTCAATGTTTATGTTTAACAATCATTCTACCCTTGACCAAAACAGCAGCAGTAAAGATACATAATATATTCATACTGTGTACATATTTACTTAAATTATACACAATACTTGATCAATTATACAATTGTATTTTCATCGTCATCATACAACCCGTTGCCAATTATTTAATTAAAATTACATTTAAGTTTAAACAGTATTGTATTTGTCTTCTTCAACTAACATATTCAATGAAAGGCAGTAATAGTTTACATACTATTGCAAAATGTATGATGGATTGATATGTTGGATACAACCGGATATACATATTGAACTGATTCATTAAGTCTTGATTCAAATGTTCAATGTTAGTCCATGAGCCAGAGCCCCAAAATTGAGCCAGATATTGAATATTCCCTCGTTAAAAACCTTTGACTCCAACATCTTAACAAAATTAAATAAGAATGTTGACTCTGGCTTTGTCCAATGTTGATTCTGGAAAGTTATGCAAATTCGGGCATATTCCTAATGCCCAATTTGCATATCTAAATATACAATTTCAGAAAACGTGTAATACGATAAATCATTGTCTTCATGTAAGTAATCAACTCAGGAAGTTTCATTATGATAACTCTTTTTTAAATTTTGTAATTTTTTTCACCTGTCATGTACGTATGGGGAAAATAACAAAATGTGTGATAACCATGAAAAAGCTACTCCTGTGGAGAGGTTATCATATATTTATTTACTCGTATTGATGAACAATTTAATATAGGTTTCGTTTTGCCCACTCTTTCGATAATCATTGCTCAATTTTGGGGCTCTGGCTCATGGGGCCCTATTCCCAGGGACATTTGAACAAACCACTAATTAGGGATTTCGGACTAGGCAAGAGGCGTTTCCCCGCAAAATTCGGTATTCTATGGCACCCCCCTCACCCGCCAAACACCTGAGCTACCCGTTACATTATGCATAGGTGTGGTTTGGGCGTTACAATGATAAAACCAATCACCGTGCCAGAAGCCATTGCCTTTAAGAGAAGACTGCGCTAGCCGTCATCCCGATCCAATATATGCTCTAGCCTATCTACCTGTCTGCACTGTTGCCTGGTCTGATTATTATAAGCCACATTGGGCTTGTTTTCCTTCTTTTTCTTTTTTTTTATCCAAATACATTTTTATATTAATTTGTAGCCTATTGTGTTCACAATAAGCTTGTCATATTAGTCAGATCCCCAAGAGTATATGAAAGCCATTTAAAATAGTTATATATTCCTACACAGCTGATGCCAAATAATTAATCAACAGGGCAGCGCAACGCTAAAGTAGCCTAGGTCAAATCAATCACTGTCTTGTCATGACGCAGCAGTAGAGAGCTCCCTTTAAAGTTTAAACCATAACATGACATAAATAATGGATCTTCAGAACTTTCTTCATGTCTTTTTCACCTCAAAATAAATGTTGGATTATTTCTTCAAATGAAAGCACAGGCAGCGGCCAGAAGGTAACATTTGATGTGATTTCTCCATTGCAAAAATGATTACGGTTATTCTATGAAACATATATTTCATAGAATAACCATAATCATTTTTAAAATGGTTATGGGGCAGTGTATATATTTATATAGCCCTATTTGCTCCAAGCTGTTTTTTAAATAAAATATAGACTGTTAGGGTAGAATGACTCCTGTTCTTAACGAATTACCAAGATTTAATGAGAAATAAGGCTTCTTTAGAAAAATGACTGACGGGCTGGGCTGGGTCTAATTTGTCAATTATTAGTCGAGCCGGGCTGAAATATTTAGGGGATATGAAAGCTCTAGTTAGTAGTTTGAAGTGCTCATGTGGCCTTATAGAGTTGCTTCTTTTTGTTTTCATAGACCTGCGGACTGCGGTTGCTTATTTCTCTCCAAGGCTGGCAACACGGCTCATGGTCCAACGCACAAAGCCATTGTAGTGCACTTGACGGGTGATTTTATAAACCAGCGGGTGCTTCTAGAATCCACTATCCCCCGTCCCCAAGCCGTACCCATGTGTGTCTGTAGAATTGCAATGTGGGGGATATAGCAACAACACGCCCACGGGCACACCTCCACGCGCAAATAACGGCGTCGGCATAATGGTGACGGGTAGAGCAGGTGCTAGAATAACCTATTGGGGCGGCGCAGGTCCATTATCCCGATTTAACGGGGAATTTTTGGCCTGAGAATGGGGCCCATGGACTAATAGGCCTATAGGGCTTAGAGGTTAAGATAAGAGGTCGTAAAAGATCACACTCTACATTCATTAGAAAGTGTTCATACCTTTGTGATCTTTGCTCCATGACTTCCAAAAAGCCCATGCGAGTAGAAGGGTGGACATCCCAAGAAGTACATTTGAAACCACCAACACAGCGACAGTTGTATTCACATGATCCTCATGTACTGAAATGAAGGCATGTTAATTATTAGTCCACATTCACCACTTCAGATGAGAACAAGAAGCATCGTTTTCACACTAACACTCCAAGGAAAGGCATAGTAACATACATTAGCCTGCTGTAATTCCATAATTTTAAATCTATTAATGCTATTCCATGAATGTGCAATTACCTTGATTAATATTCAGCGTTGTTCCATTTCCAAAGAACATTTCCCCGCAAAGGGTCACACCACAAATGTAAGCTCCATCATCTGCAACAGTGACGTTCCTCTTGGTGAGTTCGTAGACACAGCTCTGTGTAGACTGTCCAGATGTTTTAGTCTTCTCGCAGACTTCAGTCTTACTATGGGTGTAAATGACTCCAGGTTGAGATTCTGTGGAGCTTCTGAACCAGTAGACACTGTGTTCTCCATCACAGATCTCAGTGTGGACGGTACAGTTCAGAGTCACAGAGGCTCCTTGCTCGACTGACTCGGACACTGGCTGATGGATGACAGCTCGAACGTTGGACCATGAACCTTTTACACTGAGAATAGCCCCATCTGAAAATGCGATAGCAGCATAGGAACGGATGCTCACACAGTAGTATGTACCCGAGTCTAAAGGATGTAAAATTGAGATCTGCAAATGATGTGTGCCCTTTACTGCAGTGTTCAGTGAGAAGCGTGGATTGTCCTTGAATTCATCATGTAGCTCGACATTTTGATTGTACTTATAGATGGTAGACACAAGCTGTGGTTTCTGTCCCAGTGTTTGCTTGTACCAACTAAACATTGTTCCAGTACCATTGTTCCCATAGAAGCAGTGCAAAGTTACATTGTGTCCAATGTTAGCTGATCTAAGTCCACTATCTTGATGGAGGGCCGAGGCTTGTATCAGATGACTTGCTGCAAAACAGAGAAATGTATCATTTATCCTATTATCATATGGCATATATTGTGTTGTAAATGTTTTATCGTAAAATAAATAAAAAAGGTATTATTCAGAGCTAAAGTTCAATTCAATTCAATTCTTCATTAGCGGACTTAGGTACATAGAAATGCCTACAAAGAATAAACATAAAAGAAACACGACAGGCAATAAAATCATTGAACATTTTAAATAAATACATAACTGAACCCACAGGCAGAACACTGGCATTTTAGTTTGGATGTATAGCGTGAACAGCTCACTATGGGGCTTGAGAGCGCCACAATGATGCTGTTTGTAGATAAATCCAGCCGTTGCATGAACTTGAACCTTACTTTTACGTTTCCAGTGCTTTAAAAGTCTTCACTCCAGCAGTGACAAACATCTGAGTAGCAGTGATCTCCATTAAACACAAAATGGTTGCAAAAAAGGCACAACTTACCCATTTTCCCAAAGAACAGAAATACAACACACAGTGTGAACTTTGGAGCTGTCATCTTGTTCAAATTTCTGCAAAGAATGGAAAGAAATTCATACATACTCCTCTGTTCAGAGATGTGGGCGACTTTGATTGGCTAACCAGATCTTGGTTGAGTTTGGGCAAATGCCTTATTTGGGTAAAACGGACCACTTGTTTCACTATGATGTTGCTTGCAAACATAATTGTGGAAGTATTGGTTTGTGGAGTTAGTTAGTTGACATTAGATATATACAGTATAAGACCTGGCATCCTGCAAACAAGAAAAAAAGAAAGATATCATGCCAAAAAATCATTAGGATCACAGAAAAAATATATATATTTCTTCACTTCAGCTACAGTGAAGGGTCTTGTTAATTGTAATTCAGATAGTCAGTGACTTAGCCTACAATTACAACTTTCAGAAATATATAAACCAGGTAGCTAATAGCATAATTTCATTCTCTCAAATGTTTGCCGATTAACACATTAAGACCTGAGGCCGATTCTACAAATGTCTTCTTAAATCAGTAGTTCTCAAACAACTCCCCATCTGAAAATGTTTTGTGCCAGGACCCCCACCCCAACCCCCAGAAGAGAAGATTTGTGTTAAAAATTTCAAAATTATAACATAACATAAACATAAAAAAACTCTGATGGAACAGTGTAAGCCTAACACTGTAAAATATTTAATGAGGAAAATTCACATAAACTTCAAATTCATATGCTGTTCTGTTGACCTTAGACTTATTTTACAATGCTATATTCCAGAAAACCAATCTACAGTATAACACCAAAGGGTGTCAATAAATACGGCATGTATTGTGGGTTGTCACAGATTTTTCCGGATGAGCTATGCTATCAGACAAAAGTGCTGTTTATGGCAGATATAAAGGTCTTCAATGGCCTGAGCTTCTTGTGTGTGAAATCACAAAGCCTGATGCCATGAAGAGATACAAAGCAAGAAGATGAAGAAATACCCAAAGGACCTGATGAAGCCTCCTGGATGAAACATTGGTTTATGTTGTGGGAAAATAAAGATTGGGACTGTGTAATATATTGTTTGTGTGCATTCATATTTTATTGTTTTAATTGTAGACCACTGTAATACTTACTGTTTCTTTTTGCCTGGTCTGATATTCAGTGTCTGACATACTGCAATAATTAGTGGTAGGCCAACTTCTTTTACATGGTCAGTGACCTGTAGAATGACTAGATAAATCAACCTCACAAATGTGAAAATCACATTTCATCTTATGAACTTCCATTGCCTCTGCTACGCTGTATGATGCTGCAAGATGCTGTACGTGATCTTGAGGTTGCAGACCAGTCTTCCTGTCCTCGCTTCACATAAGTTTCCACCAGTGGAAACTAAACAACTGTAACCAGGAGTGAGGCTTTTCAGCTTAGACTTGGTTGAGCTTGAAAGGTGCAAACTGCATCAACATTTATGATCAAGAGAAAGTATTTATAGGCACATGAGAGTCTAAGGTTGTTATTTCCTTGACCATGCTGTATCTGTGTGGAATAATAACTGGTATGATTCAGTTATTTTCTGACTGCATGCAAAAGTCACATCAACAACCAAACTCACCATACATACAGCCCCTCTGCTAGCAGGGCTAAAGTAATATGCAACTTGTAAGGTTACAGTAATGTGAAGATATATTTTTTAAATCTTTGAACTCTCACTTTTGTCTGCACACAGGTCATGTTTTCCTGTTCATGTTTTAGATGATGTAATCCAAGACAAAGATGGAGATCAAGGAAACTGCCAATTCTGCACCCATCCCATGCACCAAGAGTAGAGACACTTTGGTCAACACTAGTGAGAGAAAGATATGGAGGGAGAGAGAGAGAGAGAGAGAGAGAGAGAGAGAGAGAGAGAGAGAGAGAGAGAGAGAGAGAGAGAGAGAGAGAGAGAGAGAGAGAGAGAGAGAGAGACAGACACAGAGAGACACAGACAGACAGACAGACAGACAGAGAGGGGAAGGGAGGGACAGACAACATTACGTGCGTACATGCGTGCGTGCGTGCGTGCGTGCGTGAGTGAGAGCGTGCGTGTATAGTAGAGCAGTGAACTACAAGCACTGACAATGAAAAAGAGCCATTGTTAATCACTACAATTATACACAGAATTAAACTATTGAAGTTGACAATTGCAAGTTCAGGAGTTAAGACCACCCAAAATAACCACTGCATATACGGTATAATTATGTACATTAGCACATACGTATGACTCACGTCTTTGTTTTGCTCAGACTTCACTTGAAGATCATACTTAAATGATGTACAGTCAAATGTTCATACTTATGTTATTATTCCACCTATGTCTCTTTGTATAAAGTCATTGTTATTATGCAATAATGTAGATCTGTACAAAGTACACCTATGGCACTGTCATGTGACCTAAATAGTTTTCCGTGTGACTGGTCTCTGCGTACATTCCTTAAAAGCTTTGTGGTGAGAAGTTAGAGGCTTGTCACAGATTACCAACAATGTTCACTTTAAGATCTATTTCCTGTGAAGAGTGAACTGTGAAGTGACAGTAGGATGGCCTAATGTCCACAATCAAACTCTGGCTCAACGAGATGACAGAATCCTTACATTTAGAAAGAATCAGATTTATACTCAAAGACAAACTGAAAGATTTTGAAAAGATTTGGAAGCCTTTAGTCTCCTTTCTTAAAGGTTGATAGGCTAATCCTTGTGGATGACCCGTGTCGCACGTAATCTGGGGCAGCACTTCTGGGGAGGGGGAAGGGAGGCGGGAGGGTCCCTTTGTTTTTGAGTGTGTGTGTTCTTTTCATGTTACTCGTCTATTTTGTGTATATGTCTGTTGGTTTTTGTTTAAAAAAAACGCCTAGTACTCCCCCCTACCCTAACCCCCCCAAAGAAAATATCGTTTGGGGGTACAAAATCATGAAAAAAAAAAAAAAAAAAAAAAACAATAGCCAGAGGGTCGGCCCCCCCCCACCCCCCCTTAGGGGTCCCTGGAGACCCTGGGGTCTCCAGGCCGTGACCTACAGACACGGCGAAGGAAAATTGTAAAGCCACAGCCACGCATGCAAGATGTTGCACATGAACTCTGCAGCGGCACTGAGGCGCTCCAACAAAAACACTCTGACATTAAGCTTCACACATCAAAAATCAGCAGCACACACAACATTCACCACAATGACAAACAAATTACGTCCGCGCAAAAATAAGCGAGGGCTCGCTTATTTTATTTTCTCTCTCCCTCCCACCCTCCCTCTCTCTCCCTGTGTGCGCGCATGGCTGTCCCCCCCGCCCCACACACACACACACACACACACACACAGAGACGTGCGTGGTGTCACTCTCTCCCCGTTTTTTTTGCACTACAGAAAGCCTTGACTACAGCACAACAGATCTAGAGGTTACGTAGGTAACCCCGGTTCTTTTAGTTCAGGAGTGAGACACTCACTATGGGAAACAGCGCCATCTGGCGATGTAACAGAGCTACACAATACGCTCCCGGGGCCCATTTATTGGGCTAGAGGGTATGTCACGTGACCGGCCATGCCCTCCCCTCAGCGAGAGGGCATAAGAGACGCCGGTCGTGACGTCAACTTCCTCTTTCACACAGGTCCTCTGTTCGCAGTGGCGAAACAAAAGGGGTGTTTGGTGAGTGTGTCACTCCTGAACTAAAAGAACCGGGGTTACCTACGTAACCTCTAGTTCTTCTTCGTTCTGAGTCGTGAGACACTCACTATGGGATCTATAAACCCCCCGGAAGCGTTAAAAACATTGTGCCCCCAGAAAAAACGTACGTGCCCCTTACTGGCTCAGGGACCCGCACACGGCGGGCCCCTGCCCTAGGGACGCCCAGGCCCACCGGGCCTGGACACGGCATAAGGGATGAGATAAAAGAGACCCTGACAGACCGAAGTCTGCCTTATCCAGCTAATAGAAGACAAGGTCCGTCACCTACCAACCATCTAATAAGGGAACAGGGCCCCCCTGCTCCCAGAGACCCAACAGATCGTTAGCCCCACGGGATCACATCAGGAGGAGAAAAGCACCTCAAGTAGATGAGGCTGCCACGCCCAGGACTGCGTGCGCCACTGAGGAGGCCGCCACGTCCAGGCTGTAGAAAGCTGCAAAAGTCGAAGGAGACGACCAATTAGCAGCCGTGCAAATCTCCTGGACCGAAACCCCTCTAGAGAGGGCCCAGGAGGTAGCCACTCCCCTAGTCGAGTGTGCCTTCAGTCCAACAGGTACTGGGGTCCCACTACTTAGTATAGGCGAGCTTTATGGCTTCAACAATCCATCTGGAAAGCGTTGGCTTAGCAACCGCCTTCCGTTGGTTACCCCGGCCGTAGGAGACAAACAACTGTGTTGACGACCTACTGGGCGCCGTCCTCTGACAGTAGAGCTTCAACGCCCTTACTGGACAGAGACAGTGCAACCGCCTATCCTCCGCCGAAGCGAAAGGAGGAGGATGAAAAGCAACCAATTCGACCGGAGCCGGTGCAACCACCACGGTCTTGGTAACGAACGCCAAGTTCGGTTTTAGCAGAACCCGTCTGCCATCCCCAGAGAACCTCAAGCACTCCGAACTCACCGAGAGTGCCTGCAGGTCACCGACCCTCTTGGCCGTAGCCAAGAGGGTCGGCTCTGCAGGAAAATCAGAATGTTGCGTACCGGCGCCTGAAAAGCCACCACCGGTGGTGACTGTTCCTGGCACCATGACACAAAAATATTCTATTTTATGTCATAGGCAGCCCTAGTGGATCCAGCCCTGGCCCCCTGAATAGTAGCTACCACATCAGGGGGCAGGCCGTAAGCATCTATATTGGCCCTCTCACGGGCCAGACCCACAGGTCTAGGTCCCGGGGGCTGGGGTGGTTGATCTCGGTCCCCACCTGCGTCAGCAGGTCCGTTATCGGAGGAAGGGACCAGGGCTCGGCGTAGAGCAGAGGAGTTATCTCTGATCTCCACACGCCCCATCCTGGAGCAACCAGCAGTACAGTCAGGCCCTGGAGCCTGACTCTCTCCAACGTTGGGCGGATCAGCTCCAGCGGCGGGAATGCATAAAGCAGTTCCCTTGGCCACCTGTGAGCCATCGCATCCAGCCCCAACGAGAGATCCGTTGCCTTCATTGAGAAAAAGCGAGAGCACTTCGCGTTCTCTGCTGAAGCAAACAAGTCGACCTGGGGTCGACCGAACCTGGACCAGATCTCGCACACTGTTTTCGGATTGAGTGACCAATTCGAATACCAAAGCCTGCCCCTGGACAGTAGATCCGCTCCGCAGTTCTGGAGGCCCGGAACGTGGACCGCCCGAACCGACAATAGGCGTGAGTCGCACCACATCGTCAACTCCCGGGCCAGGTCGTCCAACACACGGGAGCCTAAGCCTCCCTGTTTGTTGATGTAGCACATGGTCGTGGTGTTGTCCGTCCTCACCAGGACATGACAACCGCTGATGTGCGCCTCGAACTGCTTCAGTGCGAGAAAAACCGCCATCAGCTCCAGGTTTATGTGGGCCACTCGTAGATCGGGGCCCCACACTCCCCTGGCCGCACGACCCTCGTAAACGGCGCCCCAGCCCGTCATGCTGGCGTCCGTCGTGACGACCCGCCTCGAGAGCACCGCACCTAGTCTGACACCTTCTGACAGAAAGGGTGCTTGTGACCAGGGTTCGAGTGCCTCCATGCAACGTGGAGACACTAGAACTCGCCGAGACCCCTTGGTAGGTGGAATGTGGAGATCCCGCACCCACCGCTGAAAAGGTCTCATGAACAGTCTGCCCAGGCGGATCAGGTTTATGGCCGAGGCCATGAGACCCGCCGCCTGCAAACACAGCCTGTACGTGACTTTCTTTCCTACTTGAAAAGACCTCACACAGGCTAGGAAACTGTCTATCCTGTCCCTGGATAGGC
Organism: Gymnoscopelus braueri; assembly: GCF_963280865.1. NCBI lineage: Eukaryota > Metazoa > Chordata > Actinopteri > Myctophiformes > Myctophidae > Gymnoscopelus > Gymnoscopelus braueri. The sequence continues at coordinate 20,654,177 of NC_137620.1, forward strand.
GTGCCACCATCGTGGTCGAGTCCAAAGCAATCCCTATGAAAGAGGTTTGTTGGCATGGGACCAGCACGCTCTTCTGAAAATTCACGGTGAAACCCAGTGACGTCAGGTGGGAGATGGCTATGTCCGTGTGACGCGCCACCTCCTGGCTGGAGTCTCCTGCCAGGAGCCAATCGTCGATATACGTCGACAAGCGTATTCCCCGTTTCCTCAGGGGGGCTATAGCCGCCTGAGTACATTTCACGAAAACACGGGGGCTCAGGGACATCCCGAACGGGAGAACCGTGTACTCGTACACTCGTCCCTCGAACCCGAAGCGCAGAAATGTTCTGTGCGGTGGGTAGATGGGGATGTGGAAATACGCATCCTTCAAGTCTATGCTGGACCACCATTCGCCTTGACGCACAGTGCGTAAAAGCATCTCGTTCGTCAGCATGCGAAACTTGAATTTCGTTAGAAATCTGACCTCTCAGATCCAGTATGGGACGTACACCCCCCCATTTTTCTTGACCAGAAAATATTTTTCGAGTAAAAACCCAGGCGTTTCTGATCTGGGGATAACTCTCTTATGGCGCCTTTGTTTAGGAGAGAGAGAACCTCCTCCCTTAACGTAATCGCCGCTGCGCCCTTTGCGCTGGAGAATACCACTTTGTCTGACATAGGGGGTTTTGCGCAAAATTGCAACTTGTAACCCTTCTGTATGGTGCGCAGTACCCAAGGAGACGGGTGGCAAGCTTTCCATTGCGTTAGACAGCGAGCTAGGGGGTTGGGGCGAGCTACTAAAGTTGTTCGCTGCACTGACTGTCTGGTCGTTGCCATGGAAACTAGTGTCGTGCTCATATGCTCTGGCGGTGCCATACGTGTGACGCTCGCTAGAGGCAGCACGGACGTTACCTGACTGACAAAAGGATTCGAGGAAGTCACGTGACCCTGCACGCGGTGCCTCCCCGGTGTTGATATCCGAATGGAAACGCCCCCCGTCCGTGTCCGGTCGGAAACGGAAGTGGTTAGCATGCTTACCTTCCGTTCGGCAATCTTGAGAGGGGCCCAAGCGGCCATCTTGAGAGGGCCCTGTAAAGCAGAAACGTTTTGGCGCCCTCTCCTGGACGGGAGAATCGGCTGGTAAAACGAGCGTGGCCCCTGTGCCGAGGAGCAAAGGCGCCCTCTGGCGGACAGGGATGGCACTGGTTTTACAACTGATTTTATTACCTTCAGGGGATTTAATACATTCAGTATCTTTGTCCCACACGCATTCGGAAAACCGAAAAACGGGTTTGCCAAATGCTGTGGGCTCATAGGGGGACCGTCGAGAACGGGGGGCCGCCATGTAGGCGGTCCTCGTTCTCCCTGGTACATAGGCAGAGTTGGAATAAGACAAGGTTTTGTACTTTTCATTGCATTTATTGCCACAATCACAGGGTATTTCTTTGTTACAGACCTGACAGAAATGTGCGACATTTTGCTCAGTTTGGCTGTGGAGGAGTGGTCCATGACTCTGTCCTCTAGAAATAAACAAGGTCCCTGTCTCTTCCCCAACAGAAAAGGGGGGGTCCGAGACAGGTTGTAATCATCTTGCCTACCTGCCGTGCGGCCATCTTGTGGAAACCTCTCACTAAAGTGGCGTTTTGGCGCCCTCTCTCGGATGGGAGAATTGGCAGACAAAAACGGCGTTGCAAAGTGTGGTAAAAGTAACGACATAATGGCACAATGACAAGCAATATAACAATATATTGACATAGTGACAGGCATTATATGTTGTATACCAACAGTATATGGAAAACCGAGAGCCGTTTTTCCAAATACTTTTGGGCTTATTTACATGTAAAAGACATATTGGTACAATGACAAGCAATATAACAATATATTGACATAGTGACAGGCATTATATGTTGTATACCAACAGTATATGGAAAACCGAGAGCCGTTTTTCCAAATACTTTTGGGCTTATTTACATGTAAAAGACATATTGGTACAATGACAAGCAATATAACAATATATTGACACAGTGATGGCATAAGTATTATCCAGCAGTGTTTGGAAGGCCTAGTACCGGCCCTTTTCTTAGCATGTGGACTTATTTCAACAGGGTTTGAAAAATGCAAGGTTTGGTTCTTTGTAACAAATGTATTGGCACAAAAAAACAGGCATTATATATTGTACCGACCACAAGAATGTGCAAAAATACCCTCATTTTCCTTGGTTGCAGAGGAGTGGTCCCTGACCCTATCCTCTGAGTCCAGTGAGGGTCACTGTCTTTTCCCCAACGTCAACGGGGGGATCCGCTCCCACCCACTCTGACCTAGCAGACCTGGGTGGGACGGTTGGCAATACTGTGTCTACTTCTAGTCTGTAGACACTTGGAGGAACAGGGTGGTCAATGTCGCGTACCCCGCCCAAGACGGGGTCGGGTGGCGTCGCGACCCTTTTGAATAATGCAAGGTGTGGCAGGTGTAACAAACATGTTGGCACAATGACAAGCATCATGTAACATCATATCAACACGATGATAAGCATTATGTGTTGTATTCCAACAGTATTTGGAAAACCGAGTACCGGTCCTTCTCCAAGTACCTTTGGTCTTAACTTAACAGGGCTTCAATAATGCAAGATGTGGCAAGTGTAACAAACATGTTGGCAAAATGACAAGCACTACATAACAACATATCAACACGGTGAAAAACATTGTGTTGTATTCCAACAGTATTTGGAAAACCGAGTACCGGTCCTTCTCCAAGTACCTTTGGTCTTAACTTAATAGGGCTTGAATAATGCAAGATGTGGCAAGTGTAACAAACATGTTGGCACAATGACAAGCACTACATAACAACATATCAACATGGTGAAAAGCATTATGTGTTGTATTCCAACAGTATTTGGAAAACCGAGTACCGGTCCTTTTCAAGTACCTTTGGGCTTACCTTGAATAAAGCAAGGTGTGGCAAGTGTAACAACCATATTCGCACAATGACCAGCATTATATAACAATATATTGAAGTGTTGTGCCGGTGGAAGCAGCCCGTCCCGGGCTAAGCATGGCGACGTCCGAGGAGTCCTGAGCAGATGGGAGCTCCTCATCGTCGTATTCCTCCTCGTAGTAATCGCCCTCCTCGTTGTGGTCGTCCTCCATGGAGTAGTGGTCGTCCTCCAGCTGGAGGTTGCCGCTGAGGAACGGTTGGGGTGGGGGGGGAGAGGGGGAGAGAGCCTGGTGCTGTGGGGGCTGAGGTCCAGCTACGAGGACAGCGGCAGCCGCTGCGTGATCACCATGGCCCTGTGTAAAGCTAGTACTGCCTGCTACGGGGCCTGGTGTGGTTTGGGGGAGTACCGTGGACCCCGCCGAGTGCTGCGAACGGGGAAAGCCCCCGCTAGCAGCAGCCGAGGACGGTTTCGGGATGCGGGAGGGTTTCGGGGGAACCGAGCGATTAACGCCAGTGTCTCCTAAACTACCGGCACAGGCCGTGGCCTGGCCATATCTGTAACGAAGCAGCCTCACCGAGTACCGGGCGCATGCTTCGCAGAAAGACTCGGGGTCGGAGAGCGCGTCGAAAGCGTGCGCGACACCGAGACATCCAACACATATCGAGTGTGTGTCGTCTCCGTCGATATTGGCAGAGCAGTCGGGTAGGCCGCACTGTCTAGCCGGCAGAGGGCCCAGGGTGTACGGGGTGCCTCTGGGGGCTTTCATCGGAGCGGTAATCGTGGGACAAAGAGAGCGACAAAGCTAGGCTAACAGCCCTATTCGGGGAGTTAGCTAAGTGGGAAAGGGGGGTTAGCGCTGTGGAAGTAGCCAAACAGCTAAGCTAGTAGAGCTAGCGGCTAGGCTAAGAAACAGCTAAGGGCTACCGCTGGCTCACAAAAAGGCTAGGCTAACAGCTCTATTCGGGGGGTTAGCTCAGCAAAACAAAGGGCGGTTAGCGCTGTGGAGGTAGCCAAACAGCTAAGCTAGTGCAGCTAGCGGCTAGGCTAAGAAGCAGCTAAAGGCTAACGCCGGCTCACCACGAGGTAGATTAAAGTTAGTTTACTTGATTTTAGTTGAACGAGAAAACCCGTGGGTGACTTATCCTAGCCTCCACTTTTAGGGCTAAAGCTGGTTTCTCACTTTGGGTCCTGAAGAGTAGAGTAATCGGTGATAAAGTTGAATTCAGTTTTTAACAAGCGTGTAGCCGTGTTATCATCTGCGAACAGAGGAACTGAAAGAGGAAGTTGACGTCACGACCGGCGTCTCTTATGCCCTCTCGCTGAGGGGAGGGCATGGCCGGTCACGTGACATACCCTCTAGCCCAATAAATGGGCCCCGGGAGCGTATTGTGTAGCTCTGTTACATCGCCAGATGGCGCTGTTTCCCATAGTGAGTGTCTCACGACTCAGAACGAAGAAGAACTGTGTGTGTGTGTGTGTGTGTGTGTGTGTGTGTGTGTGTGTGTGTGTGTGAGTGTGTGTGTGTGTGTGTGTGTGTGTGTGTGTGTGTGTGTGCCAACATACGCTGGTGGGTGAGTACCCACCGTTTTTCGCCTTCAGCCAATTGCTGTGCATTTTTGCCACCTCCGCGACTAAAGTGACGCAACGGGACTTTTGAGATGGCCATGCCCAAAATAGGGTGCCTTATTCGGATACATGCGTGTGACTGGCCGCCCCTGCCGGTTCTCTGAATTTTTATTTTTAAATAGGCTCTGTCATTATTAATTGACCACACATATGAAGTGAAACAACTACATTCTATCCAAACAATATCTTATAAGTAAATTCCGTGCCTCAAAGAAGAAGTTTGAGAGCTTTTTGAAGTTGAAAAGTGCTGAGAAAGCTGGCCACAGAAACAATGGACAAAAACAATGGCTGCCGTTCGTGTTTGAGCGACGACGCTGAAGGCTCGGAGAGTGAGGTTGGGTTGCCATGTCCAGGTGTTGTAAGCGTGAAGTGGGTGTAAATTGGTTAGAGAAAGTGCGTCGACGCATGCGCAGTGCGCAGCTTTGTGTTTTTTCATGAAGCTGTTTGCTTGTTGCTCGCGCACGATCTGGCAACAGCGGTGAATACGCATGCCTAGTGCAAATATGGTACAAACACAGGTACAGCAAGTCTGCCAATTGTAATATAGATAACCCTGTGCTTCACAATAAAAAAGATTTGAAATAGGATGGCCTAATGTCATAATGGTTCTCAGATTTAAGTTATTAAAATATAAACTGTGATTCACCTTTCTCCTTTAAACAGAATAACGAGAGTAACCACCATTACATCAGAGTTGTATTCTGTATTCTGCATTCTGCACTCACTTTGCAGCCTGTCAATCTATAGCCTGGAATGGCCCGACAAATCCCATCTGCTAGAGCTAATGAATTAGCTCTGGTAAATTTGTCTGGTTTCCCGGCAACTCAATCTGCAGATGTGTATATATAATGATCAGAGTTTGAAACCTATGAATTATTGTCTCCGCCAGGCCGAAAGGCATGGCGAAAGAGTATGTTTTACCCCCTGTCCGTCCGTCCGTGTGTCCGTCCGTCCTGTCCGTCCGTTACCAGCTAATCTCTGGAACCGTTGGCCCAGCCGCTGCAAAACTGTGCACACACACTCCCTGGATGCCAATTCAGAACTTCTGGCCCAAACTTTTTAGATTATAGCGCTACCAGGAGGCCAATCTGTGCAAAACATATTTATTGATACTACTCCTACAGATTTTGTCCAAACATCACACAAATCGGTACACAGTATCTCTATAGTCATGTGATCAACACGGATTTATCCGATTTCCCATATTCCATTTTGATTGCCTAAGATTGGCTTCCAAAGTTTGCAGGATTGGTCCGTTTTCATCAAAATGCCTCAAATCATGAACGCAGCTTGCGATTTCCGTGAGATTTCACACGCACATTTCTATTAAGCCAAGGAAGAAATGCCACCCTTTTCACATTGGCCTGTTATAGCGCCACCAGCAGGTCTAATTTTGCAAAACACATTTTTGGAACAAAATGCCTCAAATCATGAATGCAGAGTCCGATTGCAGTGAAAAGCCCTTGAACAAATGGCACCCTTTTCACATTGGCCTATTATAGCGCCACCAGGAGGCCACAATAACGTACCTGACCTGGCGGAGACCTGTGCTCCGAGGAGCACTTTTTCTAGTTTATATCTCTTTCAGGAGGGAGCTTGACGTTGTGTTGAAACCCCATAATAACATCATCACCTGTATGAACAGCTAAGGAGAATAGCCTACTGTCAATAGTTCTTATTTGAGCTCTAGGTTGTTAAATGTACTGCGCATATACCACGTTATCAAAATGCTGGGTGTAGTCTGACAAGAGTATAACAGTGATGAGGCACCCTCTGAGGTGTAGCGATCGTTAGAAACCTGATCAGGCACCCTCAGAGATGTAGCGACCACCAAGAACTTTCCACACTGTCTTAATACCAAGAAGAGGCTTATTACACAGGAAACGTGGTCTGCTGTTACGTCACAGCCCATACTGTTCTTCTCGCACATCTCAGTGCAAAAAAATTAAAATCTAAACTAAAGTAAATGAACCTTTCAAAAAACAATGATTCAGTGTCATGAACAGATGAAATACAGAACGAGTCATTTATTTGCAACTTTATGATAATTAGAAATATCATTGTACAATGCAGATGTTCAAATAAAGATAATATAGAATAGAATAGTTCTATTTTATTATTATAACTATTTATAGTAGCTATTGTATATGCACATTTATTTTTCATAACAGTGGCATTATAAAGCATTATGAAACAACTGAAATTAAGTAATAGGAAAAGATTCAGCAAGCTAAACTAGTGAGAGACAAATCATAATGGTTTGTTCCACACGTCGACATGATGATAAGTGTAGGTCTACTTTCTGCTTATGTAGCTCAGTGGTTCTCAACCTTTTCAGGCTGTGACCCCCCAAAATAATCATATTTGAACTAGGGACCCCCCACCCTGACAAGCACTTGGAATTGTAGGAATTGAGGCATCACATTTAGATCGACTCAGTTCCACACCACAGATACAGTATAGGTGTGGAATAATATTATTGTGAAAATAGGCTATTTTCTGCTATTTTCACATTGTTTACCCTTTTCTTTGTTATTTGACAATTTGGCCAATGTTTGACCAGTTTCTATAGCATAGTTTGTTGATTACAATTGATGCAGTAATGAATGAAATGATCTGGCAACCTGGGAGCCATTCATCCCATAGCTCGCGGCCCGCGGGGCCATCCCACAGATGGGCAGCCATAACCATGGCGACATTCTTTTACTTAAAAACGCAAATAAACAGCTGACAGTTGGGGAAATCGAAAACTGTGTGTTCCGTGCACATGGTAATGGTCAATAGCTGTGTGCAATTTCAGATCAATAGCTCCAGCCACTGAGGAGAACCGGGCAGAACAATTTTGGTCTCACCACCCTACCTCACAGAGCTTTGTCAAATTATAGGAGGATGGTCAGTTTGTGTAGTGATTTGTCATTGTTGAACTGATTGAATGGAATGCTCATTTTCATGATCGGTATTGCTTTTCATCCATCTGAAAATGATGGGGGTTGGGGTTGGGTTTTAATACCAAGAAGAGTTGTAAAGATCATAGAGTAAAATAGTTGAAAAGGCCTGTTGAAAAGGTAAAGCTATTTTGGATGCAAATATAATTTGTATAATAGTGGCATTATAAAGCATTATGAAACAACTGAAATTAAGTAATATTAAAAGATTCAGCAAGCTAGTGAGAGACCAATCATAATGGTGTATTTGTATCTTTCCACAAGTTGTAGGTCTACTTTCTGATTGTATAGCTAATGGTTAAGGTGAGTTACAGTATGTCTATTTTCTGGTCATGTAGATGATGGCTAGGCTTAGACATTCTAATTACGGTACTTTTTATCACAAGGTGAAGCTATACTGTATAAGCAGAGTGAGTTAAGACAAAATATTATTAATTCAAGTATTATTAATCTTGTATTGATAACAAGAAATAGCATAATACAATAAAGATGGTCAAATAAAGATAACAGAACAGAATAGTTGAAAACACCTATACAGTATTTTGGATGCAAATATAATTATTATAACAGTGGCATTATAAAGCATTATAAAATAACTGAAATTAAGTAATATGAAAAGATTCAGCAAGCTAAACTAGTGACAGACAAATCATGATGGTGTGTTTTTTTTTTCCACAAGTTGACATGTGAATGTATATTTTCTGCTCATGTAGATGATGGTTAAGATGAGGAGGCAGCAGAGCACAACTCCAGTTCTGATGATGGAGAGAAACACCAGGATCCTAATCTGGTTACGACATTCATCTTCCCCAACGTTCAGCCTGGCTTCGTAACCTATGGAAACAATATACTGTAATTTTATCATTTTAATCTATCATCTAAATGCTATTCCCTGTATGTGCAATTACCTTGGGACTTACGTTTAATATTCAGCATGGTTCCATTTCCAAAGAACATTTCCCCGCAAAGGGTCACACCACAAATGTAAGCTCCATCATCTGCAACAGTGACGTTCCTCTTGGTGAGTTCGTAGACACAGCTCTGTGTAGACTGTCCAGATGTAGGAGTCTTCTCGCAGACTTCAGTCTTACTATGGGTGTAAATGATTCCGGGTTGAGATTCTGTGGCGCTTCTGAACCAGTAGACACTGTGTTCTCCATCACAGATCTCAGTGTGGACGGTACAGTTCAGAGTCACAGAGTCTCCTAGCTCGACTGACTCGGACACTGGCTGATGGATGACAGCTCGAACGTTGGACCAGGAACCTTTTACACTGAGAATAGCCCCGTCTGGAAATGTGATAGGAGCATAGGAACGGATGCTCACACAGTAGTATGTACCTGAGTCTGAAGGATGTAAAATTGAGATCTGCAAATGATTTGTGCCCTTTACTGCAGTGTTCAGTGAGAAGCGTGGATTGTCCTTGAATTCATCATGTAGATCGACATTTTCATTGTACTTATAGAGGGTAGACACAAGCTGTGGTTTCTGTCCCAGTGTTTGCTTGTACCAACTATGGATTGGTGCACCACCAGTACTATTCCCATAGACGCAGTGCAAAGTTACATTGTATCCAATTTTAGCTGATATAAGTCCACTATCTTGATGATGGAAGGCCGGGGCTTGTTTCAGATTACCTGCTGTAAAACAGATAGATTTAGCATTTATCCTGTACAGTATATGGAATACATTATGTTGTAAATGTTTTATTGTAAAATTCATGAAAATTGCATTATTCAGAGCTCAATTCAATCTTTGTTGCAAACAAAGATTGAATTGAGCTCTGAATAATGCAATTTTCATGAAGACTTAGGTCCAAGACTTAGGTCCATAGAAATACAAAGAATAAACATAAAAGAAACACGACAGGCAATAAAATCATTAAAAATGTAAAATAAATATATAACTTAACCCACAGGCAGAACACACAGGCATTTTAGCCAGTACACCCTTGGATGTATAGCGTGAACAGCTCACTATGGGGCTTCAGAGCGCCACAATGATGCTGTTTGCAGATACATCCAGCTGTTGCATGAATTTGAACATTACATTTCTTAGAAGTGCTTTAAAAGTCCTCACTCCAGCAGTGACAAACATCTGACTAGCAGTGACCTCCATTAAACACAAAATGGTTGCACAAAAGGCACAACTTACCCAGTTTCCCAAAGAACAGAAATGCAACACACAGTGTGAACTTCGGAGCTGTCATCTTGTTCAAATGTCTGCATAGAATGGAAAGAAATTCATACATACTCCTCTGTTCAGAGATGTGGGCGACTTTGATTGGCTAACCAGATCTTGGTTGAGTTTGGGCAAATGCCTTATTTGGGTAAAACGGCTTGCAAACATTGTGGAAGTATTGGTTTGTGGAGTTAGTTGACTTTAGATATACAGAATAAGACCTGGCATCCTGCAAAAAAGGAAAAAAAGAAAGATATCAAGCCAAAAAATCATTAGGATCACAGAAAATAAAAATAAAATCTTCACTTCAGCTACAGTGAAGGGTCTTGTTAATTGTAATTCAGATAGTCAGTGAGTTGGCCTACTAATTACAACTTTCAGAACTATATAAACCAGGTAGCTAATAGCATAATTTCATTCTCTCAAATGTTTGCCGATTAACACATTACGACCTGAGGCCGATCCTACAAATGCCTTCTTAAATCAGTAGTTCTCAAACAACTCCCGATCTGAAAATGTTTTGTGCCAGCTTCTTGTGTGTGAAATCACAAAGCCTGATGTCATGAAAGAGATACAAAGCAAAAAGTTGAAGAAAGATCCAAAGGACCTGATGAAGCCCCCTGGATGAAACATTGGTTCATGTTGTGGGAAAAAAGATTAGGACTGTGCAATATATTGTGTGCATTCATATTTTATTGTTTTAAACTTAAGTTCATTCATCTTTTCTACATCCATAGACCACTGTAATACTTATAGTTTATTTTTGCCTGTCTGATATTCAGTGTCTGACTGAATATCAGTCAGACACCTTCTTCTACATGGTCAGTGACCTGTATGACTATAAATCAACCTCACAAATGTGAAAATGATATTTTATCTGATGAACTTCTATTGCCTCTGCTACATGGTATGGTGCTGCAAGATGCTAAGTGACCTTGAGGTTGCAGACCAGTCTTCCTGTCCTCGCTTCACACTATACGTTTCCACCACCAGAAACTAAACAACTGTAACCACACAGAAGTGAGGCTTTTCAGCTGAGACTTGAGCTGAAAAGGTGCAAACTGCATCAACATTTATGATCAAGAGAAAGTATTTATTGACAAATGATCAGTCTATGGTTGTTATTTCCTTAACCATGCTGTATATGTGTGGCATAATGACTGGTATGATTCAGTTATGTTCTGACTGCATGCAAAAGTCACATCAACAACCAAACTCACCATACATACAGCCCCCCCGCTAGCAGGGCTAAAGTAATATGCAACTTGTAAGATTAATGTGAAGATGTTTTTTTTTTTATCTTTGAACTCTCACTTTTGTCTGCACACAGGACATGTTTTCCTGTTCATGTTTTAGATGATGTAATCCAAGACAAAGATGGAGATCAAGGAAACTGACAATGCTGCACCCATCCCATGCACCAAGAGTAGAGACACTGTGGTCAACACTAGTGAGTGAAAGATATAAGGAGAGAGAGAGAGAGAGAGAGAGAGAGAGCGTGAGTGAGAGAGCGCGAGTGAGAGAGAGAGAGAGAGAGACAGACAGACAGACAGACAGACAGACAGACCGACCGACAGACAGACAGACAGACAGACAGACAGACAGACAGACAGACAGACAGACAGACAGACAGACAGACAGACAGACAGACAGACAGACAGACAGACAGACAGACAGAAAGACAGAAAGACAGACAGACAGACAGACAGACAGAGAGGGGAAGGGAAGGGAGGGACAGACAACATTACATGCGTGCGTGCGTGCGTGCGTGCGTGCGTGCGTGCGTGCGTGCGTGCGTGCGTGCGTGCGTGCGTGCGTGCGTGCGTGCGTGCGTGCGTGCGTGAGTGAGAGCGTGCGTGCGTGCGTGTATAGTAGAGCAGTGAACTACAAGCACTGACAATGTAAAAGAGACTTTGTTAATCACTACAATTATACACAGAATTAAACTATTGAAGTTGACAATTGCAAGGTCAGGAGTTAAGACCACCCAAAATAACCACTGCATATACGGTATAATTATGTACATTAGCACATACGTATGACTCACGTCTTTGTTTTGCTCAGACTTCACTTGAAGATCATACTTAAATGATGTACAGTCGAATGTTCATATTTATGTTATTATTCCACCTATGTCTCTGTGTAAAGTCATTGTTATTACAGTATGCAATAATGTAGATCTGTACACATAACAGTACACCTATGGCACTGTCATGTGACCTAAATAGTTTTCTGTGTGACTGGTCTCTGCATACATTCTTTAAAAGCGTTGTGGTGAGAGGTTAGAGGCTTGTCACAGATTACCAACAATGTTCACTTGAAGATCTATTTCCTGTGCAGAGTGAACTGTGAAGTGACAGTAGGATGGCCTAATGTCATAATGGTTCTCAGATTTAAGTTACTCAAAATATAAAGTGTGATTCACCTTTCTCCTTTAAACAGAATAATGAGAGTAACCACCATTACTGTGTAAGCTTCATACACATAAAGCCCCATTTCAAACATGAACAGGAAACGGACACATTTCTCACCAAAGATATAAAAAGACGAGGCGAGTGGACACTTACTTTGATATGAGTCACAGAAAAGTAAAAGTCAAGAGACACCAGCTAATAATTTCTCTTATCATAACATTCTCTTTGCATTCACTTTGCAGCCTCTCAATCTATAGCCTGGCATGGCCCGACGAATCACATCTACCAGAGCTAATGAATTAGCTCTGGTAGATTTGTCTGGTTTCCAAGCAACTCAATCTGCAGATGTAGGCCTACATTATGATCAGAGTTTGAAACCTATGAATTATTTATATTTCTTTCAGGTGGGAGCTTGATGTTGTGTTGAAACCCCATAATAACATCAGATCACTTGCATGAACAGCTAATGAAAATACTGTCAGTTGTTCTTATTTGAGCTCTAGGTTGTTAAATACCACGTTATCAAAATGCTGGGTGTAGTCTGACAAGAGTATAACAGTGATGAGGCACCCTCTGAGGTGTAGCGATCGTTAGAAACCTGATCAGGCACCCTCAGAGATGTAGCGACCACCAAGAACTTTCCACACTGTCTTAATACCAAGAAGAGGCTTATTACACAGGAAACGTGGTCTGCTGTTACGTCACACCCCATACTGTTCTTCTCGCACATCTCAGTGCAAAAAAATGTAAATCTAAACTAAAGTAAATTAACCTTTCAAAAAACAATGATTCAGTGTCATGAACAGATGAAATACAGAACAAGTAATTTATTAGCAACTTTATGATAATAAGAAATATCATTGTACAATGCAGATGGTCAAATAATAATAATAGATTATAATAGAATAGAATATTTGAAAAAGCCTGTTGAAAAGGTAACGCTATTTTAGATGCAAATATATTTTTTATAACAGTGGCATTATAAAGCATTATGAAGCAACTGAAATTAAGTAATAGGAAAAGATTCAGCAAGCTAAACTAGTGAGAGACAAATCATAATGGTGTGTTTTTATCTTTCCACAAGTCAACATGATGACAAGTGTCTCGACTCAGTTCCACACCGTGGAACAATATTATTGTGAAAATAGCCGATCTACAAGCTTGTAGAATGGCTATTTTCACATTGTTTGCCCTTTTCTTGTTATTTGACAATTTGGCCAATGTTTGACCAGTTTTTATAGCATAGTTTGTTCATTACATTTGATGCAGTGATGGTCATTTTTTTAGGTATTAAAACGGCATTAAAAGTCCTTACATTTTCACTTTACAGTCATCTACGGGGACCAGGAGGGTCCCAACAGTTGCAACACATTCTCACAGATAGGCATCAGTTATTGCTGTTCTTTATTTTTTTTAACCTTTGTGTTTATTTGGCATTTTCAGCATGTTAGACAGGGGATCAACATCAGTTCATCGTATCATATAATTTCTTCACATCATTCTTTCTTTTGTATACTCCCCCGGGAAAAGACATCATTTTATCGTATCATTTTTTTTTCTTTCTCCCCCCCCCCACCACCCCCCTCCCCCACTACTGGTTAGTGTCCATACCGCACTAAACAAAATACAGAAGAAAAAATATATATATATATATATATATATATATATATATATATATATATATATATATATATATATATATATATATATATATATATATATATATACAAAAATGAAAAATAGAAATAAAATGAAAATTGAACACACATCACAAAATAATGGTTGAAAAGTAATGGATGAGTAATGATATTTAAATAATAATAAAAAAATAAAAAATAAAAAAAAAGTCCCCCCCCTCTCTCTCTTCTTAAATCTTAACTTCGAGGCCTAAATGCAGCCGGGCTGTAGACACCATCCATAATAGACTCTCAATCTTCCACATCATTTGCCTCAGTGAAGTCAATTAGTTATTGCTGTTCTGTCATTTTCACTCCCTAATGCGTCACTATAAGACTACAACTAAAAGGCACGCATTGGAGCTTTAAATACCTGCTTACCTGGTAGCAGTGCTTGGCTAGTAATCTCAATCTCCCGTGATTGAATTTCACTGTGGGTAAGACTTTTTATTTCTCTCTCCGCATAGATTTTGTGAGTTTAGGGTTAGGATTAAGGTTAGTCACTATGGCATCCCTAAGTCGAAACTTGACTTTCAGGGCGTCCCGTGATGTCAAAACTTGACGTTTCAGGTCTACTGACAGAGCGGCAAAATGTGACGCCTTGGAAGTGAGAACAGGTTTCTGACCCACAGGTTGAGAACCACTGATGTAGCTGATGGTTAAGGTGACTATGTCTATTTTGATCATGTACGGTAGATGATTGTTAAGGTGACCGGTGAGTATGTCTATTTTCTGGTCATGTAGATGATGGTTAAGACGAGGAGGCAGCAGAGCACAACTCCAGTTCTGATGATGGAGAGAAACACTAGGATCTTCATCTTGTTACGACATTCATCTTCCCCAACGTTCAGCCTGGTTCCATTTCCATACAGTATCTGCCCACATGAGGCCACAGCACAGTAGTAAGTACCAGCATCACTCAGTCTGAGATTCTTCATGGAGAAGTTGTAGAAGCTTCCCTGTGCTGTGTTTGCTATTTCACAGCCTTGGTCATGCGTGTAAAAGAAAACTGGTTGAGATTTTTCTGATCGTCTAAACCAGTAGACACTGTGTTCTCCACAGGGCTCAGTGTGGACGGTACAGTTCAGAGTCACAGAGTCTCCTGGCTGGACTGACTTCTCTGGTGGCTCCTGGACAATGGCTTGGATGCTGGACGAGGATCCTTTAACAATGAGCATGATTCCTTCGTTGAACTGAATTCGAAAATATGACGCCACCCCACAGTAATACATTGCAGAGTCTGACAATTGCACATTTGAGATCTCGAGATGATTTATTCCTTCTCCAGGGACCACAAAGAAGCGGGGATCGTTCTTGAATGTATCTGACAACGTAGCATTGTCTCTCAGCTTCATCCGGGATGCTAACAGCTCAGGTTTATGTCCAAGACGTTGCTTGTACCAGGTTATGAACAACATGTCATCATCTTGATAGAAGCAGTGCAAAGTCATGGTGTCTCCAACATCAACCATTTTGAAACCTTTCTGTTCTTCTTCCACTGATAACTGAGCAAAATGGACTGGAAACAGAAATATATACGTATAAATATGCATATTTTATAAGAACGGATTTGTTATAGATGTAGGTAAACAATGATTGTTGTATTTTACCTTCTCCCCAAAGAAGTAGACAAATTATATGCAGGGCGATTTTTGATGCTGCCATCATCTTCAAGTTCGTCTCTTGAGTGGAAATACTTTACGGATGTAGAGAACATCTTAAGAGGTATGGCTGTGTGTGATTGGCCAAACTGTTTGCGTTGTGTTGCGATGATGTCATGAGACCCTGACAAATATTTGAGTGGCACAGGCTAAATCAGTAGTTTGATACTATTATCACAGCTGTCGGGGATAGGGTTAGCATTTGGGTTAGGGTAACCCAATTTTGGATCTTACAACTTTTGATGCATGCGCACGTTGACCTGGTTAGCTAGCAAGTGGGGCAGCGGTTCAAGGCATTGTCACAAAAGTGAATATTAGATTTTCTCTCTGAGCTAGCGAAGCACCTGAGAGAGAGAGAGACAGAAATGAGAGCTGACAAGTTGATACTTGCCAGATTATGTGCCAGTAGGCTAACAGTAACAGGGGCAGCAGCAGCTATCCCCACTGAGTAGGGGTGTGCCGATATATCGTCCCGCAATATATCGCGATACGTTTTCGTGACGATATCGTTTTTTTGGGGGGGGGGGGGAATGTTTTACAATAATAATAATAATCAGGCATGCAAACAGCCCCGAGGTGAAAAGGGTGACAACATGTTGTTTTTTTTCGGGTCAGGTGTCACACTATTGCCCTGTTTGGATTCAAAACGGCTATTGTAGCTGAAAAGCTACAAGTTTGCATGTCTGAATAATGCAAAACAGAAATATTTGTTTGCATTTGCTTCCCCCCCATATATTTTCATAATAAAAAAGTGCCATATATCGTATCGTATCGATATCGTATCGATGTCGTGAGCCCAATATCGTATCGTATCGTTTCATGAAATTAGTGTATCGGCACATCCCTACCACTGAGTATTACTACTTTTCGTTCCTCGCCACTTGATGCTACTAAAAAGGCAGGTGCAGTGTCATTCAGATCACCAGAGAAATTATGCCGGCTTCACTCGCTCCTGCAAGGCCGCTTGGTCCAAAGAGTGGACAGTAACAGCATACAGTATGTGTGCAGTAAGTGCAGGTCAGCTACTGTATAAAGAGCAAGTTGGTGTCAGAAACGTTCCAATCTACTTATACATTAGACGTAAGTCCCAGCTTCCGTTAGCATTCATTTGCCCTCGCCACTAATTTCATTGTTTCGGGCTAAACACAACAACAACATACCACATGTCACTACAAGACAAGCCACAACGTGCGCGATGAATTTACGGGTGGCGTAGGCTACTTTTCATTGCTCACTACACATTTGCCTCCTCGGAGCATAATTAATTGCGGCCAGCACAAACTCACCACATTACGGGGACACCCTTTCGTTCCCTTTAGAGTGAGCACCGCCGAGCGAAACCGAACACATCACACGCAAGACGACGCGGCCGCCATTGAAATCTCCCTATCTGCACAACAACAACACACGCGACCACTTCGCTTCAACCCCCCCCGTTGCTTTCACTTTGGTCATGTCTCTATCACACCACACTCACGCTAATATGTCCGTCATGCACATCCCACACAAAACAATAAAACACGCCAGTGTCTCAAAGCAGCCGCTAACAACAACACCGAGTCGGGACTCTGGGTTGCCAGGTTGGAGGCCACACAAGCAGACAGGTCAGTGTTGCCAGATTGTGCGCCAGAAAGCAACCACCTTCATGGGGAAAAAAAGCCAGCCAAAGGGGTCCGCGATGTTTCGCGGGTGTCCCAAGACTCCCAGGGGGTCCGCGGACCCCCAGGGGGTCCCCCATGTATTTTTTGTTAAAAAAATAAATAAAAAATAAACGAGCCCTCACTAGAGCCCCGTGCGCAGGGCGCCCGGACCTCTAGTTGGAGAAAAGCAAGAGAGAAGTTTAGGGACCAGAAGAAGTCCCTCATAGATGTGTCTCAAAGATTGGGTGCACTGAAAACAACCCTGATTAGTGTGCCGCTATCAGAAGCCATAAGGCAACCCGCTATATCCTAGGCTGCCAAATCTAAAAACAAAGAGTCTGCAGACTTTGCACCTATAGCATCTGAGATGGTATGTAGGAGTGGTTGGTATTTAAAGGGCAAGACCACTTTGGTAGAGGTTTGGGTTGTGTAGTTACCTTGCCATGATGTGACTCCAAAAGTGGGCAAGAAATCTAAAATAATTTCTCCATTGAGTAGAAATTGATCATTCAAAATATGCTCCTCATTGACTTAAATTGTACGGCAAAACCACTCTGGAGTTTCTTTTTCAGCCTGTAAACTAATGCAAACACATCTGATTCTGACAGTATATCACCAAACCCAGTACTGTTATAAAAATGTCAACCTCCTGTTGATTTTTACTATTTGAAGATCCGGATCCAGATCCGCAGATCCAGTCCGGGTTCTCTTCTTAATACAAATAGCAAAATCAATAGGAAGTTGACATTTTTATTTAAAAAACAAACATGTTCTATACTGTCAGAATCAGGCTTGTTTGAGTTCGTTTACAGGCTCAAAAGAGCTCCTCCTGAGCCTCTTCACCGTACAATGTAAGTTAATGAGGAGCATATTTTGAATTATCAATTTCTAGTCAATGGAGAAATTATTTTTTTATTTCTTTCCCACATTTGGAGTTACATCATGGCAAGGTAACGACACAACCCAAACCTCTACCAAAGTGGTCTAGCCCTAAAACACAACTGGCAGCATAAAATGCTGCCAGTTGTGGACACCAAAATGCCAGGGTTGCTTCTGAGTTGGTCATTTTAGTCATTATTGTCTTTGTTGGTGTTGGCGAATTGGTGTTGCACCTTATGCCTCAAGGCCTCTGTACTAATTCCAGCTGCTAAACAGGCATTATAAACATAATTATAGTGACGCTTTCTGGTGGAAATGTCCAAAACCTTAACTTTTCAGGAAAGGGAAAAAGTAACCTGTTAAGCTCTTGTCAATACTTTTCATTGGTTCAATATTTATAAAACCCTCAGAAACACTTAACCACTTTAATGTGTTTTCTTCAAGTTGAAATATGCAGATACAAGATTTCTGCCCAACAACAACGACATATATGTTGATAAAGCTGCCAGTGTCTCTCTCTCTCGCACGCACGCACGCACGCTTATATTCTGATACATTAGAATCCCTTGGTCAAATCTACCACTTCATCAGAAGACTGGCTGCATGCAAGCTGTAAAACGTATTGTTGAGACACCTTTAGACATGTAGCAACCTCTTTTTTTTCTTTTTCTTTTGCTGTAGCCTACTTTCCACACGGCCGTTTACTGTAATACGAAGAAGAGATTCTTGTTACACAGGAAATGTGGTCTGCCGGTACTGTAGGTCACACCTCACATTGTTCTTCTCACACAACTCAATGCACACACACATGTACTTTTGTCATAGCCCTGCTACTGGAACTCTAGTGATTTTTGTGGCCCTATGTCCTTTCCTCTATTAGTGCGCTGGTTCTCAACCTGTGGGCCGGGGCCCACTGGTGAGCCGCAAGGGTATTGCAAGTGGGCCCCCAAATAATTGGCAAAACACTTAAGATTTTAATAATAACATGACATCAATGTTAAAAAATGATGCCAATCAATAAGAAGTATACTACGTTAGTTAATGATTGATTGATCATTACAATAAACAGGCTTTGAAAATGCACGCTGCCCACCCATCTGACCACTTAACCCTTTGAGACCTGAAGCCGATTCTACATGTCTCCTAAATCCCAATTTTTTTCTGAAAAACGTATGTTTCTATATCAGTGGAGCTCAATCTTTTTCATGTCAAGGACCCCCAAAATTCTATGTATTTGGCCGCGGACCCCCATCAAAATATTTTGTTCCAGGGACCCCCAGAAGCAAAGATTTGAGTTAAAAATTTTCACTTTAAAAATATATATATTCAAAGATTTGCACACATTTTCACGAATTTTCAAAAATAGCAGATCTACAAGCTCGTAGCGCGGCACTCGGTGCCGCGCTATGAGCTTGTATATCTGCTATTTTTGAATAGCCCAAAGTGTAAAATAATGCTTTTTAGCTCAAATCTAAAAATGATACAGTTCCAGGTCTTAATGGGTTAACAACATGTTAAGGGGTAATATGGGTAGCCCACGAATGCTTTCAATATGTTTAAGTGGGCCCTGATCCAGAAAAGGTTGAGAACCACTGCTCTAGTGCCATCCTTAGGGTGTCCTGAGGGCAATATTTCCTATCCCAATATTTCCTATTTCCTGAATGACATGATAACATCTCCTCTTGTGTGACCCTTAGGCCAAAATTGCGACTTTTTCTATAATGTTATGTATCAATTATAAGAAATATCATTATATAGACATATTGAAAGAAAATAATAGGATAGACTGTATATTTTGTATAAGAATGCTTTATTTATAGGTCACAAAGCCTGTTGTGTAAATAAATCATTTTGAAGCATTTTGGATACAAATTGCATAGTGGAATTATAAAGAGTATTACAAATAATTAGAACGTATTATAAAACCATTACAAATAGGTAAGATTTGAGCAAGCTAAACAAGTGAGAGACAAAACATTTGAAATAGTATGTTTTTTTCTGTCCACATGTTGACATGACCTCAAGTGTTGGTCTGTTTTCAGCCATTTCGGATGCTGTCAATGCACTGAATGGGACGTTATCACGTTTAATCAGACTATTGATTGGTCTAAGTAGGTGAGATACTGACCTACCCACGTTTAATCAGACTATTGATTGGTCTAATCAAGAGATACTGACCTACCGAAGGGGCTCAGTAGGTGTTTTGTATAAAGTTTTGGACCGCATCGGTCTTCGCAACGTTCGGCACGGCAACTCGCTTGCTTTAGCTCGCTCGGTGGTGCCTCTCGTGGCTCAAGTTCGCTTGAGCCGACTCAGTGCCGTCCGAGTTACCAATAGGCACAGAATCGTAAATCCTGTTTTGGGGTAAGCGTTTGCCCGAACTTTCATCAACCCACAGAATAACGTCAAAACACCTACTGCGCCTTGTCGGTAGGTCAGTATCTCACCTACTTACACCAATCAATAGTCTGATTAAACGTGATAATGTCCCATTCAGTGCATTGACAGCTTCCGAAGCTGGTGTTTTTTTCTGGTCATGTAGAAGATGGTTAGGGTGAAGACGCAGCAGAATACAAATACAGTTCTGCTGATGGAGAGAAACACCAGCATCCTCATCTGGCTGCAACAGTCATTTTCCTTGATCTCCAACGTGGTTCGATTTCCATACCATATCTCCCCACAAGAGGACACAGCGCAGTAGTACGTACCAGCATCGGAGCGACTGAAATTTCTCTTGGACAAGTGATAGATGCAGGTGTGTGTTGGAGATCCAGTGTCAAAGCTTCTTGTACAATTCTCATAGCTGCCTCCGTGATTGTAAATGACTCCAGGTTGGGATTCTCCTGGGCTTCTGAACCAGTGGACACTGTGTTTTCCATCACAGATCTCCGTTTGGACGGTACAGTTCAGAGTCACAGAGTGTCCTGGCTGGACTGAAGTCACTAATGACTGTTGGACAACAGTGCTGTTAACAAGGAGCATTATTCCTTTTTCAAATTCAACGATATATAAGGACGTCCCACAGTAGTATGTGGCAGAGTCTGAAGAACGCACGTCTGTGATCTTAAGATGGTTCACTCCCTCCCCAGATTCCACAGAGAAACGAGGATTATTTTCAAACTCGTGGTACAACTTCACAGGCATGGTGTGCTTCATAGAAGATGATACCAGCCTAGGTTTATCGCCTGAGGCTTGCTTGTACCAGGACAAGTATGGACCTTTGCTTCCATCCTCATGAAAGCAGTGCAAAACCACAGTTTCCCCAGCATTCACTACAACAAGCCTGTCCTGTGGATTCACTGTGGAGGCTTGTGTCAAAGCTGTCAGTACTGTAGGTGAAAACATGACATGTTAAGTCACTCATAAGTCACTCATATGGTCATACAGTATGTGCATGAAAACTGATGCAATCAAATTAACCAAAAGTCTGTTCAAACAGATATATTTAACTGGGTGATAGAGTCTATATTCTATCCAACACAATAGCTACTTGAACCCTAGCGTCCCTATTCAGAGGCGAACATTCATAAAAAATATCCAATTCAAGCTCAATCTACACAAGCTTGTAGATCGGCTACTTTTGGTGAAGATATTTGGTGTAGGGGGGGGAGCAGACTAAGTACAGAGCCATTTACAGAGGGTTTAAGTGGCTGAACAAATTCATTAATAAAGTGGTTGAATCCAACTTACCTAAGTTTGCATATATCACAGCTGTCATCCAGAGCCAGGTTGACATTGTTGCTCTGTCTAATTTGAAGATGAATTGCATTAGTATTTGTTAGTACAGTATGCATTCAGCGGAAACCATCTACGGCACTTATATGTGTCAGCTTCCTTTGACACTCCGCCCCAATTGTCACATACTGTATGTCCTGTGCAAAATGACAAAGGCATAAACCACAGGGCATAACGGCTTGGCATATAGGGCCTAATTCATTCATTTCATGTTTTATTTGTTATACATTTGGGCCAATAGCAGGGGTAATTCAAAAAGAGCAGCTTGCACGAAAAGATATGACCAGTGCAACATGTATATTGAAAACATTCAAAATGAACCATTTTATCAAAACTATATAGAGATTGAAATCCTTAAAAATAACTATTACTACTATTACCCTGGCCCTGCATCAAAACCAGCAGAACATTTAAGCAATAGATATTCCACCAGGTTAAATTTCAATCATCCCAAATATTGAAACATAAAAATGTTGCTGTCAAACAGAAACTTTGTATTTCATATTTCAACTATTTGTGTTTTATTTTGTAAATTTATGTCCTACTTTGTCGTATAACAGTGTCGCACAAAAGTAGTGAACATTGCCGATATACAAGGTAACTTGTAGGCTTGAGAGTGAGAATGAGGCTAGAGTACTTCACTACTTAAAAAAACAATGTGAAAGTGTTTAAAGGGATATTTCACTTAAAAAAGAAAACAAATTTGGGTCATTTTATCGTCTACTCAGGCTTATGTGAGCCCCCCAGACAGTTTTTAAGTTGCTTGATTCAGTATTTAGATCTTTTATATTTATTTTATCAGACACGCCCCCTTCCTATACAATCCCATTATAACTTCAAACTCCAAAAAAGAATGATAATAAAAAATGAAAAAAAGTAATTGAAAAAACAGTCTCCTCACGTATTAGAAGGATAATATCAGTCACCAGAACCAAGGATGGGTGTTTCCGATGAATCTAACATGTTAAAAATGGAGTTTGAAGTTATGATGGGTTTGTATAGGAAGGGGGCGTGTCTGATAAAATGTATATCAAATATCTAAATACTGAATCAAGCAACATAAAAACTGTCCGGGGTGCTCCCAAAAGCCTGAGTAGACGATAAAATTACCATTAAAAAAAAAAAAGTGAAATATCCCTTTATGTGCATCTGTGGGTTTTAGGAATATTGAACCAACGACATTAACAAGAGCTTGTGACTAAATAATAACTACATTTGATCCATAACACACTCAGGTTATTTTTTCCATTTCCTGAAAAGTAACAGTATTGGACAAATAAGGTTTCCACCGACAACGATGATATACAATATGGAATGGTAGAAGAACAGAAATTGTCTACGGTTCTTATCAGACACAACTTAAGCAGTAACATAGTAGCCTGGGACCAGACGAATCTGCCAGTGCAAAAAAAGAATTACCCTGTATTCAAATATGGGAGACTGTAATTGGTATTTGGTTGTAGGTCTAACCAATTCCATCCAGAGCCATTCTTTTGATCCTGCCCAAGAAGCACCAGACTCATATCCACGCAGTGATATAGTCTGGCCATGCGAGGCTAGTAACAAAGGCCTATGGTTACATTCCAGGATATAAGAACTATGCTGTCACCTTTCCTGTTCACTCTCTACCTCCAACTACCATTTCAACTTACGTGCCATATCATTCCACTGTTAACGAGGAGGAGTACACAATGGAGAGCATTCTATGGTGGTGTGACAGCAACCACCTCCTAATTGAAAGAAATTGGTCTCCTGGTGAACCTGAAAATGTATACTGTTTACTGAAGAGCCGGAGAGATGACCCCTGTACTGAACAAACACGTACTATACAAGGATGACTATCAGCATAGAGCTTTAACTTTAACTAGAGCAAAAACAAATCACTTAGGCCTACACCCCCTTTGACCTAAAAAGATTTCATTTAGCAAACATAAGCAGGCAGTAAACTGGTTCGATTAGTAGGCAGAGTGGCTTGCAGGACATAATTATACTGTACTACTCAGTGGAGAGGTTTGGGCATGTGATCTCACGTGGATGTGGGCATGACATGTCTGTTGATAAGTGTTGGGAGAGGAGGTGGAGTTTGAACAGGGAAGAGGAGAGAGAGAGAGAGCTTGTGTCATCCAGTTCAGTATAACTGCCTCATGACACAAGGAATCGTCAGACGTACACCCTCCCGAAACACATCTGGAAGTCATGTGAGATGTATGCCAGTGCTGCTACGTTGCACTATTGTATGCATGCATGTATTGCTGGTGGAATTCTGGGGTGAACCTACAATGTATGTCCCTGCACAGCTATTATAATAAACAAGTACTGATTTCACAAACAATGACATACGGAACACTTGCACACCAAGTTCCCAGCACAATATAGCCTGGGTCACTTAAAGATTTTGTTCTCAATCTCTCATGACCTCATTACAAGGCCAATCACACACAGCCACATCTCAAGATGTTGTCTACATCCGTAAACTCTTTCCACTCAAGAGACAAACTTGATGATGATGGCAGCATTACAGATCATCCTGCATCTGTGCCTACTCCTGTGTGAAAAAGGTAATATAATCAAACTATTGTACCTACAATCATAACAAACGTCCACTGTTAAAATGATATGTACTGTATTTTCATGTTTTATATTTCTGTTTCTAGTTCCTTCTGCTAAGTTATTGGTACTGGAACAGGAGAAGAGTTTCATAATGGCCAATGTTGGAGACAACGTGACTTTGCACTGCTTCTATGAAGATGTCGACATGACGTACTTATACTGGTACAAGCAAAGTCTTGGAGATAAACCGGAGCAGTTAGCATTCCGTATCAAGTTGAAAGAGACGGCTTCTTTGTCAGAGAATTTGAAGAATGATCCCCGTTTCTCCGTGGTCCCAGGAGAAGGAATAAATCATCTCAACATCTCAGATGTGCAATTGTCAGACTCTGCAATGTATTACTGTGGGATGGCGCAGTATTCTGAAATTCAGTTCAAAGAAGGAGTCATGCTTATTGTTAAAGGTACCTCGAGCAGCATCCAAGCAATTGTCCAGGAGCCACCAGAGAAGTCAGTCCACCCAGGAAACGCTGTGACTCTGAACTGTACCGTCCACACTGAGCCCTGTGCTGGAGAACACAGTGTCTATTGGTTCAGACGATCAGAAAAATCTCAACCAGTTTTCTTTTACACCCATGACCAACGTTGTGAAATAGCAAACACAACACAGGGAAGCTTCTACAACTTCTCCATGAAGAACCTGAGACTGAGTGATGCTGGAACTTACTACTGTGCTGTGGCCTCATGTGGGGAGATACAGTATGGAAATGGAACCAGGCTGAACGTTAAGGGTACAGTAAGACTTCAATACTCACCATTATTTACACTACTATATTTACACTACTATGGGCTTATGACAAAGTAATCAAGTAAACAATAATTTGTGAGAATGCAGCTCTAATGTGCTTTTAAAGCTTTAAACAAACTCTATCTATTACAAATAGATATTTCCTTGTGCTAAATCTCTACAGACACAACGCACGTTTTCTTGCTGTATTCCCTGGGTGTGGCACTGGTCATTTCCATCATCCTGATTATTGTTTTGTCTTCCATCATCTACAAGCTGAAACAGGGAACATGTATTAGTAGTGGTGAGTGAGTTCCAAAGCATTTAGATTTTTGTGGTTATTGAAACACTGGTGCAGACAGGGAAGGATCGTAACATTATGTGTATTTGTTCTCTAGGACATTCACATGTTTCCTCGGTGTCTCCTACAAACACAGTGGTAGGTTTAAGTCATTTATTTGACATCATTTATCTTCTTTGTGTTCCCCCAGCCACAAAGTCCACACTAGCTTGTTCCAATGATCATAATTTTGTCCCCTGTTTTGAAATTTAAGCACCAGAATGAAGACAACCTCCATTATGCTGCTCCGAGTCTCAGCAAGAAGAGCCGATCAAGAACGCAGAGGAACATCATGGAGAACGATACTGTGTATGCTGGAGTTAAACAATAGAACTGATATATACAGTACTATCCACTGCTATCTCCTTTGCAGGGCTCACCCATACACTTATTATTGAGTTCATAAAACCTTACAAATTCTCTGACAAATTAAGGCACTTCTAAACAGTAAGTAAACAAATAGGTATCAGTTTACTCCTTATATTAATTTAATTTTAAAATGCTTTCCTGCTTACAATATATATATATATTTTCTAAATTCTTTTGTATACTTTATTGAGTCAAAACTAGTAAGACATAATATTTTGAAAACTCACCTTGTGAAAAAGTACTGTCATTTTAATTACTAAGCTTAAATGATGCATGCAATCATTTAGTAATCAATAAACGGACAAACATATTATTTCTCTCTTTCTGTGTTTTATTTCATTTTATTCTATTATTATTTACTTATTTAAAAAATTGGGGGGGAGGGGGATCCTCACTCATAGCCATCATTGGTCAGAGTAACTTGTGTATGAATATTTGCCGGCGGAATGCATGTTGGAGACATACTCCTGCCATTGCCATCGAGCAAAGTACTGGCCTTAAAACTGGAGCAGGTCCCCAGGTACTGCTCAGTGCCTGTCGAGTGCGCCTAGTTAGGATGGATCAATACAGATTATTAATGAATAAAGTATAGAATTCAACACTGGCCGCTTTGTTTGCCCTGTTGTTGACACATTGTTAGAATTTTATCATCAACTTCTTGAACTTTTGTAAGTCCCTCTGGAGTAGAGAAATTACATATATCAACAGCAATAACTATTAAAATCTAAGGGCTTTTTGTCGTACAATAGATGAACTGTTGACTGTATCATGGTTTATTGTATCTTTTATCTATAGGATCCACGCTCATAAAGGCATATTATCACATACACACACCACCCTCCATTAGTAGATATCTGATGGACATGAACAGACCCGCGCAGCAACCATCCAACACACAAACTGATTTTATTGTTTGACAGCATGACCTCATCTGTCAAATTGTACAGTAATAACAGTGATCAACAATGGCTCTTTTTCATCATCAACGCTTGTAGTTCACTGATCTCTTCCACAGTCCACAAACACTAACAGTAGATATAAGCTCAAAGCTGCATTGTGTGGTCTGTTGTGTTAACAAGAATAGACGGTAATGTTGTGGTAAATAACACAAGATCTTCTCACTCACATGATCAAAGACATTTCAAACCTCTCTCTCTCTCTCTCTCTCTCTCTCTCTCTCTCTCTCTTTCTCTCGCTCGCTCCCCCCCTTTCTCTCGCTCGCTCCCCCCCTTTCTCTTTCTCTCTATGCAGTTTTCAGATTAATACATCTTAAACATTCATCATCCATGTCTCTATAGAACAGCAAAGTCAAGTCAGTAGCACATTTAATCTGATGACAGTGTTTGTATCTACTCTGGAATTAGACTAGATAGAATAGAAATAGAGTGGAGAGTGGAAATCTACATCAACAGTTAACCCTTTATTAAATGTATGCTTAATTACAGTCCTGAAGGACAAAATACATGATGATACATTATTAGAACATCTTATAATTCATAATGGTCAGTGAACAATATCCTCTAGTAAATGTGTCAGTTAAACATTTTAGTGTGGTGTTTTCACATGATTAGCCTATGAACATCAGGTATGTTTTTAATGGGTGCAAAAGTCACAAGAGGGTAGTGATTATACCTCACAGACACAGCATGATCAAGAAAAGAACAACCTTTCGCATTATCTATAAACACTTTCTTCTGATCATATACTGTATGTTGTTGATGTGAAAGCATCTGTTCTCACTGCTGTGTGGTTACAGTTGTTTAGTTTCCATTGGTGGAAACTAATGCGAAGCGAGGACAGGAAGATTGGTCTGAAACCTCAAGGTCACGTACAGCATCTTACAGTGTCGCATAGGCAATAGACAGATTAAATATGATTTCACATTTGTGAGGCTGATTTTAACTTTAAATGCATGTGCTGTTCTTTTGACCTTTAGACGTTTTTTACGGTTTCAGTTGTTTCATAATGCTTTATAATGCCACTATTATAATAATTATGATTGCATCCAAAATAGGTGTCAACAGGTGTTTTCAACTATTCTATTATGTTATCTTTATTTGACCCTTTTTATTGTATTGTGCTATTTCTTATTATCAATAAATCATTAATAATATTTTAATTCATAATAATTTGACAAATTTTTTTCTTAACTCTAGGCTATTACAGTATAGCTTCACCTTGTGATAAAAAGTACCGTAATTACAATTTCTAAGCTTAAATGATGCATGCAATCATTTAGTAATCAATAAACGGCCAAACATATACTGTATATTTATTTATCTCTTTCTGTGTGTGTGTGTGTGTGTGTGTGTGTGTGTGTGTGTGTGTGTGTGTGTGTGTGTGTGTGTGTGTGTGTGTGTGTGTGTGTGTGTGTGTGTGTGTGTGTGTGTGTGTGTGTGTGTGTGTGTGTGTGTGTCATACCCATCATATTGGTCTAAGTAACTTGTGTATGAGTGTGATGAGGTGGGGTACAATGACATGCACTGTGTCTCGGTGCTTAGCGCCTTTCTGTAGGGAGTTTGTATTTTCTCCCTGTGTTTGTCTGGGTTTCATCCCACATCAAAAGACATGCATGTTAGAGACACACTCCTGCCATTGCCCTTGATTAAAGTACAGGCCTTAGAAATGCTGCAGGTCCCCAGGCGCTGCTCAGTGACTGTCCACAGCTCTAATAGTTAGGATGGATAAATACAGATGATGAATAAATAAAGTATAGAATTCAACACTATGGCCACTTTTCCCGGTTGTTGTTTGACAGATTCTCATAATTGTATCTGATCTTGAACTTGTGTAAGTCCCTCTGGATAAGAGAAATAATAAAATGGTATATCAGCCGCAATAACTATTCAAATCTTTTTGTCCTACAATAGAAAATGAACTATTGAATGTTTCATGGTTTGTTGTATCTATTATCCTGTGATCCATGCTCATAAAGGCATATTATAACATACATGCCCTTTTCTTTTTTAAGTGGGTGCCCACTTTCCTCTGTCTTTTTACGTCTTCAGTGAGACAGACAGTCAGAGGAAAACTGAAAGGAGGCGGTGCAATAGAGATACAGGAAGAAGTCCTCAAACAGGACCTCTCTCTCTCTCTCTCTCTCTCTCTCTCTCTCTCTCTCTCTCTCTCTCTCTCTCTCTCTCTCTCTCTCTCTCTCTCTCTCCCTCTCTCTATCTCTTTCTCTCTTTCTCTTTCTGTGTTTTTCAGATTTCTTTTTTTTTCTCTGAAGGACAAAATACATTATAAGATCATCTTACAATTCATAATGGCCATTGAACAAGGAATTTAATACATGTGTGGTGTTTTCACATGATTATATGAACATCAGGTATGTTAATGTGCAAAAGTCACAGGGGAGGAGGCTATAGTGATTATCCCTCACAGATACAGCATGGTCAAGAAAATAACAACCTTAGACTCTCACATGTCTATAAATACTTTCCTTCTGATCATAAATGTTGATGCAGTTTGCACCTTTCAAGCTCAACCAAGTCTCAGCTGAAGGCTTCTGCTCTCACTCCTGTGTGGTTACAGTTGTTTAGTTTCCATTGGTGGAAACTAATGTGAAGCGAGGACAGGAAGACTGGTCTGAAACCTCAAGGTCACGTACAGCATTACAGTGTAGCATAGGCAATAGATGAGGCTGATTTGAACTTTGAATGCATGTGCTGTTCTTTTGACGTTTAGACTGCATGGTTTGTGTGCTCCAGAAAACCACTTGAAAATAAATGGAGTTACAGGTCACAGTAGAATCCCAAGATTTGGGAAGTGGATGCATTTAAAATGTGTTGTGGTTTAAGGGCGGTTTCAGACTGGGTTCGTTTGAATCAAACCGGTCCCGAGTACGCTTGGCTGGCCAGCATTCACACTGCCCAAGATCCCATCGCACCAGAGAACACTTGCATGTATACCCCCGATCCTATAGGTGGCGGCATGCACATAGTGTTTCTTCTGTGGACACAGACGTCATCAACTATGCGACAATGTTTGTGCTGGGCTCGCATAAATATAGGGTTGCGGCTGGGGAGTGAGTCAACGCACTGAGCGCTCAGCGCGTCAATGCACAGAATGCTGTGTTGTTGACGGACAACGGATGTACGCTTATGAGAAACAACACAAATAAAACCTGGTGAAACACTTGTGTGCATTAGCGCAAGATGAGGATACAGGAAACATTCAGTCTAAATGTCCAGTTTGCTAACCTTCACAACTACTAATACTTTTGTATTTGAAACTTTAAATTTCTCTAAATATTATAAACTTTCACGACAGCTTAAGT
Source organism: Gymnoscopelus braueri (assembly GCF_963280865.1). NCBI lineage: Eukaryota > Metazoa > Chordata > Actinopteri > Myctophiformes > Myctophidae > Gymnoscopelus > Gymnoscopelus braueri. The sequence continues at coordinate 20,684,170 of NC_137620.1, forward strand.
ACAAAAATATATCATTTATGAAAAGGCAACTATAGTAGCCTATACAGTGAAGTCCGACTGAATGACTGAAACCTTGTATTGTGAATTGTACTTCCATGTACTGTTTCTCATGTCTCATGTCTAAATAAAGTACATCAATCCAACGTCTTTTCTTTTTTGACTCTCTTGGTGTGGGGATTATCTGGCACATGTATGTATCTGTTATGAAAGAGAAATTGCATCATGAGTAAAACGGCTATAGTCCTTGGGAAACTATAAACCTACGTAGGCCTACATCTAAATGAGTTACCATATTTACTTACAAATTTCAAATTACAAAGCCTTATAAGCTATATATTTCTGGGATGCATAGTAGCTGAAACTCCACAAGATACCCACAAGATATACTATATGCGCTGCTCGCGCACCTGAAATGCGCGATGGAGACCCGCCAATGTTTCATGACTGATAGACATGAAAGAAGGCCCTTCACAGCTAATAGAGAATTTTAAATTTTAAGAATCGGTTCAGAATTGAATGAGTAAAATTGTTAGAAAGGCTCCCATCATATAAGTTGATTATTATTTCAATTGTTATGTTCCACCTTAAGAGTAATATGCACCTGCCCACCTTAAGTGCGCAATGCATTCTGGGGCGTTTTCATTCATTCAGTAGCACCGGCTAGAAGAGCGGTGTTTTTGTTGGCTGTTTTTGTCGAGTTTATATACCGTCACCGTCACGTACGCTTGCTTTCACATTGCAGCGTACCGTACCCGAAAACGCATGATCCGGATCCGAAACTGCCTCCGGAGGTGGTTTCGGGAACGGAACGGTTACCCGTTTCGGGAGACGATTCGCAACATTCACACTAGCCAAGCGGTCTGGAGTGCGCACCCGGGACCCGAGTGTGAAACGGCTCTAATATGTATTTTGGGCCGTCACTGATTTTGCCTGATGAGCTACAAAAGCTATAAAGGAAGTTGTAATGTAAGGTCTATAAAGGTGGTGTACGCAGGTTGTTTGTGAAAGCACACATGATGCAGATAGCCCACTTCCTGATAAAAAACGACTCCTGCAATTTTTTTTTGCAATACAGTATACTGTATGGTGTGTGGTGTTCTTTTTTATTTACTTTTTTAAGGTCAATAAGAGATTCATCATCTCTACATCCAGAGCAGACCACAGTGCAGTAACACCTTTTTACCTAGTTGATATTCAGTGTCATAATAATTAGGACAAGTAGGAATGGCTACCTGTTCAGTCAGACAAATGGATCTTTCAGTGTTAAGGTGGGGTTTCTTATATACTGTTTCTTACATGATGAACAGAAACCAAATCCAAGCATTACAAAGAAAATTCTGTTGTGGTAGGAGACGCATTGTGTAAAATGGCTCTAGTTCAGGTGCTCGTTCAAAGTTTGTGTTTTGCTATTCACCAATCAGTGTATTCATTTCAACAGCGTGTGGCATGATCCTCTACCAATCTGCAATGTTCTGTAAAAAGTGACTGAGCGTTTGTATGCCTAACTGTGAAAACCAGTGGGAGAATAAAACAAACAGACACAACAGTGTGCCTACATGCACTTTGTGCCTCGCCCCCTGATAAACGAGGACGGAACTAAAGGGCCTTTATCATAGTGGCTAAATCATTCTACCATTGTACTGTAGGTCTTCGTCAGGGATTAAACACACACACACACACACACACACACACACAAACCGCAGGTGTGGTCTATTACTGTACCTCCAGTTTTTCATTTTAGAGGTCGTGCATTTCACCAAATAAGGTATTTGCCAAAACTCAAACAGCTCTGGTTGGCCAATCAACGTCGCCCTCATCTTTGAATAGAGGAGTATCTATGAAATTCTTTCCATTCTTTGCAGCCATTTGAACAAGATGACAGCTCCGAAGTTCACACTATGTATCGTATTTTTGTTCTTTGGGAAAACGGGTAAGATGGGCCTTTTTGCAACTACAATAATGTTTAAAACTGTATATCACTTATATATAGCTCAGAATAATGTTTTTTTAATGTATTTATTCAAATATTATCAACACTATATTCCATATGACAGCATATTAATTGACTGATAAATCTGAAATTGGTCTCTATTTTACAGCAGGTCATCTGAAACAAGCCTCAGCCTTCCATCAAGATAGTGGACTTATATCTGCTAACATTGGACACAATGTAACTTTGCACTGCTTCTATGGGAATGATACTGGTGCAAGAATGTTTAGTTGGTACAAGCAAATACTTGGACAGAAACCACAGCTTGTGTCTACCTACTATAGATACAACCAAAATGGCAATCTACATGATGAATTCAAGGACAATTCACGCTTCTCACTGCACACTGCAGAAAATGGACTAAATCACTTAGAAATCTTAGATCTGCATCTTTCAGACTCGGCTACTTACTACTGTGTGAGAGTTCGTTCCTATGTGTTCACGTTTGGAGACGGAGCTTTTCTTAGTGTAAAAGGTTCAGGGTCCAACGTTCAAACTATCATCCGTCAGCCAGTGTCTGAGTCGGTCCACCTAGGAGACTCTGTGACTCTGAACTGTAGCATCCACTCTCAATTCTGTGATGGAGAACACAGTGTCTACTGGTTTAGAAGCTCAGAAGAATCTCAACCAGGGGTCTTATACACTCAAGGAGTCCAAAACCATAAATGTAAGAGGGGGTCTGAGACACAAACACAGAGCTGTGTGTATAACTTCCATAAGAAGATCCTGAACCTTTCTGTTGCTGGTACTTACTACTGTGCTGTGGCCTCATGTGGGGAGATACTGTATGGAAATGGAACCAGGCTGAACGTTGGGGAAGATCCTGGTGTTTCTCTCCATCATCAGAACTGGAGTTGTGCTCTTCTGCCTCCTCATCTTAACCATCATCTACATGACCAGAAAATATACATTCACATGTTAGCTTGTGGAAAGAAAAAATACACCATTATGATTTGGCTCTCAGTAGTTTAGTTTGCTGAATCTTTTTGTATTATTCAATTTCAGTTGTTTCATAATGCTTTATAATGCCACTATTATAATTACAATTGCATCCAAAATAAGTGTTTTCAACAATTCTATTCTATTATCTTTATTTGACCATCTTTATTTCATTATGCTATTTCTTATTATCAATACTGTACATCATTAATAATATTTTAAATAATAATATCTTGACAATATATTTTGCATGGTGGCTCAGTGCAAGGAACAGTGCTTAGCAATGTTCCTTCACTATTACTTTCTTTTATTTTTTTCACTATTCCTTTCTTTTATTTTTTTCATTATTCCTTTCTTAAAGTCTGTCCTGGGTTCAAACCCAACAAGCATCTTTCCTGTAGGAAGTTTGTATTTACTCCCTGTGTTTGTCTGGGTTTCATCCCACAACAAAAGACATGCATGTTAGAGACACACTCCTGCCATTGCCCTTAATTAAAGTACAGGCCTTAGGCAGGTCCACTCTGCAGGCACTGCTCAGTGACTGTCCACAGCTCTAATAGTTAGGATGGCTCAATACAGGTGATGAATAAATAACAGATTCTCATAATTGTATCTGATCTTGAACGTGTGTAAGTTCCTCTGGATAAGAGACATAACAAAATGGTATATCAGCTGCAATAACGATTAAAATCTCAGGTATTTTTGTCCTACAATAGAAAATTAACTATTGAAAGTATCATGGTTTGTTAATAAAGGCACATACTGTACACACCTTTTTCTATTTTAAGTGGGTGCCCACTTTCCTTTTTACTTTGTCTTTTTACATCTTCAGTGAGACAGACAGTCAGAGGAAAACTGAAAGGAGGCGGTGCAATAGAGGTACAGGAAGAAGTCCTCAAACAGGACCCCCCCTCTCTCTCTCTCTCTCTCTCTCTCTCTCTCTCTCTCTCTCTCTCTCTCTCTCTCTCTCTCTCTCTCTCTCTCTCTCTCTCTCTCTCTCTCTCTCTCTCTCTCTCTCTCTCTCTCTCTCTCTCTCTCTCTCTCTTTCTCTTTCTGTGTTTTTCAGATTAATGTGCTCATGGCACTTAACAATCTTTTTTTTTTAGATCATCCATGTCTCTATAGAACAGCAAAGTCAAGCCAAGTCATCCTTATTTAGCACATTTAATCTGATGATAGGGTTTTTATCTACTCTGGAATTAGACAATATAACTAAGTAGAGTGGAAATCTATTCTCACCTGTATCTGCTTTGACAGTTAAGATTTTGTATTTGTCCTAACAGTTTACCCATTATTCAATGTATGCTTAATTACAGACCTGAAGGACAAAATACATTATAAGAACATCTTACAATTCATAATGGCCATTGAACAATGAATTTAATACATGTGTGGTGTTTTCACATGATTATATGAACATCAGGTATGTTAATGTGTGCAAAAGTCACAGGGGAGGAGGCTATAGTGATTATCCCTCACAGATACAGCATGGTCAAGAAAAGAACAACCTTAGTCTCTCACATGTCTATAGATACTTTCCTTTTGATCATAAATGTTGATGCAGTTTGCACCTTTCAAGCTCAACCAAGTCTCAGATGAAGGCTTCTGTTCTCACTCCTGTGTGGTTACAGTTGTTTAGTTTCCATTGGTGGAAACTAATGTGAAGCGAGGACAGGAAGACTGGTCTGAAACCTCAAGGTCACGTGCAGCATCTGACAGTGTAGCATAGGTAATAGATGAGGCTGATTGTAACTTTAAATGCATGTGCTGTTCTTTTGACGTTTAGACTGCATGGTTTGTGTGCTCCAGAAAACCACTTGAAAATAAATGGAGTTACAGGTCACAGTAGAATCCCAAGATTTGGGAAGTGGATGCATTTAACATTTGTTGTGGTTTAATATGTATTTTGGGCCGTCACTGATTTTGCCTGATGAGCTACAAAAGCTATAAAGGAAGTTGTAATGTAAGGTCTATAAAGGTGGTGTACGCAGGTTGTTTGTGAAAGCAAACATGATGCTGATAGCCCGCTTCCTGCTAAAAAAAACACAACATCTGCTGCAATGAAAGAGTGAAAGAGTAATAATGGAGAAAAAAACAATTGCAATACGGTATATTGTATGGTGTGTGGTGTTTTTTATTTACTTTTTTAAGGTCAATAAGATTCATCATCTCTACATCCATAGCAGACCACACTGCAGTAACACCTTTTTACCTGGTTGATTTTCAGTGTCATAATAATTAGGACAAGCTACCTGGTCAGTCAGACAAATGGATCTTTCAGTGTTAAGGTGGGGTTTCTTAAATACTGTTCCTTACATGATGAACAGAAACCAAATCCAAGCCAATCAGTGTAAGATTCATTTCAACAGCGTTTGGCATGATCCTCTACCAATCTGCAATGTTCTGTAAAAAGTGACTGGGCGGTTGTATGCCTAACTGTGAAAACCAGTGGGAGAATAAAACGAACAGATACAACAGTGTGCCTACACGCACTTCGCCCCCTAATAAACGAGGACGGAACTAAAGGGCCTTTATCATAGTGCCTAATCATTCTACCATTGTACTGTAGACACACACACACACACACACACACACACACACACACACACACACACACACACACACACACACACACACACACACACACACACACACACACACACACACACACACACACACACACACACACACACACACACACACACACACACACACGCGCACACACACACACTTCCAGTTTTTCATTTTAGAGGTCGTGCATTTCACCAAATAAGGTATTTGCCAAAACTCAAACAGCTCTGGTTGGCCAATCAACGTCGCCCTCATCTTTGAACAGAGGAGTATCTATGAAATTATTTCCATTCTATGCAGCCATTTGAACAAGATGACAGCTCCGAAGTTTACACTATGTATCGTATTTTTTTTCTTTGGGAAAATGGGTAAGTTGGGCCTTTTTGCAACTTCAATAATCTTTTAAACTGTATATCCGTCACATATAACTCAGCATTTATATTTTTTACGTATTTAGTAAAATATTATCATATTCCATGTGACAGCATTTTAATTTACTGATAATTTATCAATCTGAAATTGGTTTCTGTTTTACAGCAGTTCATCTGAAACAAGCCTCAGCTTTCCATCAAGATAGTGGACTTATATCTGCTAACATTGGACACAATGTAACTTTGCACTGCTTCTATGAGAATGATACTGGTGCAACAATGTTTAGTTGGTACAAGCAAACACTGGGACAGAAACCACAGCTTGTGTCTACCTTCTATAAATACGATCAAAATGGCAATCTACATGATGAATTCAAGGACAATCCACGCTTCTCACTGCACACTGCAGTAAAGGGACTAAATCACTTAGAAATCTTAGATCTTCATCTTTCAGACTCGGGTACTTACTACTGTGTGAGAGTTAGTTCCTATGTGTTCACGTTTGGAGACGGAGCTTTTCTTAGTGTAAAAGGTTCAGGGTCCAACGTTCAAACTATTATCCGTCAGCCAGTGTCTGAGTCAGTCCAACTAGGAGACTCTGTGACTCTGAACTGTACCATCCACTCTCAATTCTGTGATAGAGAACACAGTGTCTACTGGTTTAGAAGCTCAGAAGAATCTCAACCAGGTGTCTTATACACTCAAGGAGTCCAAAACCATGAATGTAAGAGGAGATCTGAGACACAAACACAGAAATGTGTGTATAACTTCCATAAGACGATCCTGAACCTTTCTGATGCTGGGACCTTCTACTGTGCTGTGTCCTCGTGTGGAGAGATACTGTTTGGAAATGGAACCAAAGTGGACATTGAAAGTAAGTAACATCTTAACAGCAGATTTCTCGTTTAATTAAATATCTTCATTGCTCTTCCACAAAGAGAAGTTGTTCAGGTCCACAGAGGATAAAGTTTAACACTTTACATGGTGTGTTCATGGCTGATGTTTACAGGTGGAGTGGACTCTCATGTCTTGGTTAATTTCATGATAGCAGCGCTGGTATTCACCTCTATCCTGACTATCATCCTGGCATGTTGTGTGTACAAGTTGAACAAGCAAAAATGTCACCACTGCACAGGTATTTGATATTTATTCCATTTGAATTGTCATCAAATGGTCTTTCATGGTACTCAATTACACATTTTTGCTATTTTTTTCACAAACAGGATCTCAACCAAGAAGTTCGGCTTCCTCTCCTCAGAACGTAGGGGTACATAATTTAGATCAACTGTTACAGAATTAATACATAAAAATGATTGGTTGTGTGGGATTTTTATGGATTTGTTCCCCTGGTGTATAAAGCATCGTGTTAGTTCACAGGAGTCATATGCGACTCAGCTGTAATCAGCTGTCAGTCTGCTGAGTGTTTTCAATCAGCCACACTTTGTTTTACACACCAATCACAGCTCTGCTGTGAATAAATGAAGTTATATTAATTTGATTAATTTCCCGTTTTCACTGTCCGTTACCAGGGTCAAGATGCAGACAATCTCCATTATGCTGCTGTAAGAGTGACCACAAACACATCAAGAAGACAGCGAGACAACATGGATGCCTGCTTGTACTCCAGCATTAGACAGTAGAACTGGACTCTTTGACTAGCCATGCTTTGTTTCATTATAACAGTGATTTTCAAACATGTTACGATGGTAATGTTGATTTTTTTTTAAAGGGAAAGAATTATGTTTATAAGTAATTACTTAGATGCCAATATAATCAATATTCAACCATTAATTTTTTAATAGGCTAAATGCATTAATTAAGAATTAAAATAATTGTATATTATTGTTTGTCTTGTATATTATTGTTTGTCTTTAAATGTCTCGATAAATTGAATACACAGGACCACACAAAAAGCCCAAAGGGCATATTTCCATTTTGTATAAATCTGTAACACTGTACCTTTTTTTTGCAAACTGTTAATAAAGTATTCAATCAATCAATCAAAACCACAACTGTATGAGTTCCTAGTGTAATGCAACACTGTGTGTGTCCACTACCACAGTGGGCAAGATTGTGCAGAGAGCTGCTACTGTCACACAACAAGCCCCATCTGTGATCTCACCTCCCCCTCTGCTGCAGCTCTGAGCTACAGCAGAGGGGGAGGTCATAGACAATACAAATATGTGCTTATCATCAGTGGTGGAAGAGGTACTCAGATATTTTACATAAGTAAAAGTAGCAATACCACAATATAAAAAACACTCTGTTACAAGGCCTGTGTTCAAAATGTTACTTGAGTAAAAGTACAAAAGTATTGGCATCAAAATATACTTAAAGTACCAAAAGTAAAAGTACTAATGTTTGAAAATAGCAGATCTACAAGCTCACAACACGTCGCGATGCGACGTGTTGTGAGCTTGTAGATCGGCTATTTTCAAATAGCCTATGTATAAATTGGAGATACTCTAGTAAAGTAAAAAGTAACTCAAAATTGTACTTAAGTACAGTACTTAAGTACATGTACTCAGTTACTTTCCACCACTGCTTACATGGAGTTAGTTACCATAGTATTTAGATACAGTATATCTTCATTGATCCTGCAAGGGGAATTCAGTTGCCAGAAGCAGCAAAGCAGTTAGAACACAGGGCAGATACAGAGGTAAAAGTAGATACAGTATAGAGTACATTTCCATTGATAGACAATATGATCTGGTGAAACAGGAGGACAAGCTTTCATAGCATTCACTCATTGAGTGCTACAATGACCACATGAGCTGTTTGTTTCCCCCCAGTCAAAAGGTCATGATTGTCAGATGACTATGCTTTGATAGTCTGTTAGTCGTACTCATGCACTGAACCATCTCCGCTCTCTTTGTTGCTGTGTATGTGGTTTACAGCAGGATGTCCTCTTAGTGTTCTCTCGGTGTTCGTGTACTGCATCAGAGGACAGAAAGATACATACTCTACTGTAGATGAAAATCAAATGATGACCAAAAGCTATTAATAGGATACCGTGACCTTTAGTGTGCATGTACCTCATGTGTGTGTGTGTGTGTGTGTGTGTGTGTGTGTGTGTGTGTGTGTGTGTGTGTGTGTGTGTGTGTGTGTGTGTGTGTGTGTGTGTGTGTGTGTGTGTGTGTGTGTGTGTGTGTGTGTGTGCGCGTGTGTGCATGTGTGTGCATGTGTGTGTGCGTGCGTGTGTGTACTGTAAATGGTGCATGTACATGTATTGTACAGTATATAGTGTGTGTGCATGCGTGCATGTGTGTGTGTGTGTGTGTGTGTGTGTGTGTGTGTGTGTAAATGGTGCATTTATTGTGTATCCAAAGTGCTTTACAATGTGCATTGCATTCGGGCAAACATGTAAGTTAGGGGCTAAGACCCTTTGCTCCTAAGGACACTTTAACATGAAGCCAGGGGGATTCAAATGGGAACTTTTCGATTCAAGGCCACTGACTCTAGCGTGAGTGCGTGCGTGCGTGCGTGCGTGCGTGCGTGCGTGCGTGCGTGCGTGCGTGCGTGCGTGCGTGCGTGCGTGCGTGCGTGCGTGCGTGCGTGCGTGCGTGCGTGCGTGCGTGCGTGCGTGTGGGCGCAAGAAAGCTGAGGTAGTCTTCAGAAAGTGAGGACATTTTTGCTGGTCCTCACATCGCAACACCCAAGTGAAAAAAAAATATACTAAATATATTTTTCAGAAGTATACTTAATATACTATTTTTGTACTTTTTATAAATTACATTTAAATTGTCTTATTTTGGAAAGACTTAAGTAGTACTTAGTATATTAAAAGTTGAACTAAATATATGCTAAAACATATCTTTAATATACTATTATGTACTTCCCCCCCCCAAAAAAATACAATTTAATTACAAATGTACTTATCTGAAGTACAATTGCTGAAGTATACTTTCATTACATTTATAGTGCATTACAAATACATATCAAGTACTAAATAAATATATATAGAGTATATAGCAATTATACTTAAAATATACAATCAATGTATTACAAATGTACTTGGAGTATAAAATAAATGAATGTGAAGTATACTTTTAATAGTTTCAAGTATACTATCAATTTAATAATAAAGTATTTAAACTACCATCCAAATGTGCTAAAATATACGTTCAATGTAATAATAATGTATTTAAACTACAACTCAATTTAACTAAATGTACAGTTAGTTAATTTAGAATATACTATTATTACATTGAAAGTATATTTTAAGCATAATTGCTATGTACTCTATATTTATTTATTTAGTACTTGATATGTATTGGTAATACACTATAAATTGAATGATAGTACACTTTAATGACATCAGCAAAACTGTACTTCAGATACTATAAGTATATTTGTAATTAAATTGTATTTTTTTGGGAGGGGAAAGTACATAAAAGTATATTACAGATATGTTTCAGAATATCTTTAGTTCAACTTTTAATATACTAAGTACAACTTAAGTCTTTCCAAAATAACACAATTTAAATTTGGGATAATAATGCATTTAAACTACAACTCAAATTAACTAAAAGTACACAGTTAGTGAATGTAAAATATACTATTATTACGTCGAAAGTATATTTTAGCACATTATTGTCATAGTTTAACTACATTATTATTACATTAATAATGTACTTGAAACTTTTAAAATTATACTTCAAATTCATTGTTTTAACACTCCAAGTATATTTGAAATAAATTGATAGTATACTTGAAACTATTAAAAACATACTTCAAATTCATTTATTTTATACTCCAAATATTTTTGTAATACATTGATAGTATATTTTAAACATAATTTCTATATACTCAGTATATAGTTATTTAGTAATCGATATGTATTGGTATTGCACTATAAATGTAATGATAGTATACTTTAATGATCATCAGCAAAAGTGTACTTGAGATACTGTAAGTATATTTGTAATTAAATTGTATTTTTTGGGGGGCAAAAGTACATAAAAGTATATTAATGATATGTTTTAGCATATCTTTAGTGCAACTTTTAGTATATTAAGTACAACTTAAATGTTTCCAAACAACATAATTTAAATTGAATTTTATAAAAAGTACAAATGAGTATATTCAATATACTTCTGAGAAATGAAATTTAATATGTTTTCAAAATTAACCTACACGAATGGAAGAGCAATGTAACGTGGAGGCTTGTGGTTTAGTTGTCTGTAAGAGCCATGACAATTCTCGGTTGGTGCAACCATCAACAACACACTCACGTTATATGCAAGGATGGGAAAAGGGGAGAGAGACTGACTAAACGAACAGACATTTACACTCATGGTTTTACTAACAAATTACATAAAATACCATAAATCACCAAATAGCACCACAACAAAACACTAAAATCAATGACCCATAGCATAACCCCACTACGCATTCCCATATTCAAATAATAACACAAATAGGAACAATAACACACATTTCCCAGCTTGCACTGGGGCGCATGCTGGGAAATGGACTTCCTCTAGCCACCATAAATGTAATGATAGTATACTTTAATGACATCAGCAAAAGGGTACTTCAGATACTGTAAGTATTGTAATTAAAGTATATATATATGTATATTTGATTAAATTAAAATGTGCTTTTCAAAAGTGTATTCATATAATGTTTAATTTTTGTTTAACTTAAGTACATTTAATGTTAAATATATTTTAAATTATTATAGTATATGTGCTTTTACAGTATATTTATAGTAGATTATCCTCAATATGCATTTATTTTAAGATATACTATAATATGCTTATTAAAAGTATACTTTTCACAAAAACTATTTAAAATATGTATATTTTTGTAAGTATGTTAAAGTCTATTTTATTGAAGTTTCACTTAAGTACTACTTCCTAAAAGTACACTTTTCTTTAGTGCATTTATAGTATAAGGCTGAAAGAATATACCGAAAAAGCATTATACTTAAAGTTTGCTTTAGTATACTTTTTAAGTATACTATTTTGAATATGTTCCTGGATGCTATTAGTAATATACTTCTTAATATTATACTTGTAATATACTTGTTTTAAAGTGCATTCAATATATATTTCTACAAAGCACATTAAATACTAACATAAATTAATTTGTAATTTAGCACATTTCTTTTTAAGTTTACTAATGTGCTTTGTAGAAATATATATTAAATGCACTTTAAAACAAGTATATTACAAGTATAATGTTAAGAAGTATATTACTAATAGCATCCAGGAGTAATGTACTTCTTAATATTATACTTGTAATATACTTGTTTTAAAGTGCATTCAAAATGTATTAGCACATTAGTGAACTTTTTTTTTTAAATGCTAAATTACAAATTAATTTATGTTAGTATTTAATGTGCTTTGTATAAATATATATTGAATGCACTTTAAAACAAGTATATTACAAGTATAATGTTAAGAAGTATATTACTAATAGCATCCGGGAACATATTTATGAATAGAATACTTATAAAGTATACTAAAGCAAACATTAAGTATAATGCTTTTTCAGTATATTTGTCCAGCCTTATACTATAAATGCACTGATGAAAAGCGCACTTTTACGAAGTAGTACTTGAGTGAAAGTTCAATACAATAGGCATTAACATACTTACAAAGATATATACTTGAACATATTTTAAATAGTTTTTGTGAAAAGTATACTGTTAATAAGCATATTATAGTATATCTTAAAATAAGTGCATATTGAGGATAATTAGCTATGAATATACTTTAAAAGCACTTAAAATATAATAAATAAAAATATATTTAACATTAAATGTACTTAAGTTAAACTAAAATTAAACAGTATATGAATAGACTTTTGAAAAGTACATTTTTATTGAATTAAATATATATTTTTGTTTAGTTCACTTTTAACAAATGTGCTAAATGACAAATTAATTCATGTTGACATTTAATGTGCATTGTAGAAATATATTTTTGAATGCACTCTGATTATATTTGCTAAATATATTTTTGCAAAAATGCATTTTTAGTATGCTTTGACAAAAGTTGAAATTGACAATTAACATACTTATTGTGCTAAAAGTATACTTTAGCACAAAAAAAATACATTTTTTTTTCACTTGGGCAGGATGGGTTAAAATTAAAAGGTTAGGGTTAAAATTAGACTTGTGTTAAAGGTAGAGACTGGGTTCAGGTTATGGTTAGGCCTGTAGTGATGATGGTTAAGGGTAAGAGGTTAGGGAATGCAGTCAATGTAAATCAGTTGAAAGTCCTAACAAGTATAGCAGTACAAGAGTCTGTCTGTCTGTCTGTCTGTCTGTCTGTGCGTGCGTGCGTGCGTGCGTGCGTGCGTGCGTGCGTGCGTGCGTGCGTGCGTGCGTGCGTGCGTGCGTGCGTGCGTGCGTCTGTCTGTCTGTCTGTCTGTCTGTCTGTCTGTCTGTCTGTCTGTCTGTCTGTCTGTCTGTCTGTCTGTCTTAATGGGTGCATACAAATCCTGTTCTGAAGCATCAGCATCAGCTCATCATTTTGTCTTCTCTATTTTAAACCCAGTGAGTAATAGGTTATGGTACTAAGAGCTGAATGGTTACTGAGAATAGTACAACTTTATCAAAGTAATGTCATTTGGGGTAATATAAATGTAATTATTAATGCTTTATGCTAACAAATTATTTGAGTCATTGATTCAAACATGTTTATTCATAATGTGATTATTTGAACTAGAAGCAGAATCATTCTGAATTCATGTTCATTCACAAGTTGTTTCTTCGTTATATTATATCGAAACACCCTATGACCCCAGGCTACAACACTGATGATACATCCCAGGTGCATCCATGTGATGTATTCTTTATATATATACGAGCTTTACATGTACCTGCAATGCTTTCCCACTTACAAGCTAAGCTTGTAAGGCCCTTTCCGTTTTGATTTCCACAGTAATTTGGTTAAAGACTGAAGGGTTTACTGTGTATACAACAAAGCTACTTTTCTTTTCTCATACAGTAGTGGATAAACATGCTTTCATAATAAAAGTACTGTTGGGTTATAGTTTAGCAATCTCAGAGTTATGTGAAGGAGCCGTTAAGAGCCTAGGCTTGTATATTTCAGTGAAATGTAAGCAAAAAAAACATCCTGTTTTAAAGCATCAACGGCAGCTTGTTTTTAAGTTTTAAGTTAACAAGGAAGTGGATAGGAGTCTAGATCTTCGAAAAATCATATCTCCTTGGTCTTTGGGTCAAATTGAAAAAAAAAAAAAAAAAAAAAAAATATATATATATATATATATATATATTTTTTTAGTTCACATAGATCTACGCGACTGGCACGTGGCGGCTTTAAATAGGTTCGCGTAGATCTACGTGATTGGCAGTGAATCAGTTAATTGAGCCTTGTGTCATTATGTTTGTACGAGGCCAAACTGGGAACACAAATCAAGGCAGCACTGCGAATGACAGCAGCCCTCTATGTATGTCCAAATGACATAAAAATAAAGCAGTTATAACAGCCAGGAAAAGCATTGCAACCAGCTGATCAGTCCATGAAAGTTATACAAGCTAGACAATTCAATTTTGAGAAATTACAAAGTGTGGTTGGCCAATTGATATCATGGGTTGCAGTCATCCGAGGAATCTGCAGCTACTGTAGGTACAAATAATGTTTCTAGTTCAACATGTCACATTTGTGACGTCTCCTATGGTCCGAAGTGAAAACGCTTTTGGAGGTGCGGCCTGCAACATGCAATTTAAGTTTGGTATTGATTGGTGATATATGGGCCCCTCCCACACATTTTGGGAACCAATTACAGCCAGATGGTGAAGAATATCAAAAATCAGCCAATCACACACAGCCACAGCTCTTAAGATGATGTCTACATCCCTAAACTCGTTCCACTCAAGAGACAAACCTGAAGATGATGGCAGCATCAAAGATCATCCTGTATCTAATGTGTTTACTTCTATGGAGAGAAGGTAAAACACCACAATTATTTTAACTACAACCATAAAAAGAAAATCTTGTGTATTTTCATGTATTTTCTTATATTTACTGTATATATATTTCTGTTCCCAGTTGCTTTTGTTCATATTTCAGTGGAAGAAGAGCAGAAGAGTGTCTTAATGGCTGATGTTGGAGACACCGTGACTTTGCACTGCTTCTATCAAGATGACATAACACACTTATACTGGTACAAGCAAAGTCTTGGAGATAAACCTGAGCAGTTTCATTACCAGTTGAAGCCAACAGGCAAAGCTATTTTGTCAAAGAAAAGCGATCCCCGTTTCACTGTGGTCTCAGGAGAACAAAGAAATCATCTCTACATCTCAGATGTGCAATTGTCAGACTCTGCAATGTATTTCTGTGGGATGGCGCAGTATTCTGAAATTCAGTTCCAAGAAGGAATCATGCTTATTGTTAAAGGATCCTCGTCCAGCATCCAAGCAATTGTCCAGGATCCACCAGAAAAGTCAGTCCAGCCAGGAGACTCTGTGACTCTGAACTGTACCGTCCACACTGAGCCCTGTGCTGGAGAACACAGTCTCTACTGGTTCAGACGATCAGAAAAATCGCAACCAGTTTTCTTTTACACACATGACCAATGTTGTGAAATAGCAAACACAACACATCTTCACAGCTTCTACAACTTCTCCATGAAGAACCTGAGTCTGAGTGATGCTGGTACTTACTACTGTGCTGTGGCCTCATGTGGGGAGATACTGTATGGAAATGGAACCAGGCTGAATGTTGAGAGTACAGTAGGTAACGTCACACCATCTTATTCTCAGCATCTGCACTGCGAAATCCAGTGTATCACTTTAACTAAAAATGGACACTGGTTTATGACAAAGTAATTATACTTTTGCTTACAAATTGTAAAATAACGCAACATAAAAATCAATATTTCCTGGTGCTAAATCTCTACAGACACAACAAAGGTTTTCTTGGTGTATCTCCTGAGTGTGGCACTGGTCATTTCCATCATCCTGGTCATTGTCCTGTCTTCCATCATCTACAAGTTGAAATGGAAAACATGTATTCCTAGTAGTGGTAAGTGAGTTTCAAAATACTTTGATCTTTGTAACACTGGTGCTGTAGAGCAGAGATTGAAAGTCCATAAGTAAATGTATTTGATTATTGTGCACATTTTCTTTTAGGACATCCACTTGATTCCTCTGTGTCTCCTGCAAATACGGTAGGTTGCATTAATTCATCTGCCCTAAATTCTCTTCTGAAGTTTTTCCCCGGCCACAAAGTCCACACCGGGGTCTTGTTCCTCTGATATGATTATCATATTGCTTTGTTATACAAGTCACAGAATGAAGACAACCTCCATTATGCTGCTCTCAGTCTCAGCAAGAAGAGCCGATCAAGAACACAGAGAAACATCATGGAGAACGATACTGTGTATGCTGGAGTTAGACAATAGAACTGATATCTACTATCCACTGCTATCTTGTGGGGCTCATACCCCATACATTTATGAGAGTTCACAAGAACAAGTCCTATTAATGGCACATTTTGTCACTTCTAAACTTCAAGTAAACAAACATGTATTATTACATTCAATTTTAAAATGATTAGATTTTTTCAGTATTTTCTTTTTCTTACTTTCTTCCGATGTTATAGCTTCACCTTAAACGTATTTTGTAAGCTGAACAATGCATGTAATAATTTTGTAATCAACAAATGATTAAACATTATTTTGTTTTTATCTTTCTGTTCTTGTGTGTGTGTGTGTGTGTGTGTGTGTGTGTGTGTGTGTGTGTGTGTGTGTGTGTGTGTGTGTGTGTGTGTGTGTGTGTGCGCGTGCGTGCGTGGTGCGTGCGTGTGTGCGTGCGTGCGTGGAGGGGGGTCCTTATCCATACTCATCATTGGTCAGAGTATCCGGTTTAGCTTGTCAGAGTAGCTTGTGTAGCCATATCTGTGTGAAGGTGGGTTACAATGGCCTGCACAATGGCTCATTGGTTAGCACTTTTCCTTCACTGTTCCTTAGCTATTCCTTACTATTCTAATGTTTGTCCTGGGTTAAAGCCTGACTGTCTTTCTTTGTTGAGTTTGTATTTTCATCCCACATCAAAGACGCTCATGTTAAAGCCCTGACAAACTGCAAGCATCATTGAAGCAAGTGTCTCTGACGTGCGTCAAGTTATATGGCTGTGTAATGATTGTTTCTTAGCTTTTCGTTCTGAGCCTTTGTACCTGCCGTCTGTATTGTCCTAGCCTGGAAACTATATAGACAAATCTGCCAGAGCGAGGATAAATAATAATACAGCAGTCAGAAAATAATCAGTCACCTGTAGCACTCGTCTCCTCTCTGTGTGTCATTGCATATAAATATTACAGGCTGCACCCAACCTTATTAAATGGGGGATGTACTGTACCAAAACACACGCGCACACACACACACACACACATGCTGGGGGTCCGGCCTGTGCTCCGTCGTTCCATTTACTCTCTTCTCCTTCTCTCTCTCTCTGGTCCCCCCCCCTTTCTTAAGTGCAAGCACTGAAGGGCAGGGCTGAAACGTAATGATGGTCCCTCACAGTAGATGTTTAGACATACAGCAGTGCCAAAAACGTTTAAGTTAAAATGTATTATGTATAAATAAACATGTATTATTTATTTGTTTATTATTACTTATTTATTTTTCCACAATCATTCCACAGGCCAGAACCCTCTGAACACAAGATATCAAATATTACCATAGGCATATAGGCACATTGCAAGATGACCACCTGCACCCACAACTGCAGAAGGAGCGAGTGCATTTTCCGGCAGCGGAAGCTGCCGCAGTTCAGTGACCCCATGACCCTTCCTTTAATTTCAGTTCTAGCACTGATCAATTATCAACATACAGACGCTTTCATGTTCCAAGCACAATGCTGTCACTAATAGACTTTTGTCAATGTCTCATGATGTCATCACATGACAAACAAGCAGCCAATCACACACAATCAGCCATTTCAACAAGATGTTGTCGACACCCGTCTCTTTTCACTCAAGAGAAACAACTTGAAGATGATGGCAGCATTACAGATAATCCTGCATCTAATGTGTCTACTTCTATGTGAAAAAGGTAAAATAATCAAATGATTTTACCTACAACCATAACAAACTGTTACAATATGTATTTTCATGATTAATATTTCTGTTTCTAGTTCCTTCTGCTCAATTACTGGTGCTGAAACAGGAGAAAGGTTTCATAATGGCCAATGTTGGAGACGACGTGTCTTTGCAGTGCTTCTGTCAAGATGCCGACATGACATACTATTACTGGTACAAGCAAAGTCTTGGAGATAAACTGGAGCAGTTAGCATTCCGTATCAAGTTGAAAGAGACGGCTTCTTTGTCAGAGAAATTTAGGAATGATCCCCGCTTCTCCGTGGTCTCAGGAGGAGGAATAAATCATCTCAACATCTCAGATGTGCAATTGTCAGACTCTGCAATGTATTACTGTGGGATGGCGCAGTATTCTGAAATTCAGTTCAATGAGGGAATCATGCTCAATGTTAAAGGATCCTCGTCCAGCATCCAAGCGATTGTCCAGGAGCCACCAGTGAAGTCAGTCCAGCCCGGAGACTCTGTGACTCTGAACTGTACCGTCCACACTGAGCCCTGTGCTGGAGAACACAGTGTCTACTGGTTCAGATGATCCGAAAAATCTCAACCAGTTTTCTTTTACCCCCATGACCAACGTTGTGAAATAGCAAACACAACACAGGGCAACTTCTACAACTTCTCCATGAAAAATCTCACACTGAGTGATGCTGGTACTTACTACTGTGCTGTGGCCTCATGTGGGCAGATACTGTATGGAAATGGAACCAGGCTGATCGTTGGGGAAGATGAATGTCGTAACAAGATGAAGATCCTGGTGTTTTTCTCCATCATCAGAACTGGAGTTGTGCTCTGCTGCCTCCTCATCTTAACCATCATCTACATGACCAGAAAATATGCATTCACATGTCAGCTTGTGGAAAGACACACCATCATGATTTGTCTGTCACTAGTTTAGCTTGCTGATTATTTTCATATTACTTAATTTCAGTTCTTTCATAACGCTTTATAATGCCACTGTTATAATAATTATATTTGCATCCAAAATAGCTTTACTTCTTCAACAGGCTTTTCTCTGTTCTATATTATCTTTATTTGACCATTTTTATTGTACAATGATATTTCATATTATAATAAAGCGCAAATAAATGACTGTCTGTATTTCATCTATTCATGACCACTGAATCATTGTTTGTTGTAAAGGTTAATGTACTTTAGTTATGATTTTTAAAAGGTACATTGTGTGCATTGAGATGTGTGAGAAGAACAGTATGAGGTGTGTAACAGCAAACCCCGTTTCCTGTGTAATAAGCCTCTTCTTAGTATTAAGTGGAAAGTTCCTGGTGGTCACTACATCTCTGAGGGTTTCTCATCAAGTTTAGATTTTGTTGTGGCTTTTTTATGCCTTTATTGACAGGATAGTAGGCTGACTGGAAATGGGGAGTGACATCTGCAGCAAAGACTGTCGGGATCGGGACTCGAACCCACAACGCTCTGTCAGGCTACTTTGGAGGTGCCCGGACTGCTACACCAGCAGTCTGGGCCCCACCCCAAACGTTTTCAATTGATCTCATAGTGGTGCTACAACAGGCCACTTCACATTTTGGCCTCTAACTGTTGAACCATAAATTGTGAAATACATGTTTTCCCCATTGATTCCTTGGATCATGACGTAACCTGGCCCGCCCATTTCTGCTTGACAAGATTTTCTGTCATTATGCTATAATTTCTTCTAAACACACTTTTTGCTGCTACTCGCCCAAAACTCACACAAATCGTTTTGCGATCAAGATACTACTGTATATGAGTCAAATGTTTCATCTTCCATTTCGATTGCCTGTGATTGACTTCTAAAGTGTGCGGGTGGGGCCATTTAGCAAAATATGCCTCAAATCTTGGACGGACTGTTTCTGCCCCAAGTTTTAATCACACATTGAAGAGCCACTAAACAACGCAAAGCCAAAAACTATTTCACTTCCAGGGGGCACCACAAATTCTACAAAATACCGTTTGTTGCAGAAACATGTTTTCATACTCCATATTGTTTGCCTGTAATTGCATTAACCAAACTTGTGGCAGAGCCAGAGAGGATAGAGGTAGAGAAGAGAAAAGAGAAAGAAAGATTCTTAATGGCCAATCTGCAATATAATTTAATAAATATGTCAATTAATCATTTGATTGTGGTATGTTCAGATGATTGTACATCAGGTACATGCATGTTTTGACTATAGTAATTATCCCACAAAGATGCAGCACGGTCAAGAAAAAACAACCATATAGACTCTCAGGTGTCTATAAATACTTTCTTCTGATCATAAATGTTGATGCAGTTTGTACCTTTAAAGCTCAACCAAGTCTCAGCTGAAAGCTTCTCTTCTCACTCATGTGTGGCTACAGTTGTTTAGTTTCCATTGGTGGAATGTTAAGCGAGGAAAGGAAGACTGGTCTGCAACCTCAAGGTCACGTACTGCATCTTACAGCATCCTACAGCTTAGCAGAGACAACAGATGTTAAGAAGAAATGTGATTTTCACATTAGTGAGTTTTTTTTATTTGTCTCGTCGCCTTTTTTCTAGTTCCACCCTTGTATCAATTGCATGAGAGAAGGCGCTAAATAACTACACTTTGTCTTTTAAATGACTGTAGAAATCTGCAAGAAGATGAAACTTTCTGTCTTACAGTAAGTGCAGCGTTAGAGTGCAGGGCTGGAACATAAGACGGGGTCCTTGTGGGTAGGTGTTTACACACAGTGTGTAGTTACCTCCCCCACTGTTTTAGATGCACAAACAAAAGCAGTGTGACAGCAGCAAGGGGAGAGAGAGCGACACAGACAGCCACTTCCTCCTCAACGTCACCAAAAACAAAGAGGCTCATCTTTGACACCTGCCACAATAAACTCAGCACCCCTCATCTCCCCAATTCCATCAACGACCAGCCAATGGAGCTGGTGAAGAGCTTAAAATATCCCGGCATCAGCCTGGACAATAAACTGAGCCACACTGCCAAGAAAGATTTGTTTCCATCCCCGAACTCAGGGCTCTTTCAGTCAAACCCAACCTCCTACTCCTTCTGTACTGTATTATTTTTGAACCCATCCTCCTGTAATGTGCTCCCTGCTATTTCTCCATGCTCACCCTTACTAATAGAAACAAGCTCCAGAAAATCACTTACATCTAAATTAATTGACCTCCCCACTCCTAACTTGACAGCCCTCACTGACACTGCCACCAATTGCAGAACACTTTCTTTTTATTTTGTTCCCCCTAAATCATCCCACAGACCTAATTGGACCCCTTTGGGTGGTAGTCGGACACCTCTGCTCCAGTGCCTTCCTCAGGTCAAAATATCAACTCTGTACACAAGACAATCACACAAGATGTCTGCTATTGTAATAATCAGATTGCAGGAGGACCACTGCTGATTTTAATGACCTATGATTCTTTGATCAGCCTTTTCTGTTGTTTACAATAGAGTATGTATCAAATCGCCACCTTCCCGTCCCCAATGCAGCCTGGGTCACTAATATATTTGTTCTATCTCCCATGACATCATCACAAAACACAAAATCAGCCAATCACACACAACCTCATCTCTTAAGATGTTGTCTACATCCGTAAAGGCGTTCCACTCAAGAGACGAACTTGAAGATGATGGCAGCACCAAGGATCACCCTACATCTAATGTGTCTACTTCTATGGGAAGAAGGTAAAATAACTAGTATAATGATCTGAGTAGCTAAACATA
This sequence comes from Gymnoscopelus braueri, assembly GCF_963280865.1. NCBI lineage: Eukaryota > Metazoa > Chordata > Actinopteri > Myctophiformes > Myctophidae > Gymnoscopelus > Gymnoscopelus braueri. Next base: position 20,705,795 of record NC_137620.1, read on the forward strand.
TTTAACCTACAACCATGACAAACTTCCATTCTTAAAAAATATATATAATGTATTTTATTTTGACACGTATTCAAATATTTCTTTTTCCAGTTCATTTTGCTCAGTTAACAATGCTAGAAGAGCAGAAGAGTTTCAAAATGGCTGATATTGGAGAGAACGTGACTTTGCACTGCTTCTATCGAGATCAAGATGAAGACATATTGTTCATAACCTGGTACAAGCAACGTCTTGGAGATAAACCTGAGCTGTTAGCATCCCGGATGAAGCAGGGAGGGAATCCTACTTTGTCTGAGAAATTTAAGAATGATCCCCGTTTATCCGTGGTCCAAGGAAAAGGAATAAATCACCTCAACATCTCAGATGTGCAATTGTCCGACTCTGCTATGTATTACTGTGGGATGACGCTGTATTCTCTGATTCAGTTCAAAGAAGGAATCATGCTGAATGTTAAAGGATCCTCGTCCAGCATCCAAGCGATTGTCCAGGAGCCACCAGAGAAGTCAGTCCGGCCAGGAGACTCTGTGACTCTGAACTGTACCGTCCACACTGAGCCCTGTGCTACAGAACACAGTGTCTACTGGTTCAGACGATCCGAAAAATCTCAACCAGTTTTCTTTTACACGCATGACCAAGGTTGTGAAATAGCAAACACAACACAAGGCAACTTCTACAACTTCTCCATGAAGAACCTGAGACTGAGTGATGCTGGAACTTACTACTGTGCTGTGGCCTCATGTGGGGAGATACTGTATGGAAATGGAACCAGGCTGAACGTTGAGGGTACAGCAGGTAACGTCACACCATCTTACTCTCAGCATCTACACTGCACAATCCAGTGTGTTAAATTAACTAAAGAGTGTAAAAATGAACGCCAATATTACCATTTACATTTTAATCTACATGTTATACTGTATGGGTTTATGACAAAGTGATATTTACTTTTGCCACTATCCTTAATTGGTTTAGTGAGAAAAAAATGAGAAAAGAATGTGACATAAAATCAATATTCCCTGGTACTAAATCTCTACAGACACAACAACGGGTTTCTTGGTGTGTTTCCTTGGTGTGGCACTGGTCATTTCCATCATCCTGGTTATTGTCTTGTCTTCCATCATCTACAAGTTGAAATGGACAACATGTATTCATAGTAGTGGTAAGTGAGTTTCAAAAAATATATATTTTTTTACTTTGTAACACTGGTGCTGTATAGAGCCGACAGTGAAGGTCCATAACTTTTGTATTCTATATTATCATGTATGTACATTTTGTTTTTAGGACAATCACTTGGTTCCTCAATGTCTCCTGCAAACACGGTAGGTTGTATTTAATCATCTGACCTAAATTCTCCACACAGGTTATTGTTCCTCTGATATGATTTTCATATTTGTTTTGTAACACAAGTCACAGAATGAAGACAACCTCCATTATGCTGCTCTGAGTCTCAGCAAGAAGAGCCGATCAAGAACACAGAGAAACATCATGGAGAACGATACTGTGTATGCTGGAGTTAGACAATAGAACCGATATCTACTATCCACTGCTATCTTGTGGGGCTCGAAACCCATACAAGAGTTCACAAAAACAATTCATGGTCTCTGTAAGCTGAGCAATGCTCATCTTACAGAGCAATGTAATAATCTCTATAATCAACAAACAATTAAAAGGGATTCTTTTGAATCTCTTTCTTTTCTCAGATGTGGGGTGGGGTGGGTCCTTATCCATACTCATCATTGGTCAGAGTATCCTGTGTCGATTGTCAGAGTAGCTTGTAGTTGTAGTGTGTGTGTGTGTGTGTGTGTGTGTGTGTGTGTGTGTGTGTGTGTGTGTGTGTGTGTGTGTGTGTGTGTGTGTGTGTGTGTGTGTGTGTGTGTGTGTGTGTGTGTGTGTGTGTGTGTGTGTGTGTGTGTTACAAGGTGGGTTACAATGGCCTGCACAAAAGCTCATTGGTTAGCACTGTTCCTTCACTGTTCCTTAGCTATTCCTTACTAGCCTAAAGTTCGTCCTGGGTTAAAGCCTGACTGGGGTCTTTCTTTGTGGAGTTTGTATTTTCATCCCACATCACGTCATGTTAAGGCCCTGACACACTGCAAGCATCATTGAAGCAAGTGTCTCTGACGCGCGTCAAGTTATATGGCTGTGTAACGACTGTTTCATTTTTGTTTGCTTTTTGTATTGAGCTGCCGTCAGTATTTTCCTAGCCTGGAAACTAGACGAAAATATAGAGTCACCTGTGACCTGTAGCACTCGTCTCATCTGTGTGTCATTGCATATAAATATATTACAGAAATGGGGTACGTATAAAACACGCATACTATACATACACACAATCAAAATCTGTTACATCCTGAATGACTGACAAATGACCCATTGAATCAGTGAATAATCTGCAACAACAAATAAAGAGAATGAAATGAAAAGTGAAAAGACAAGTTAACTTGCTTACTTTCTTTTTCCATCTGAACTGAGTTGACCACAGCGTCTCTACTCTTGGTGTAGCCTATGGCATTGGTTCTCAAAGTGGGGTCCGCAGAATTAGTTAATATACATCACAATCATTTTAACCACTTTAACCATATGTTATACTTTGGCTATTCAGAACTAGCAGATATACAAGCTCATAGCGCGGTACTCGGTGCTGCGCTATGAGCTTGTAGATCTGCTATTTTTGAAAAATCCCTGGCACAAAATATTTTTGAGACGAGGGGTCCGCAGCCAAATACATATCATTTTGGGGTTTGAGAACCACTGGCCTATGGGATTGGTGCAGAATTGGCAGTTTCCTTGATCTCCATATTTGTATTGTCTTACAGTACATCATATACAACATGAACAGGAAAACATGACCTGTGTGCAGAAGAAAGTGAAAGGTCAAGTGAAATCTTTGAGCGTCGAGACTGAGAAGCCAGAGGGAAACAGAAGACAGTATTTGTGTCTACCCTGGAATTAGACGATAGAACAAAGTGGAAATCTATTTTTACCTGTATCATCTTTGACCATTACGCTTTGCTATTAATTACAGACGTACTGAGAGCCAAAATACAAAATAGACTTACAAGAAAATCTCACAATTAATAAAATATTATAAAAGTATGAATTAATTATTTGAATGTGGTATCTTCACAAGTCACTGGAGTCTAGTCATATGCATACAGATACAGCATTATCAAGAGAAAACAACAGTAGACTCTGCATTTGTCTGTAAAAACTTTCTTCTGATCATAAATGTTGATGCACCTTTCAAGCTCAACCAAGTCTCAGCTGAAGGCTTCTGTTCTCACTGCTGTGTGGTTACAGTTGTTTAGTTTCCATTTGTGGAAACACATGTGAAGCGAGGACAGGAAGACTGGTCTGTAACCTCAAGGGCATAGCATCTTACAGCTTAGCAGAGACAGATGTTTAATCAAAATCAAATGTGATTTTCAAATTAGTGAGTTTAATTTATCATGGTGACTGGGGCACACATAAACATCCATTTGTCTGACCATGAAGCCATTACTCAGTAGCTGGTCCAGTTCTAATTATTATTTCAGACACTGAATATCAATCAGATAAAAAGGTGGTAAAAAGTGTTACTGCAATGTGGTCTGTTATCAATGTAGTTCAGTCAGTCACCTTTGTCGAGATCAAACATTTCCACCTCAGTTGAGCTCGGGAACAGCGCTCGTTGTGGTTCACTACAATGTCCTGCATGTGTGCAGCATTTTCCAATAAATGCATGACTTTTTAAATTTCTTGACAACATGACAGGTGCACGGCATTGAGGCCTTGAGATTAGGCACACCTAGGCAGGACCTTAGAACTGTCACTTTTTGCACTGGAAATTGCAAATGTGACAGTTAATCAAATATAATGACACATTTTGTACATCTAGGTAAAACCCAGATGGGAGCTTCAACATCGAAATTTTGTAGGGGACACTATTGGCATTATAAGGGTAGCCTTTCTTCTAGTGAAACTTTAGTATCAATTGCAGGAAAAAGGGCACTTTAAATTACTTTACAAATATACTGCAAGGAGATGTAGCCTTTGGTCTAACAGTAGCGCTGAAACATGAAATGTGGTCCTTAAGGTAGGTGTTTACACATTGTTTCCTGCTGCCTGCCTGCCTCCACTGTTACATGTAAACACAAAAGCAGCTTTGTCGGGGTGGCGGCAGAAAGGGGAGAGATGGACAGCCACCTCTCCTCAACGTCATCAAAATGAAGGAGCTTATCTTTGACACCCGCTGCAATAAACTCACCACCCCTCACTACCCTATATTCATGAACGACCAGCCAGTGGAGTTGGTGGAGAGCTTAAAATATCCATGCATCACACTGGAAGATTATTTTTCATCTGCAAACTCAGGGCTCTTCAGTCACCTCCAACTCCTTCTGTACCGTAATATTATTGAACCCATCCTCCTATACTGTGCCCCTTGCTATTTCACCCACAAGCTCCAGAAAATCACAAAATCACTAATATCTTTAAAAAATAATTGGCCTCCATCCCCACTCCCAACCTGCTAGCCCTCATTCCCTCTGGCCACAGATACTCTGCAAAAGAGATTTGTGCCCTCCACAATCGCTATGGGGAGAACGGGGTAAGATGAACCTCTGGGTAAGTTGAACCACCCCCTGTATCTTTAAAACTATACACATGAGTTGTCATGTGACCTTAAAATCAGGACACACCCATCAATTCCACCTGGCTGTGAAGTTGAGAGACACATGGGCAAAGTGATGAACATATTTCTACACAAAATAGTGTTTTTTGCTGGTCAAAGTTATTTTTTTACTTTTCTGGTATAATGATTATTATTTTAAAGCAAATGTATCCGGGTCGAAACTTATATATCATGCATGTTGGTGATATTCCAATGTATAAAACCATGTGAATCATTTAGCTAAAGATTAGCCAGAAGCATTAAGCTAGCCAGGTTACAGTAGGTAAAAATGGTGGCCATGGGGCAAGATGAACCAAATGCCTTGGGGTAAATTGAGCCAATTATCCTAATATGAATCACTATTTCATATGTCTTTGCTTCTCAAATTATGCTGTATGACCTTTCATTTGGATGAATACACTCATTTAAGAGAAGTTTTCAATATTGTATTAACAATTGCAAATATTGAAAGGTTCTGAATAACAAACTTTATTTAATCGGTTTTATATTGTTGAAATACCATTAAGAAAATAAATAAGACTATTTGCAAAAGGGAAATGTGTTATTAAATTATTGTTGATACGTGTATACATTATTTGTTCAAGTTTAAACTTGAAAATGCTAAATATCATATGGTAAATTTACCCCTTGACTAGGATCAACCTGGGGCAAGTTGAACCACATGACCACTTTTTTTTTAGAAACCATATTTTTACAACCATTTGTCATAGAGGCACACTCATTATTTCAGTTGACAGAAGACATCTTGAAGTTTTAGTAGATGTTTAGATTTTACTTCCATCTCATTTTTCCTTGCCTAGAGGTCAACATAAGTAAAAAGTGGTTCATCTTATCCCCTTCTCCCCTACCTTATTACACTGTAACACATTTTTATTGATGTGATCTTGTGATCTTGTCTATGCCATGCTCAGGTCAAAATATCAACTCTGCACACAAGATATGATATTGCAGGATGACCACTGCTGATTTTAGTGACCCATGACTGTTGCTTTTAATTCAATCTAAATTATTTGCCGTTGTTTAATGTATTACGCCCCCTTCCCGCTCCCAATGTAGATATGACATCATCACAAAACACTCAATCAGCCAATCACACACAGCCTCATCTCTTAAAATGTTGTCTATCTCGTAAACTCTTTCCACTCAAGAGAAAACAATACTTGAAGATGATGGCAGCATCAAAGATCATCCTGCATCTGATGTGTTTACTTCTATGGGAAGAAGGTAAATACCCCAATTATGTTACCTACAATTATAACTAACATTATCTTAAAAAGAATATGTATAGTATGTATTTTTATTTGATAAATATCCCTGTTTCCAGTTCATTTTGCTCAGTTATCAGTGGAAGAACAACAGAAGAGTTTAATCATGGCCAACTTTGGAGACACTGTTACTTTACAGTGCTTCTATCAAGATGATGGCATGTTGTTCATAACCTGGTACAAGCAACGTCTTGCAGATAAACCTGAGCCGTTAGCATCCCGAATGAAGCGAGGAGGAAATGCTACGTTATCAGACAAGTTTAAGAACGATCCCCGTTTCTCCGTGGTCCCAGGAGAAGGAATAAATCATCTCAAGATCTCAGATGTGCAATTGTCAGACTCTGCAATGTATTACTGTGGGATGTCACAGTATTCTCAGATTCAGTTTCAAGAAGGAATCATGCTCATTGTTAAAGGTTCCTCGTCCAGCATCCAAGCCATTGTCCAGGATACACCAGAGAAGTCACTCCACCCAGGAGACTCTGTGACTCTGAACTGTACCGTCCACACTGAGCCCTGTGCTGGAGAACACAGCGTCTACTGGTTCAGACAATCAGAAAAATCTCTTCTTCTCCTCTCTTCTCTTACATTCTTTTACACCCATGACCAAGGTTCTGAAATAGCAAACACAACACAGGGCAGTTTCTACAACTTCTCCATGAACAATCTCAGACTGAGTGATGCTGGAACTTACTACTGTGCTGTGGCCTCATGTGGGGAGATACTGTATGGAAATGGAACCAGACTGAACGTTGAGGATACAACAGGTAACATAACACCATCTTATTCTCAGCATCTGCACTGCAAAATCCAGTGTGTTAATTTAACAGTTGAGTTTAAAAATGGATGCCAATTTTACTGTTTACATTTCAATTCACATGTAAAATGGGTTATGACAAAGTAATTATACTTTTTCCACTATCAATTAAAAAAATCTTTCAAATTGGAAAATATTGTGACTTTAAATCAATATTCCCTGGTACTAAATTTCTACAGAGACAACAAAGGGTTTCTTGGTGTATTTCCTGGGTGTACCACTGGTCATTTCCATCATCCTGATTATTGTCTTGTCTTCCATCATCTACAAGTTGAAATGGACAACATGTATTCATAGTAGTGGTAAGTGAGTTTCAAAATATATATTTTTTGTTACTTTGTAACACTGGTGCTGTAGAGCCGACAGTGACGGTCCATAACTTTTGTATTTTATATTATCATGTACATTTTGTTTTTAGGACAATCACTTGGTCCCTCAATGTCTCCTGCAAACATGGTATGTTGTATTTAATCATCTGACTGAAATTCTCCATGAGGGGTTCTTGTTCCTCTGATATGATTTTCCTATTTGTTTTGTAACACAAGTCACAGAATGAAGACAATCTCCATTATGCTGCTCTGAGTTTCGGCAAGAAGAGCCGATCAAGAACACAGAGAAATGTCATGGTGAATGATACTGTGTACGCTGGAGTTAGACAATAGATCCAATATCTACTATCGACTATCCACTGCTATCTTGTGGGGCTCAAAACCAATGTCTTATGAGAATTCACAAAAACAATTCCTTTTAATAAATAAGTACAAAAATGTATTAGACGCAATTTCTCTTTGTATTCATTCAATTTTAAAATTATTTCCATTTACAGTATTTGTTTTGCTTACTTTCTCTGATAGCTTCGCCTTATGGAAAATGTACCTTATTTTGTAAGCTGAGCAATGCATGTAATAATTTTGTAATCAACAAATGATTAATTTTTGTTTTGTTTTATTTATCTCATTCTGTTCTCGGGTGGGGGGGTGGGGCCTTATCCATACTCATCATTGGTCAGAGTATCCTGTGTTGATTGTCAGAGCATAGCTTGTGTAGCGTGTGTGTGTGTGTGTGTGTGTGTGTGTGTGTGTGTGTGTGTGTGTGTGTGTGTGTGTGTGTGTGTGTGTGTGTGTGTGTGTGTGTGTGTGTGTGCCTGTCTATATTATCTTGCAACAATGGCCAAAGTATAATATTATTTAATAAATGTGCTGATTAATCATTTGAGTGTGGTGTGTTGATTGATGATCACACGTGATTGTACATCGGGCATGTTCTGACTATTATAGTCATAGACCACACAGATACAGCATGGTCAAGACAAGAACAACCATAGACGCTATCTATACATTCTTTCTTCTGATCATAAATGTTTGCACCTTTCAAGCTCAGTCTCAACTGAAAGCTTCTGTTCTCACTCCTGTGTGGTTACAGTTGTTTAGTTTCCGCTGGTGGAAACGAATGTGAAGCGAGGACAGGAAGACTGGTCTGCAGCCTAGCTGCGGCATAGCATCTTACAACGTAGCAGACACAGCAGATGTTCATGAGATGATTTTCACATTAATGGGTTAGATTTTTCATGCTGAACACGGCACACTGAAACATCCATTTGTCTGTCCATGTGGCTATTACTCAGTAGCTGGTCAAATTAATTAAATTTTTGGGACTTTTTGGAAAGATTGAAAAAAAGTTTATGTTTTGCATAAACAAATATACAGAATGGCTTTATGCAGAACATGGTTTTATATTAAATGCACTCCTTAACTGGGTTATAGTTTAGCAATCTCAAAGGTACAGTATGTGAAGGCACCGTTATAGCTTATAGGGTTCTATGTTCTGGTGTAATTAGTGAATGAGTATACAGTACCTGAAGAACAACATTAACAGTTTTAATTTCCAAACTTGGATTGTCAATTTCCAGGTTTTTTCTACATAATTAACGCCTTGGTACCCGCTCCACAAACTCCTTGGTGGCGGTCAAAGTTACATCAACAGCACAAATAAATATTCCAATTCAGCTACACCAGTCATGTCAGTCTTCTCATCAGTTGCAGTAGAGATGCCAATACATTACTTTGCTTTGTATTTTGGTTGACTGTGAAAAATCACCTGCAAGGAAGGCAAAATCTAGAGGGGTATGCAGGGGTGAGATGTAGACTATAGGGCCCTTACTTTTGGTGTTTACACACTGTGGGTGATTACCTGCTGCATCCATTGTTTTTTGATATACAGTATAGTAGATAAGTAGATAATAACTAGAAGAAAAGCTACTGTTATAATGCCAACATCAATCTTTTGCTTAGAAATGTATATGTGATAAATCAAAGAAATGAGCAGACACGATTTTAACTGGAACACTATAAAAATGTAAGCTGTTAAATCAGTACTCTCTCCTGATTGGCTGAAATTGGCAACCCATCTGAAAATGTATGGTATGTTTGTTAAAGAGCTGGAGAGATACCTGTTACTGAACATACACTCTAGTAATGATTACTATCAGAATATAGAGCTTTGGCTTTTTAACAAAAAACTAGAAATTACCCTACAGTACTGTTAAATATGAATAAATAAACCACATATAACCACATAACATGTAACCACATATATATTATTATTTATTTGGTTATTTTACCCCCCCCCCAGTCTGATCTAGTGCTATACTCAGACCAAAATCTGCACACAAGGACCCCCTCAAAAACGAGATGCTACATCTCAAGGGGATATTCCTAATAAAGAATCAATCATCATCATATCTCAGTCAGATTGCGGCATGGCCACTGCTGATTTTAGTGACCACATGACCCTTCCTTTTATTTAATTTGCCGTCGTTTACAATATAAACTCATACTGTACTTCAGTGAAAATATTTTTGTACTGATTTCTCAAATGTCAACATTTGAGTGTTTGTGTTTGTAGAAACCCATACAAGAGTTCACAAAAACAATTCATGGTCTCTGACACATTTAGTCACTTCCAATCTTCAAGTAAACAAATATATATTAGATGGAATTTCTCTTTGTATTCATTCAATTTAAATATTTCCCTTTACAGTGTTTCTTCCTTAATTTCTCTGATATTATAGCTTCCCATGAAAGACCTTATTTTGTAAGCTGAGCAATGCATGTAATAATCTTTATAATCAACAAACGATTAAACGTGATTTTGTTTTATTTCTCTCTTTCTGTTTTCAGGTGTGGGGGTGGGGTGGGGGGTCCTTATCCATCATACTCATGTGTCGATTGTCAGAGTAGCTGGTATAGTGTGTGTTTGTTTGTGTGTGTGTGTGTGTGTGTGTGTGTGTGTGTGTGTGTGTGTGTGTGTGTGTGTGTGTGTGTGTGTGTGTGTGTGTGTGTGTGTGTGTGTGTGTGTGTGTGTGTGTGTGTGTGTGTGTGGGTGGGTGGGTGGGTGGGTGGGTGGGTGTGTGGGTGGGTGGGTGGGTTGGTGTGTGGGTGGGTGGGCTACAATGGCCTGCACAAAAGATGTTTTTAAACAGTGTTCCTTCATTGTTTAACTTCCTGTTCCTTAACCATTCCTTACTAGTCTAAAGTTTGTCCTGGGTTAAAGCCTGACTGGGGTCTTTCTTTGTGGAGTTTGTATTTTCATCCCACATCAAAAGACAGTCATGTTAAGGCCCTGACACACTGTGACTGCAAGCATCATTGAAGCAAGTGTCTCTGACGCGCATCGTTATATAGCTGTGAAACATTTTTTTCATAGCTTTTTGTATTGAGCCTTCATACCTGCCGTCTGTATTTTCCTAGCATGGAAACTTGCAGCATTGGCAGTTTCCTTGATCTACATATTTGTCTTGTCTTACATCATGAACAGGAAAACAAGAGTCATGACCTGTGTGCAGAAGAAAGTGAAAGGTCAAGTGAAATCTTTGAGCTTCAAGACTGAGGAGCCAGAGGGAAAAAGTAGACAGTATTTGTGTCTACCCTGAAATTAGACAATAGAACAATGTAAAGTGGAAATCTATTTTTACCTGTACCATATTTGACCATTACGCTTTGCAATTAATTACAGACGTACTGATAGGCAAAATACATGACTTACAAGAACATCTCACAATTAATAAAATATAATAAATGTATGAATTAAGGATTTGAATGTGGTGTCTTCACAAGTCACTGGCGTCTAGTCATATGCACACAGATACAGCCTGGTCAAGAATAAACAACTGTAGACTCTCATTTGTCTGTAAAAACTTTCTTCTGATCATAAATGTTGATGCAGTTTGCACCTTTCAAGCTCAACCAAGTCTCAGCTGAAGGCTTCTGTTCTCACTGCTGTGTGGTTACAGTTGTTTAGTTTTCATTTGTGGAAACAAATGTGAAGCGAGGACAGGAAGACTGGTCTGCAACCTCAAGGGCTTACAGCTTAGCAGAGACATATGTTTAGGAGATGAAATGTGATTTTCAAATTAGTGAGTTTAATTTATTATGGTGAATGTAGCACACAGAAACATACTTTTTTTCTGACCATGAAGCCACTACTCAGTAGCTGGAGTTCTAATTATTGTGTCAGGCACTGAATATCAATCAGATAAAAAGGTGGTAAAAAGTGTTACTGCCATGTGGTCTGTTATCAATGTAGTTCAGTCAGTCACCATTGTCGAGATAAACCATTTCCACCGCAGTTGTGCTTGGGAACAACGCTTGTGGTCTACTGCAACGTCCTGCTTGACTTTTTAAATCACTTGACAAGATGACAGGCACACGGCAGTGAGGCCTTGAGACTAGGCACACCTCGGCAGCACCTTAGAACTGTCACTTTTTGCACTGGAAATTGCAAAAAATATACAAAAATGTGACCATAAATCAAATATAATAACACATTTGGTACTGTACATCAAGGTAAAATCCCGATGGGAGCTTCAACATTGACATTTTGTAGAGGACACTATTGGCATTATAAGGGTAGCCACCTTTGTATCAATTGCAGGAAAGAAGGCACTTTAAATGACTTTAGAAATCTTCTGCAAGGAGATGTAACCTTCGGTCTAACAGTAGCGCTGAAACATGAAATGTAATCCTTGTGGTAGGTGTTTACACGTGGTTACCTGCTGCCTCCACTGTTACATGTACGCACACAAGCAGCTTTGTCTGTGTGGCGGCAGAAAGGGGAGAGAGAGCGACACAGATAGACAGCCACCTCCTCCTCAACATCACCAAAATGAAGGAGCTCATCTTTGACACCCGCCACAATAAACTCACCACCCCTCACTTCCTCACTTCCATCAACGACCAACCAGTGGAGTTGGTGGAAGCTTACATAAAATATATTGGCATCATACTGGACAATAAACAGCCTCTGTGGATAGCTTTAAAGCACAGTTCAAGACCCACTTCTTCACTCTTGCTTTTAGTTGATTTTTATATCTCTGTATTCATGTCATGTATATATATATATATATATATATATATATATATATTGTAATGTTGTGTTATGCTTTTGCTTTTCTTTTTAGGTTTATTGTTAAATTATTTGTGCTTAAGTCTTGCTCTGTAAAGCACCTTGAGCTGCATTTCATGTCATGAAAGGTGACATACAAATAAAGTGTATTATCATTATTATTATTAAACTGAACCACACAACAGACATCCATAAATGCTATCAACAACAAAGACTCTTTTTTTATCAGCGAACTCAGGACTCTTTCAGTCAAACCCCACCTCCTACTCCTTCTGTACCGTAATTATTATTGAACCCATCCCCCTGTACTGTGGCCCCTTCTATTTCACCCTCACCAATAGAAACAAGCTCCAGAAAATCCCTAACATCTTCTAAAATAATTGGCCTCCCTCCTCCTCCCCAGTCACAGAGCACAGACACAAGACCCCCTGCAACCCCTCAACAACCACCACTTCACCCTCCTCCTCTGCAAAAATCACTGTGGGAGGAGCTTTGTGCCCTCAGCAATCACTTCTTTTAACCTGGGCACACTGTGACACATTTGTATTGTTGTGATCTTGTCTATGCCCCTTTTTTGAATGTTGCCTGTTTTGAGTGTTTAATTGTGTACAGAATTTGAAGACAATTTCCTCTTTGGAGGACAGTAAAGAATTAATGCAAATGTATTTGTACAAAAATAGCCATTTTATCTTTTTTATTTTAACCCATCCGTAAAGAGACGAACTTGAAGATAATGGCAGCATCAAAGATCATCCTGCAGCTAATGTGTTTACTTCTATGGGAAGGTAAAATAACTCAAATATTTTACCTACAACCATAACAAACTTCCATTCTTAAAACAAATATATATGTTGTATATTCATATACGTATTTCTCTTTCCAGTTCATTTTGCTCAGTTATCAGTGCTGGAACAGCGGAAGGGTTTCAAAATATCTGATGTTGGAGAGAACGTGACTTTGCACTGCTTCTATCAAGATGGAGACATGTTGTTCATAACCTGGTACAAGCAATGTCTTGGAGATAAACCTGAGCTGTTAGCATCCCGGATGAAGCAGGGAGGGAATGCTACTTTGTCTGAGAAATTTAAGTTTGATTCACGTTTCTCCGTGGTCTCAGGAAAAGGAGTAAATCATCTCAAGATCTCGGCTGTGCAAATGTCAGACTCTGCTATGTATTACTGTGGGATGGAACTGTATTCTCAGATTCAGTTCCAAGAAGGAATCATGCTGAATGTTAAAGGATCCTCGTCCAGCATCCAAGCAATTGTCCAGCAGCCACCAGAGAAGTCAGTCCAGCCAGGAGACACTGTGACTCTGAACTGTACCGTCCACACTGAGCCCTGTACTGGAGAACACAGTGTCTACTGGTTCAGACAAACAAAAAAATCTCAACCAGTATTCTTTTACACACATGACCAAGGCTGTGAAATAGCAAACACGACACAGGGCAGTTTCTACAACTTCTCCATGAAGAATCTCAGACTGAGTGATGCTGGTACTTACTACTGTGCTGTGGCCTCATGTGGGGAGATACTGTATGGAAATGGAACCAGGCTGAACGTTGGGGAAGAAGATGAATGTCGTAACAAGATGAGGAAGCTCGTGTTTCTCTCCTACATCAGAACTGGAGTCATGCTCTTCTGCCTCCTCATCTTAACCATCATGTACATGACCAGAAAATAGACCTATACACTTGATCGCGTCAACTTGTGGAATGATGAAAACACACCATTACGATTTGTCTCTCTCTAGTTTAGCTTGCTGAATTTTTTCATCTTACTTAAAGCGGCACTATGTAACTTCTTTTAATGATTATTTGTCCAATCTGTAAAATAAAAAAAAGCACGATTCTATATTATATTTAGCTTATTATCTTTATTATATAATGATAATGTGTTATGTTATTAACAACTATTTGCAATTAAATTACACTTTGTTCTGTATTTCCTCTATTCTTGACGTTGAATCATACTGAATATATTATTGATGACTTTTTTAAAGGTATAAGCAGTACATTCATTTTAATTAATAACAGTTTAATTAATGACAGATCTGCTGTCAAATGAGCACACTTTTCTTAAAGTCTTTCAGTCCCACAGCAGATAATGAACTATTGTCGTTTTAATGTATTATGGTTTGTGTCATACACACCAACCATTAGACCAGTAGACCTCGGATCTACTGAAATTAATATGGATGGATGACAGAGCTAACTGAGTAATGTGAAAGTGTGCTGCTGTTTTAAAACAAAATGGCAATCCGCTTCACATCTTCATTGACGCAACAAGAGTAGAGCTGGCAGGAGACAGTGCAATAGAGGTACAGAAGAAAGTCCTCAGAACCTGAACAGACCAACACAGCAACCACCCAACACATACAGTAGACAACTGTTTGTTTTATTGTGTGACAGTGTGAAATCATCTGTCAGTGGGTCCTGTAATAATTTTAGTAATTAGCAGAGACTAACCCTAACCCTTTTGCATTATCAGTGCTACAATGCATGTAGTTCCTTGTTCTTCTGTACACACACAAACAGATAGAAGCTCAAAGCTGCATTATGTGGTCTGTTATGTTAACAGGAATTGAAGGTACTGTGATCTTGCGGTATTCTAACTAAACAACAGTCTCCTCACATCAAATACATTTCAACCCCCTTCCTCTCCCTCTCCACACACACACACACACACACACACACACACACACACACACACACACACACACACACACCATTTACCATTTACACACATACAGTACACACACACTAACACAGTCTCTCTCTCTCTCTCTCTCTCTCTCTCTCTCTCTCTCTCTCTCTCTCTCTCTCTCTCTCTCTCTCTCTCTCTCTCTCTCTCTCTCTCTCTCTCTCTCTCTCTCTCTCTCTCTGGTTTTCAGATTATGTGTCCATTCTTGTCCTTTATTTATCTAGCTTATAAATATTTATTTTTAGAATTACATTAGTGATTATGAAAAGGATCATTCCATTCAGTCAGTTCAACAGGACAAATCACCAGGTACAGAAACTGCCCAAATTGATCATTTACAAAATCAGATGCAATCCCTTGTAATCCCAATTCTGTTGGCCTCTTCTTCAACAACAGGAACAGAAAAACATGACATGTGTGCAGAAGACAATGAGATTTCAAAGATCAAGTGAAATCTTCACATGGATTTCAACTTTGATATTAGTCCTCATCTCATCGTTCAATTTATGATTAACCTCTTAAACCCTCTATATTTAGTAAACTCATACTTACAGTAGTTGACAGGGCCGGGGTCGGCTCTGTAGTTGGTCTGCTCAGTTTTTCCCCTTTACACCAAATCTCTTTGCTGAAAATAGCTGATCTACAAGCTCACAATGCACCGGGGTTCAAGTGGTTATTTACAGACCTGAAAGTCAAAAGACACAAATTACTATATTATCTTGCAATAATGGCCAAAGTATAATATTATTTAATAAATGTGTTGATTAATCATTTGAGTGTGGTGTGTTGATTGATGATCGCACGTGATTGTACATCGGGCATGTTCTGACTATTATAGTCATATACCACACATATACAGCATGGTCAAGACAAGAACAACCATAGACGCTGTCTATACATTCTTTCTTCTGATCATAAATGTTTGCACCTTTCAAGCTTCTGTTCTCACTCCTGTGTGGTTACAGTTGTTTAGTTTCCGCTGGTGGAAACAAATGTGAAGCGAGGACAGGAAGACTGGTCTGCAGCCTAGCTGCGGCATAGCATCTTACAACGTAGCAGACACAGCAGATGTTCATGAGATGATTTTCACATTAATGGGTTAGATTTTTCATGCTGAACACGGCACACTGAAACATCCATTTGTCTGTCCATGTGGCTATTACTCAGTAGCTGGTCAAATTAATTACATTTTTGAGACTTTTTGAAAAGATTGAAAAAAAGTTTATGTTTTGCATAAACAAATATACAGAATGGCTTTATGCAGAACATGGTTTTATATTAAATGCACTCCGTAACTGGGTTATAGTTTAGAAATCTCAGTATGTGAGGCGCCATTATAGCTTATAGGGTTCTATGTTCTGTTGTAATTAGTGAATGAGTATACAGTACCTGAAGAACAACATTAACAGTTTTAATTTCCAAACTTGGATTGTCAATTTCCAGGCTTTTTCTACATAATTAACGCCTTGGTACCCGCTCCACAAACTCCTTGGTGGCGGTCAAAGTTAAATCAACAGCACAAATAAATATTCCAATTCAGCTACACCAGTCATGTCAGTCTTCTCATCAGTTGCAGTAGAGATGCCAATACATTACTTTGCTTTGTATTTTAGTTGACTGTAAAAATCACCTGCAAGGAAGGCAAAATCTAGAGGGGTCTGCAGGGGTGAGATGTAGACTATAGGGGCCTTACTGTTGGTGTTTACACACTGTGGGTGATTACCCGCTGCATCCATTATTTTTTGTATATACAGTATAGTAGATAAGTAGATAATAAATAGAAGAAAAGCTACTGTTATAATGCCAACATCAATCTTTTGCTTAGAAATGTATATGTGATATTTTGAAGTGATAAATCAAAGAAATGAGCAGACAAGATTTTAACTGGAACACTATAAAAATGTAAGCTGTTAAATCAGTACTCTCTCCTGATTGGCTGAAATTGGCAACCCATCTGAAAATGTATGGTCTGTTTGTTAAAGAGCTGGAGAGACAACTAGACATTACCCTACAGTACCTTTAAATATGAATAAATAAACCACATATAACCACATAACATGTAACCACATATATATTATTATTTATTTGGTTATTTTACCCCCCCCCCCAGTCTGATCTAGTGCTATACTCAGACCAAAATCTGCACACAAGGACCCCCTCAAAAACGAGATGCTACATCTCAAGGGGTTATTCCTAATAAAGAATTTCAATCATCATCATATCTCATATCATATATTGCAGCATGGCCACTGCTGATTTTAGTGGCCACATGACCCTTCCTTTTATTTCATTTGCTGTCGTTTACAATATAAACTCATACTGTACTTCAGTGAAAATATTTGTGTACTGATTTCTCAAATGTCAACATTTGAGTGTTTGAAACTGGGACGTTCCCAGCACAATGTAGCCTGGGTCATTTGTTCTCAATCTCTCATGACATCATCACAAGACAAACAATCAGCCAATCACACGCAACATCATCTCTTAAGATGTTGTCTACATCGTAAACTCTTTCCACTCGAGAGAAAACAATACTTGAAGATGATGGCAGCATCAAAGATCATCCTGCATCTGATTTGTTTACTTCTATGGAAAGAAGGTAAATACCCCAATTATTTTACCTACAATTATAACAAACATTCTTTCTTAAAGAATTTGTAGTATGTATTTTTATTTGATAAATATTTCTGTTTCCAGTTCATTTTTCTCAGTTATCAGTGGAAGAACAACAGAGGAGTTTGATCACGGCCAACATTGGAGACACCAAAACTTTGCAATGCCTCTATCAAGATGATGGCTTGTTGTTCATAACCTGGTACAAGCAACGTCTTGGAGATAAACCTGAGCCGTTAGCATCCCGGATGAAGCGGGGAGGGAATGCTACGTTATCAGACAAGTTTAAGAACGATCCCCGTTTCTCCGTGATACAAGGAGAAGGACTAAATCATCTCAAGATCTCGGATTTGCAATTGTCAGACTCTGCAACATATTACTGTGGGATGGAGCAGTATTCTCAGATTAATTTCCAAGAAGGAATTATGCTCATTGTTAAAGGTTCCTCGTCCAGCATCCAAGCAATTGTCCAGGAGCCACCAGAGAAGTCTGTCCAGTCAGGAGACTCTGTGACTCTGAACTGTACCGTCCACACTGAGCCCTGTGGAGAACACAGTGTCTACTGGTTCAGACGATCAGAAGAATCTCAACCAGTTTTCTTTCACACCCATGACCAAGGTTGTGAAATAGCAAACACAACACAAGGCAGATTCTACAACTTCTCCATGAAGAACCTCAAACTGAGTGATGCTGGTACTTACTACTGTGCTGTGGCCTCATGTGGGGAGATACTGTATGGAAATGGAACCAGGCTGAACGTTGAGGGTACAGCAGGTAACATAACACCATCTTATTCTCAGCATCCACACAACAATATCCAGAGTGTTGATTTAATTGTGAGTGTAAAACTGGATCTGGATTTTGATGGGATTTTATTACTTTTTAATCTAATGTAGCCTACTTTGGGTTCATGACAAAGTAAGTGATACTTTTGTATCCCTGGATTAGTGAGAAAAAGCTTTATAAATAGTAAAGGAATGTGACGTAAAAATCTATAATTCCTGCTGCTAACTCTCTACAGACTTGGTTTTCTTGGTGTATTTCCTGGGTGTGGCACTGGGCATTTCCATCATCATGGTTATTGTCTTGTCTTCCATCTTCTACAAGTTGAAATGGAAAAGATGTATTCATAGTAGTGGTAAGTGAATTCCAAAGCATTTAAATTTTATTTTGGCAGTATTGTAGCACTGTAGACAGGGAACATTCACAACATTATTTACCGGCATGAATATTAATTTTTATATACGTTTTGTTTTTCAGGACGTTCACATGGTTCCTCAGTGTCTCCTACAAACACAGAGGTGAGTTTAATTTATTTATTTGACCTGATTTGTCATTTTCTTCCTCTGGCCAGAAAGTCCACTCCGTAGTTTCGTTCCAATAATAATAATTATTTTTTTCTCCTTTGTTTTGTAATTCAAGGACCAGAATGTAGACAACCTCCATTATGCTGCTCTGAGTCTCAGCAAGAAGAGCCGTTCAAGAATGCAGAGGAATATCATCGAGAACGATACTGTGTATGCTGGAGTTAGACAATAGAACTGATACAATATACTATACACTGCTACAGTATAGAACAATTATTTGTTTACCATTCAACATTGAGACTGGACGCACAGGTGATTGTTTCATGCAATCAATTCCCAACAAATTGTTTTGGGGTGCGCTGGTTTCAGTTCATTCAACCTCCTCTTGTGTGTTGGCTAGTGAGGCGTGTCCTAGCGAGACATGACAGAATGGGTTTCATTTGGTGCCGGCCTGCGCGCGCATACTGGTTCTTATCAGTATGACCTCGTCTGTTAAGGGGTCTATAGGCTGTATATCTGCTTCCTATAAGCAGCTGTGACAAATTAAATCACTTCCAAACTGTAAGTAGATAGCTATTTAAATTACACAATCTTTTTTTAACTGTCTCTGCTATTACAGCTTTACCATGTGATACAAATGACCTTAATTTGTAAACTTTACTCATGCATGCAATACTTTAGTAATCAAATGGCTAAACTAAGTTTTTCCTTCACTGTTCCTTCACTGTTCCTTCCTTTTGTCTTCAAACCCAACTGAAGACTTTCTGTGTGGAGTGTGTATTTGCCATTGCCACTGAGCAAGGCATTGGCCTTAGAGCTGGAGCAGGTCCCCAGGAGCTGCTCAGTAGCTGTCCACAGCTCAATATTGTTTGGATGGATCAATACAGAGGATGAATAAGGTATAACTAGGAAGGCCCCCGATCTATTGTGTAACTATTCTCTGTTGCAGTGCTGGTTGGAGAGTGGAGACAGAGGTAATCAGGGGAAGGGGAGACACCTGGCCACTGTCTCCTCACACAGTATAAAATACCTGCCCTTATCAATTTACACTTCAGACCCTACATTCCTCCCTGGGCCACAGTATCAGCCACAGCAGACTGAAAACCACTTTTGTTTAGCTTATTTTCTATAACAGTATTCATAAGTTGAGTTGGCAATTTATTTCCCTGCCAAAGTAGGCCTACTGTATGTTGGAAACTGCATTTTTTTGGTTTTATTTCTTTTTCATTCTGTATTAATAAAATCACAATTTTCCTACGTAACCTTCGTGTTTCCCCTTTATTTGTTGTGGCCTAAAGCCGGGCCATAACAGAAGATACACCAGTATTTAATTTACTCTATCTACACTGCAGTATACATTTCTGAAACATGAGTGTGTATATTAGGATTATGCGCGTAATAATTATACCTAATTCATCCCACCAATTCAGATTGTTTAAATGTATTTGCATCCACATCCTATTACAAGTTGGGAGTGACAACGGCACTTCTGCATTCCATTGTGGGTGGGACTAAAGGAAGTGTTGAAAAATTACATGACAGGGTCAGATTTTGCCCCAACTTGACACTAGTAAAACTTGAGAGTGAGAAAATGTTTGGCTGGTGTGGGAGAAAAGCAGAG